>NC_047107.1:55983889-56316312 GCF_902500255.1 Thalassophryne amazonica | reverse complement strand
CACCCCCCAACCCCTGTGACCCTTCATTGGAGTAATTGGTGATAGGAAATGAATGAATGAATCTGCAACAATATGTTACAGGGACTGTGTTAAACCACTTTTTGGATCTACAACATTTTAGCTGTAGTTTCCATTTTCCCTCAGGATGAGTCATCACTCACAGCCAATCTTAGAAGCCAAGATTATATGATACGGCGATACCAGTGTGTCTCTCTTTACAACTGACTCTAGCATGTGTCAGTCTGGGATTCTCAG
The DNA here is from genome assembly GCF_902500255.1 of Thalassophryne amazonica. Lineage (NCBI taxonomy): Eukaryota > Metazoa > Chordata > Actinopteri > Batrachoidiformes > Batrachoididae > Thalassophryne > Thalassophryne amazonica. The sequence goes on along the minus strand of NC_047107.1, from coordinate 56,316,057 downwards.
TAAAACATGCCAATAAATGCTCAGAAAATTGAAAGGAACTTTCCCACCTACCTCAAAACACTTTCATTTTAGTTTCCTCTTCCACACAAAGACAACTGTCATGGAAAAACATGCATGGAGAGATTATTTTTTTTCAGGATCGGTGAACAGAAATGTGCAGTTTTTCAGTATGTAAGTCACACCAGAGTATAGGTTGCAGGACCTCCCAAACTACTTAAAATGAAGTACCTTATACTCCAGAAAATACAAAAATACAAAAAAATATTGTAATAACTTGATCTTAGCCCCAGTGGATAGGTCATGTAATGACCAGTGCCATTATTTGTCTAAAATATTTGGCAAATCATGAGTCTTACTATTGAATAATTAAATTTACTGTTAAAAAATATTGAGGGATAGACATTTGGTTAAAGAAGAGTTGACAACATTTTAAAGTGAATTTGGACACAGATTTAGCACCATTACCTATGTAAATCTACAGAGGAAGGCAGAAATCACTTGAGCATTCCTTCTGTGTAAACAAGAGCTCTCAAAAAGTAATGGATGGACTTTAACAAAATTTTGTGTAATGAGATGGTCTTCGTAGTTTATATAATTATGGCAATCTGGATTTGGCTCACGTTTTTGTACAAACTCACTTTATTGACATCTCAAACACCACAACCCTCTATCAACCAACACATACACACGTCTTTGTTGGTGTTCAAAGACAAGTGATACAGGAGACAGCTAACGTTCTTAGCAGGGTCTGAGTTAAAACTATCCCGAGATATGCAAGGCTTGAATGGGGGCAGTAGTTACTGTGTTGGCCACTATCATTCTGGTGGTGGAGGAATATGCTCAATGTTTACCTTTTTGGGTTTAGGTGTGTGTTACATTACATCCATGTTAATTTCTAACATTTTAAGATGTATTGATGACAAAATCTGAACACATAGGGAATTAAAATAACATGACTGACCTATGTAACAGTAATCCAAAGAATGAACTGTGACAGTAGGTTACTATTAGTGGTGGTGCTGGTACTTGTTTACAAAACAGACTGATCAATATCAGTCAGATCAGGATGCACTATGTTCTTGCTGTATATTGTCTGGCTCTTTGAAGTGTTGTCTGCAGATTTCTAAAGCAACTGATCAGACATGTTGACGGCAAGTCTCGCTTTGCAATGGTTCATGAAACAGAGCTGTGTTGCTTATGTGGTAGCCAGTATAAAGATGAAACCACTATTTATGATCTCAGTCCTAATATACGCAAAGAGAGCTGTGGCACTGAATCAGCATTCCATCAGCTTTTCCTCCTCTAGCTTTGCTTGCTTTAACAGGAAACTGAGCCGTCACTGAGCTGAATGTTTTGGTGTCTGAGAGATTAATGCTGCATAGTTGTGTGTGTGCGTGTATGCTTGCGTGTGTATGTGTATGTGCAGGTTTGGTGCAATGGATTAGTTGGGCTGCTGCAGTGACAAAGCCCAACACTGCCATCTCTAGCATCCGCCTGCTTACCTACACTCTCATTGTGGGGTATTGGTGGAGAGATAAATTTCAAATTTGTCATGATTTATATGCAAGCATTTGCAGATGTTAAGCATTTTTTAGCTTCTGAGTATGAAAACATGGAAGGTCATTATTCCACTCTTTCAGTACAAGAAATATATTCTCGAATTTAGACCAATCGTCTACAGTGCAAGCACCTTGTAGTGACAGGACAATATGAACATGCCAGCTATGCATAAGCTATTAAATGTAGTGTTCTTGTATTTAGATGACACTGTATTCCAATATAAATATAGCCCTAACTGTTCCCTGTGTAGGGAGTAAGGAAATAGAGGAATCCCCAGTATCATCAACTGTTCAGTGTGTAGAGAGTAAGGAAACATCAGAGGAATTCCCCGTCATATCATGCGGAAACCCTGACAACAAAAACTAATATGGTGTTGTGAAAGTGTAGGAACACGGACCCACAACAGGGGGCGCAATGAATGGACAATGGAGGAAGTAAAAAACAAGATTTACTACTGAAACAAGCACGAGTAGTATAACAAACACAATGTTTAGGGTCGAATCCGCTGGTGTCGTGTGGGCAGGCTCGAAGATAGGAGACGTCCGTCTCAGTCGAACCGGAACCACCCAGATCTCCACTGCCACCGAACCCCGGAAATACTGGAACCGCCAAGTCCCGAATTCCCAGGTGGCCACTGCCTCCGCTCGTCGGATCCGGTACTGCTGGCAGGAGAGAGCAAGAACACACAGGAGTGGATGAACGCACCCAGTACAGAGAGGGGAGAAGCTGCCTCCACCTCTTGGCAAAGTTCAGCAGGAAGGTGAGTACTTATCCAAAGAAGGAGGGTCTCAGTAGTCACCAGTCCTGAAAGGTTTAACAAGTTTATCAATCACAGAATATGCTGCAGAGAATGTTACCTTGGTCTTAGGCGATATCTCGGCACTGAGGTGGAGACGCCATCCTCCTGATATACCTCGGTGCTGAGTAGAAACAGCTGTGTTTGGTGATGGGTGACAGCTGTCACCCAGATTACTCCCATGATGCGGTAGCGCCCTCTGGTGCCTGGAGCCCGCACTCCAGGCAGGGCGCCCTCTGGTGGTGGTGGGCCAGCAGTACCTCCTCTTCAGCGGCCCACACAACATATGGTTGTTCTTGGTGATGAGTTGTGTGGGTGAAGACTGAAAATGTGCCCAGTTTGTGACACAAAACATTACATACCGTACTAACATCTTGGCAAAATGTAGGTAATTTGTAATTTTTATTTGGATAAAAGAGGGAATTCTTAGGGAAATGGTTAAACTCTCTTGGTCTTCTCCCTCTGTCCAAAAACCAATGTCTTTTCCCTACAGTTGAAATCTACTGTAAAGGCACCTTGACACGTGCACGAATTTGAACGCCGCACTGTCATGCAATTTGTTGTGCCAGTGCTTAAGCCTGGTTGATGCCACGCTATACAAAATAAAGCCAATGACACATTTGCTCTCAAAATTTGGCCAATGAAATCATCCTTTCATCGCTCCCAGAATCACGAGAAATTATCTACAGCTCCAGGTTGTCTCATGCGCAAAGGTAATTATTTATAATATTTACAGGATCCTCGCCAGCGCAGATGAGCATAGAGGGCCCCCATCCTGTTATTTGGATCCCCTAAACTGTAATTTGGGCCCCTATTAAGCTGCGATTTAACCAGCACAGGGGGGCTTGTCTTCTCCCCCCCCTTTTTAAAGGATATGTCGCACGTTATTTAATGTCCCAGTTAGCAACACAAAGTGGCCCTCAAAATGCAGGAAATAGTGTTTCAAAGGGTTATAAATGTCAGTGTTCTGGGGAGGGATGCCCCCCTGGACCCTCCTACAATACTCGCACCTGCAACGCTTGCTGCTACGTTCCCCCCTATGCTGTGAAAACATCCTGGTGAGAACCCTGATATATTGTAATGGATTGGTTAAAAAAAGAACCACACGCACGCCGTGTTGTGGGGGGAGCTAACACTCTGGGACACTACGTGTACTTGGCAAGTTCACATTCGTGTCACCACCACCTTGAAAGTGATTGTCTGCTGACTGTTGTCGTGCTAATAGCTGCGAATGGCCAAACATTTTTATGTGCCAAGCGAACGGTGTAGATGTTCGTGTGTGTTAACTGGAATTTGGCCGACACCTGCCATGAGAGGGATTGAATGAGCTCTCACAGGGCAAACTCTTCTTTCAGCCGCTCGTGTGCGCAAATAGTTGTAGCAACAAGTGTACGAGGCATTGGCGGCAGCTCCGATTTTACACGTATCGCATACGATTCCTGCTTCATGTACAATTCATGCGCATTTCAACCACATTCGTACTATGTGTGAAGGGGCCCTGATTTCATGTTCAGATGCCCTGCGTGCAACGACATGCAGTTACACACAATGTTTTCGAATAGCTTCCACAATGTTCACTCGTTTATGCAAGCGGCACAAAATTAATGCATGCCAGAAATTTTGAACATTTCAAAATTTTCTTTGCACACTGGCATGCAGCCACACACAGTTCACACACAGTTTACAACAGTTTGCGACAAGTTTACTCATTGGCACATAATCTTGCGTGCCGGTGCAGAGATGAAATTTGTGCACGTGCACCATGCTGCCCCATGCCACATGGTTCTTACAACAGTGTCATTGTTGGATAAACTTAAAGGATGATAAAAGCTGTACAAATTGTGTTTTTTGCTGTGAGTTGTGTGTCCTTTCATATCTCACAGGGTGTGTTGTAGGCACGTCATGAACTAACAAGCCATGCAGACAACTGCAGTGCCTCCCTTTCTGCTAATTTTTCAACTTCACGTCAGATGTCTGATAGAATTGAGAAGTCCAGGAGAGCAAAGGTCTATGCAGATAACCATCTTTCAATATCTCATCTTATTCCTGAGATATGGTCATTTATGGATTTTAGATGATGACCTTTGATTTGACCATGACCTTCGACCTATGATACATGGCATAGGTCAAAGATGTGCAGTCAGATCAGGTTGCATTTTGAAGATATCACTTTGAACAGACATACATAGATAGATTTAACCATTTCAAAAGCCTCGTTCTGCTTCACAGTGAAGCAAAAAAGAAGACGTCCACAGAGCTATTCCCAATCAAAATGTCCTTAAGGACTTTGAACCCCACACTGCTCCAAGCACTCCAGTACAAGCTGATGGCCATGATGTTTATCTGGATGGTGAATGTAAGTTGTTGAATGTAAAAATGCTTAGTGGGTCTGAGAAAACTACCAGATAACACTATGTGCAGTGCATTTACCACAAACTTGAGTTCCCAGTTGGCATTGCTCAACTTGAACATGATATTTATCTTAGTGTTGCTATAGTCAAAAAAAGAAAAGTATAGTTTTTATATGAGAAGAGTCAGCTGATTGCACGTATATTTGATTGGATTCAATGGGCCTCATTAACAAAGAGTTGGTACACACAATCCTGTACTTAACCCGTGTACAAACATATGACCCACAAATCTGGAATTCATCAGTATGTTCATGCCTTTGTTTGTACTCTGTGAACAAATTTAGAACTTCCCCAGACTATCAGTATGCCGGTTGTGTCAGAAAATCTAAAAACACACCCTTTTAACTAAACGCATAGTATATTAAGAGCCAGTATTTAGAAGAGTCAGGCAGGTGGTGATTTATGACCCCTTCAGATTTGTCCCAATTTTTTATGGGTAGATATATGTTAGAAACGAACAAAAATCATTTAAGAGGGTTTTTTTTTTAGGGGGTCCTGGAAATTTGAGATCAAAATGGCAAAATCATAAAATTTAGGTTTTCAAATGCTCATATTTCCGTGCGCAGAGTGAGCCAAATTGATTTCCATTTGTGTTAGTCTATCAGGTATGGATTCTCCAAAAACGTGAAGATTTTAACAGCTGACTCAGTGCACAGCCAATAGGTGGCGCTGCAAATAGCTATTTTTTTGTAATTGTGCACATTTTCACAGAGGCGGTGTGGCCTGCGCCCTTCGTCAGCCAAGGTCTTTTATGCACGTAATGATAAATTAGGACCTCGTACTTTGATTTTGATGAAAAGTTTGGTGGCTGACTTTGGACGCACAAGTATAGGGGCGTTTTTTGCCGGCAAAATGCAAAAGTAACACTTTTTCACACAGTGATTTCCTCATGTGCCCTAAGTCAAAAGTGATGAAATATGGTTCATGTTGTCACTCAGTATCTCTAGTTTCAGTGGTAAAGAGAGTTGTCTGTCTAGTTTTGGTATTGACACTTTTTGCACGAGTTTTATTGGACCACTTCACGAAGAAGCCCAATATGGTAAATTGACAACTTCCTCCTATTTTCATGAAACTTGCAGAATTTGGCAAAATACACACTTTCAAATAACCATATATTTCATGAACCATTTATCCTATTCTCATCAAATTTTTGTACATTTTTCATAAGAACCAAACCTTGTGTTGATTTTTGCAATTTAGTTCCTATTTGGCCACCAGATGGAGGCCTACAGCCAAAATGGGTTGCCACACTGCACTCAAACGTACAGAGGTCCCTGTACCCTGTTATGGGAGCAAATTCTGCAAGTTTCATGAAAATCTGAGGAATTTGGCCTCCAAACCATATTCAGTAGGTTTTTTTAATATTTTTTAAATTTGGACCTTGAGATGACCTTTGGAGTTTGGCCATGCCCACTTTTCTAGAGGAAATGGACTTGATAAATGAGACTATGGTAACCCCTTGGAGTGAAAAATTGCATTTATTCACAGGCAGACAGACAGACAGAGAAAATGATTATTTTGTTTGGGCACTGGTTTATGATTGTGTTTTATGTAAAAGTTGAGGAAATATGACCAGGGGGTGGCGAATCTTCATTAGGGTCCCTTTATTCAAAGAGTAGCGTCAGCTGAGAAATAGTGCCATTTTGAGGTCAATTGTGCTGAACTACTAAATGAACCTTTTATGTTTTCAATGTTTTTTGTTTTGTTTTTCTTTTTTTCTCAGTTAACCGCATACAGCACAGCCAGGTACTACAAAAATAAATAGAAAAATAGTTTAGCTATCAAATTTACATAAATTTACAATTTCTGATGATTTTTTAAATTAATTTAAAGCCTGATTTATGCTTCTGCACAGCTGTAACTCAGTGTCATACAATGACGTGCGTGACAGTTTTAAAGTTCTCTGTTGCTGGATTATGCTTTGACCCTCAACAAGCTTTTCTTTCTAGTCAACTTCCAAATCAAAGGTATTGTGTACAGTTGCCTGTTTTTCCGACCCTGTGTAAATGTGCAGACTTTTCTGATCCATTTATAATCAGTGTGCGCACTGCAAAAACTATTCAAATAGGAGGGAAGAGTGAAAGCAGAAAACTGTCAAATCAGAGCCTTTTGCACAGACTGTCCGGACTGTGGGTCCGAACACAGTTTGAAAAAAATAAACTGTCGGGCTTTTAATCACGGAAATGATTCCATTCCCACTTTACTTGAATCGGCGAGTGTCAGAGCGCTAAACTTTAATTTTGTACCTCTATTACTCTGCACGTCCAGACTGTTCTGTCTGGTTACATGTGAAGGGTTTTTCATGGAAATATATTGCGATCGGACGGGACATTTTATCTGATGTGAGCGAAAATCCATTATACAAAATCTGTTATATACGGTGTTTATTACATGGAACACCATACAAAAACATCTGGTTTATGCAATGACGGTTTAGGTGAGTTTTGCTGTACATGGGACTGAACACTAAATTTACCTCTCAAAACTTTGACGATGAAGTCGCTTACATCCCACACGTCTGACTTTATTTTCCCAAATTTTTCTTCTGTTCGGATCTGAAAGGAATCTGTACATCTTGAACCCTTTGTTGTGTCTATTTGTGCATCCAAATGCACAACAACCCGGCATTGTCAGCAAATACATAAATAAAATAGCTGGATTTACATGCAGATAGATTAACACTGAACGCTACTTTGGCCCCAACATGGCATCACGAGTCACGTGACTGTTTTTTCCTGGCTCGTCATGTCGCTACTCCCTGAATAAAGGGACTCCAATCTTCATAACATGTAAATACGTGTGGGTGATATGGTAAAAAAGGATCAATATATTTTTTCATATTGTTCGATGTTCAGCATGATATACAATTTTAATAATGTTTTCAATGTGAAGAGTATCCTGATAATGCCTGAAACTACAGGGTTCATTAGTTAAACCTGCCTGTTGATCTGTTTTATTTAATGTATTATCACTTTGCATATAAGGTTAGAAAGTGGGTGGTGGCCAAGTGGTTAGTGCGCTTGGGATCACTACCAAGCTTTGGCGGACACCGTAGGACCAGGAAGGGCATAAGTCCCTTTTCTCTTGTTTATAAATTAATAAAATATCAAATAATGAGGACCTATTTTAGGTGTTATATAAAACAAATAATGAGTGTTTATTCATTTGTGCAATGGTAAGAATATTTCATGCAGTGAAATCTCACCTCATGAAAAATTCTTACCATTGCACTCATAAACATTCATTATTTGTATACCACATGATCCATGTGTGGCTGCAGTTCTGTGGAACCCCCCTCACACAGATGACTGTCAAAGTAAGTCAAGCTCCTAGCTTTAAGTGATGCAGAGAGCTGCAACAAGGAAGACTGAAGATATTTCACAAACCCGACCCTCTTCTTAGTATTAGACTTTCTTTATTGTCATTCATATTATACTCATATTGAGGACATCAGATGTTGTAACTGGCCTGAAAAAATGGTGCAAACAGCACTTCTATATATAGATAAAACAATAAAAATAAAAGATAAAATAAGCAGTAAAATAGCAGCATATTGCACATTGATAATATACTGCACATCAGTATATTGTACAGCAGTAGTTTTGTAGTAGTAGTCCAGTGTACTCCACTCTAACCGCCAATAGCATATATCTATATTAGAATAACCAACTGGCCTCTGTGTAAGTGTGTGCACATGCATGTGTTGTGTGTATGGCTACGATTACACTGAAACCGGGGAGAGATGACATTTGCCGTTTAATATACTTATGTATTTTGGGTCAAGGATGAACACTGCAAAAACGGAAAGTTGATATGACTAATATTTTTAGAAAAATTAGCAATTTTGGCTAACCGGTACACAATGGATGTTGTGCTGCAATGCACCATGGGAGTTTGTGGTTTTGGTGTTTTAAATGTTATTGTGGTTCATGTTAGTTTAACAGTGTTGTTGATTGGTTGTGTTTTTATAGGTCATTTGGTTTAGTCAGTTTAGTTAAGTCTCATGTTGCTGTTACCATGAGTGAAATGTGTACTGCTGTTGATGTCTTCTGCCACAGTCTCTGTTTCTTCATGTCTAAAGTTAGAAGCACCTGCTTGCAGCAGAATGCAGAAAAGACAAAAACCTTTCCGTGTGTGTGTGTGTGTGTGTGTGTGTGTGTGTGTGTGTGTGTGTGTGTGTGTGTGTGTGTGTGTGTGTGTGTGTGTAGAACTTTGATCACGTCAAGTACCACCTGACCTACACGTTATCCATCTCTCACTACTCTACCAAAAGCTCATTCAGGTGTGCAGCCAATCAGGTACTAAGACACATGAATGAGCTAATCAGCTTGTGGCAGAGGAGGGATAAATGGAAAATGTGTAGGTCAGTTGGTACTTGAGGACCGGGTTGGTAACCAATGTATCCATTGTACGCTGTTATAACAAGTGTTTTATTAGCTCACCTGGACCAAAGGTCTTCTGGGGTTATGCCATGGGTTGTCTGTCCATTAGCGGTGGTGGTGTCTGTAAACATCATCTTCTCAGAAACCACTGGACCAATGAAGCTGAAACATGGTGTATGTTCCTACACAGGAAGACCTTAATGTAATTCACTACATGGGTAGCAATCAGAAAGCCTAAAACATATCCAACAGGTTTTGTGAAATTCTCAGTTTTGACCTTGATATGACCCAGAGGCTGTGACCACACCCACTTTTCCAGTTCTCACTTTAAATATCTTCTTCTCAGAAATCACTGAACCTGAAACTTGGTGTCCATTCTTCATACCCATGAGGACACCAAAGGTTGTTCAACATGTTGTGATCCGATTTCAAATATGGCCGCCATGGTGGCCATCTTGACAATCCCATATATAGCCATTTGTCAGCCATCTATGCAGTAAATGAGCTGAAATTTACTACATGGGGAGCATTCAGCAAGCCCAAAAACATATCTGATGGATTTTACGAAATATTCAATTTTGATCTTGATATGACCCTTAGACTGTGATCACGCCTACTTGTCCAGTTGTCATTTTAAGCATCTTCTCAGAAACCACTGAACCAATGTAGCTGAAACTTGGTGTGCATGTTCCTACCCATGAGGAAACCAAAGCTTGTTTGAGGTGTTCTGATCGGATTTCAAATATGGCTGTCATGGTGGCCATATTTGAAATGTCACATGGAGTCATTGGTCAGCAGTTTTTAAAGATACTGAGCTGAAATTTGGTACAAGCCACTAGGTAGCTCCAAAACATATTCAATGGGTTTTTAATATTTTTAAATTCTTACTTTGAGACAACCTTTGGAGTTTGGCCGTTTCTATCTAAAACTGTTATGTATTATCCAGGTGAGCTACAGTGCTGGTAGCACTATTTTTTTCTTTTGCCATTATGTGTTCCACTTTAAACCACAAGCCAGATGTTTTAAACATTTTTCTGACATACTTTTTCATTTTAAAATTTTCACATCCCAGCTATGTCTTCTACTTGTAGGCAACAGGTTTAATCGTCCGGCGGCTAAGGGACAAATTTTAGGGGAATCATGCACTTTTATACAAAAGCGCCAAAACTTTATCAGAGGTACTTTATAGTGTCCTGAAGTATATAAGATCGGGAGACATTGAATCCATAAACGTCTGTACTCTAAAAACTTGGCTTTGAGAGAATAACCATTTTCAGCCTTCTACAGCATATAATTCATGACAAACTCTTATCCAAATGTCTTTTTAAGTTCATAATATAAACTTGAAAGTTATGAAAAATGTATTAAGGCTAAGTAGGGATGCTTCAAATGTACTTCAGTGTGCTTACACTCTTAGAAAAAGCGTTAATCTAGGGAAAGTGACTAAATATTGTCTAACTCATTGTGAATATCAATATACCTATGCAATATAGCTGTTTGCAAGCATAGGGCAAAGGAAAGATGCTACTCATGCACTCTAACATATTTACACTCTAAAATAACAACAGTGTTTGAACGAAAAGAAATGCTTTTTTATTAATTACAAGAAATCAGTTTTGTTCTTATGGCCATAACCATTTAGTTTACAATTTAAAACACTCAGTTTACCTTATGCTATATCTTCCATAACATAAAATCATGTAAATCACAATCACAATAAAATCACAATAAAATCACAAAATATATTTAATTTACTTAAAGTGACTGGAAGCTGTTTACATGCATAGAAAAAGAAAGTATGCTACAAATGCACTTAAACATAGTTTACACTCTTAAAAAATAATGGTAAATTAATGTTACAATTTAAGAACACTATAGTTCTATAACAGTTACTTCTGTAACTGCATGCACTATTTATCCAGTAACAATAAAAATCCAGTAACACAAAAACTGTAGCACACTACTAGAAAGAGTAAACATTTAAACATTTCTCATTATGGTTAACTCCAAAACCATATCAAAATACATAACTAGTATAAAGAAACTAGACATGCCCATCTTTCACTCCTGGTAGCATGCACCCCGACATACACATAGTTCTGTGCAAGAGAGGCTCATTGTTGTGCATTTGCATGGTTTCTTGCATTGTTTTTTACAGGAACATCGGATCAGTTCTTTGCAATGCTTTGATGCCTCTGGCTTATCAGTCCAATGTGGCTTCCAGCCATCCTCATCTTGCACCCAGCCCCAACCAGAAGGACTAGGAAGTACTGGCGAAAGCAGTATACAGGGTTAAAATCAAATGTCTCCCGCTTTGATAATGACTTAATATAACCTAAAGAGTCCCTGGACAAAGTTTGGCGCTTTTGTAAAAAAGTGCACGATTCTATCCCTTAACTGCTGGACTATAAGCTCAAAACAGGCCTATAAAATGACTTCTGTTCCACTACCCTGGGAACTTCTATTTCTCAGTGATTTTGTGGAAGCAAGGACCCAATTAACTCACAAGTAAAAGTTCTCCATTGTATTCACTGCAGTTTTTTAATTAATCAGCCTCCAAAATTTGATTAAATTTACAAAATATCTAGAACTTGAAATATCACATATATCCTCCTATATTGCCAACACCTTTAGTGCAAACTGGACAATACTTGAAATCTGTAATGGGTAGTTAACCAATTACCTTCATTTGAAAAGAAATAAGACCATGACAACATGAAGATCAACATGACCAATGGTAGGGAAATTCTATGGATTGTGAAGAATTTACATAAAAATGCTTCTTTGTCTGCCTGACATTTCACTGACAACATGCATACTTATTACGTTAGAATGGCATTAAGTATTGTGTGGTGTACCTTTGAATATTAGTTTTTCTTCAGCTTGGTAGTAGGGGCAGAGTCAGAGTGGTGTGTGTAGCCAAAGGGGAGGAGCGACGCATCCATAAGATGAGTATGATATGTAACATGAAATGAGGGATCAAAATCCCTATTAGAATAGAATTTTATTCATTATTTTAATGGATGGCACAAAACCTGTCCATAAATAGAATTTCTTTGATAAGTGTATTTCCCCTCCAGGAGAAAAAAAATCAGTGTATTTTATTTTAAACAGGCCGTTCTTAACCCCTAACTCAAAATGAGGGCCCTTTGAATCTAGCTGTAGTCCGTGGGCTGAAAAATGATATTATATATGTGGAGGTCATAAATGGAGAAATTTATTCGTAAATGGCAAAAGTGAAGTAGCAATTTAGGTGTAAATGCATGTTGTCTTTGATCGTTAATAGCTCAACTATCACAAGAAATATGACAACAAATGAGGTGTCAACAAAAGTGAGTCTCTTTCAGTAATCAAAGATTGAGCGTAAATAAGATTGGCATTAAAATTGGCATTAAAGGGGTTTTTGCTTCACTGCTTTCTCTCAAGCTGAACTCTCGGCACTCTGGTCTGGTCTTTGACTTTGGTCTCTGGTTTTTGGCTTCATGGGATTCACTATCCATCACTCGTCATCCTCTTCATTTTTGGCTCTGGTGTGGACGTGTTGTACGCTACAGTTTTCCATCTACGCGTTCCCGGTCCATGGTCACCGGCTAGCAATAGCAACACGACACTCCCTCCACCTGCTACCATGCTTCTGCATTTGCCCAACCAACTCCTGGATTTCGGCTTTCGCTCTGGACCAACTGACCACCTGGGGAACCTCTGTCAGCCCCGATATGTCCACAGAGGGGCTCGGTGACAATTTATTTACGCTGGACCCCGGACTGAGGGCTCAATTCCAAGCCTGTGGACAGCTGCTCGTACTGGCGCATACCCTGCACGTCATCTGATGTGTCATCAGAACAGCGCCACTTCAGGGCATAAAAACTACAGTACTGTACTCCTCGGGCAGCGCCGCAGCGGACAATCAGGAAAACGCGGAGTGGATTTCAGCGTGCTCCGCCCTCTGGTAAAGTCCCCATCAAATGCAAGTTCAGCTGTTAAAATTAAACATTTAAACTGTCAATCACTGACTAACAAAGCATCCCTGATCCATAGCCATATAACTGAAAAAGGAATTGACTTCATGTGCCTCACTGAAACCTGGCACAAAACAGATGTGTACTGTACATTGAATGAAACATGTCCGCCGGGCTATTCATTCTTAGAAAAGGCCCGTGGCTCTGGTAGGGGTGGGGGCATCGCGGTTATTTACCGCTCTGATTTACATCTGTCCTCTGTCACTCTGCCTAAACTGTCTTCATTTGAATGTTTGGCTTTCACTTGTTCAAAACCATTACAAATGACAGTAATTCTCATATATCGCCCACCCAAACCACATTCAAATTTCATTTCCGAGATTACTGAGCTCCTTCTGTCAGTCTGCACATCATCAAACAATTTGATGATACTTGGGGACCTGAATATTCATATTAATTCACCCCAAAGTCAGTATTCCACAGAGCTGACACAACTCATCGACTCACTCCACCTTATAAAACATGTCAATGTTTCAACTCGCACTAAAGGACACATTTTGGACCTCATCATTACAAACTTCCCCATAAAAAAATCTTCATGTGTATGATCTGGGTGTTTCTGACCATAAGGTGATCTCACTGGACCTCCCTCTACAAGCTCATTACAGTAAAGTTAAACGCCTGATCCATTTTCGGAAAATAAATGACATTGATCCAGAACAACTGGCATCTGATCTATCTCATCTCACTCAAACTGCTAGTAATTGCTCTCCAGATGGACTTGTGAACTACTACAACACCGGACTACAGCAAATCCTTGAGGTCCATGCTCCCCTTAAAACACGAGCTGTGTCCTTCTCCAAATTTGCTCCGTGGTACACTGGTGCACTGCGTAGACAGAAGGCAGCTGGGAGGGTCCTTGAGAGGCGGTATGTAGCTTCAGGTCTAACTGTCCATAGAGATGCATACTGGCAGCATCAAAAATCCTAGTCCAAATCCCTCAGTCAAGCTCGTTCACATTATTATTCCAGTATCATAAACAGTAATCCAGGTAATTCAAGACAACTTTTCACAATCGTAAATAAATTGCTAAGACCCCCAAAACACGTGCATGAAATCAATACCAATGAACAGTGTGATGCATTTTTACATTTTTTCACATCTAAAATTGATAAAAATCCATTGCTGTCTCAGCCCCTCTGGTGCCCCCAATTCCACCCCTGGTTCCCCATTTCCCAATTTCACTAATTTCACTTCCACCACACAGAAACAGTTGGAGGCTCTCATTCGCAAGATGACACCCTCCACCTGTCACTTGGATCCATTTCCCTCATCTTTGATTAAATCCCATGTGGTCTCCTTGAGCCCTCTCCTCACACATATTATAAACTACTCTCTGCAATCCGGTCATCTGCCACAAACTCTTAAAACCGCCTTAATAAAACCTCTGCTAAAAAACCTACTCTCGACCCTGCACTACTTTCAAACTTTCGGCCCATTTCAAATCTTCCATTCCTCTCAAAAATCATAGAAAAAGTTGTTTCCACCCAAATCCATGATCATCTGCAATCTTCCAGCCTCTATGAGAAGTTTCAGTCAGGGTTTCGCTCTGCCCACAGCACTGAGACAGCCCTGGTCAGGGTCACCAATGATTTGTTGGTGGCTTCTGACCAGGGCTCTCCATCCCTTCTCTTGCTCCTGGACCTCTCGGCCGCCTTTGACACTGTAGACCATACCATCCTTCTTCACTGATTCCAGGATTTCATTGGCCTGTCAGACACAGCACTCCAGTGGTTTCAGTCCTACCTGACTGATAGAGCTGAGTATGCGGCCCTTGGGGAAGCCAGGTCGAGGCCCCACATTGCAACCTGTGGGGTCCCCCAGGGGTCGGTCCTTGGACCGACCTTATTTTCCATCTATATGCTCCCCTTGGGCCACATCATCAGCAGGCATGGAATATCCTTCTATTGCTATGCTGATGATACTCAGCTCTATGTCAGGTTGGACCCCACTTCTGCCTGGAGGAGACAAAGGCGTGGATGAATGACAATTTTCTCCAGCTAAACAGCACAAAAACTGAAGCCATTCTCATTGGCACCCCACATCAACTGAAATCATCCCCCCTCAAAGTATTTTCATTCTCTGGCCACAACATTCCATTATCAACATCTGTTACAAACCTGGGAGTCCATTTTGACCCCAACTTTTCATTTGACATCCATATCCAGCATATCTGTAAGACAGCATTCTTTCAACTCAGGAACATCTCAAAACTCCGCCCCTCCCTGTCGTTGTCTGATGCTGAGAGGCTGGTCCACGCCTTTGTCTCCTCCAGGCTGGACTACTGTAATGCACTCCTCGTCGGATCTCTGGCAGAAATTTACGTCTCCAGTCCATTCAAAACTGTGCTGCCAGGATCCTGATGGGGGTGCCCAAAACTCAACACATTACTCCCATCCTCAATAAACTCCATTGGCTTCCTGTTAGGTTCAGGGTGGAATATAAGATCTGCCTCCTGACCTATCGGTGTGTGTACGGCGGTGCACCAGTGTACCTCAAAGAACTTCTGTCCCCCTATGAGCCCATGAGACGCCTTCGCTCAAACAACAGTCACCTCCTCCAGGTCCCCAAAACCAAGCTCCACACAATGGGGGACAGAGCCTTTCAGGCAGCAGCACCACGCCTGTGGAATGCCCTGCCCATCCACCTGAGGGCGCCACAGTCAGTGGACTCTTTAAATCAACTTCACCTCATCTTAAAACGTTTTTATTTCAGAAAGCTTATGAATTATAGTTGCTAATTTTAATTGATTTTAATTGATCCTATTTTTTTTTTTTTTATTGTTGTTGATTGTTTTATGCTTCTGTTTAACTTCTGTGGCACTTTGAGATTTGTTTACAAATGTAAAGTGCAATATAAATAAAATGTATTATTATTATTATTATTATTATTATTAAATTGTTTCACAGAAATAAACAAAACCAAAGTTTTTGAAATTAATTTGAGTAATTGTAATAGCCATAACACACACACACTCACGCTCTCACACGCGCATCCAGAAAGTATTCATAGCACTTTAGATTTTCCACATTTTGTTATGTTACAGCACTTATTCCAAAATGGAGTAAATTAATCTTTTCCCCTCAAAATTCTACTCACAGCACTCCATAATGACAACATGAAAAAGGATTTTTTTTTTTTTTTTTTTTGTAAATTTATGAAAAAAAAAACCAGTAACTAGAAGCACTCAGAGTGCAAACCTCGGCCAAGGCCATGGGGTCACTGACGCCATAACATCTACACGCCGTGGAATCACTGAACCTAAAAAAGTCTAACAGTGACGTTTGCTCAGTAGTAAAAAAAAAAGTTTCATCTGCTGTGACTGGATAGCATGTATCCTTAGCGCTTGGCATCATAGTTTATTTCAACTTGCACCTTTCCCAGAAGCTACTGTCATCTGAGCACTGACATTGATATTGCATGTGCTTATAGACAAAAGCAAATAAGAGACAAAATTCAATTTATTATTCAGCTAAACTGCAAATATATGAATTTTTTTAACATTTATGAAACACTTCTCTAAACAAGGCCATAGGGTCACTGACCCTAAAGAGATTCCCTCCTTGGCACAGTGATCTATTCAACAGTTCAGTGTTACAACCAAAACTATGATACATACACTTTTCTTTTCTTTTATATTTGACATCCTTGACCATGAAAATGTACCACTAGAAAAAAACGATTTTTCAGTAATGGCGGTTTTCTTCTGGATCTAGTGCCATAACATTTGAAGCTACATCAAATCTGATGACACCTTACTGAATCAGTACAGATTCAGCTACAATTTGGTGTTTGTTGTACATCTCTAGGTTCATTTGTCACCTCATACTGACACATATTCTATTTTCCCTATATTTTTGCATATTCTGGATCACCGGATCCGGAATCCGGATCTTATTATCACCAGACTTTGTTGTTTGTTAGAACATTTGACTATATTACACCCTAATTTTTTTCAAGCCTTTCTGCCTTGTTTTTGTGGAGTTAGAAACTAGAATGTCAAAATTCCCCCTATCCTGCAATGGTGAAGAATCCTTTAAAAAATTCCTGGATCCGGATCGTGATCTGGAGCACCACTAAAGTTTAATCACTTGTTCCTCACTCCACAAAATTTTTATCAAAATCCGTTCAAAACCTTTTGAGTTATCCTGCTGACAAACAGACAGACAAACAAACAAACGCGACCGAAAACATAACCTCCTTGGCGGAGGTAAAAATAAAAACTAATACATGGCATGCACAGAAGAAGATAGAAGCTTTGTATTAGTATTCACACCCTTTGCTCAATACTACGTTGATGCACCTGTGGCAGCAATTACAGCCTCAATATGATGCCACAAGTTTGACGCACCTGTCTTTGGGCTTTTTTGCCCATTCCTCTTTGCAGCACTTCTCAAGCATTTTCAGATCTCTCCAGAGATGTCCAATTGGATTCAGGTCTGGGCTCTGGCTGGGCCACTCAGGGACATTCACAGAGTTGTCCTGAAGCCACTCCTTTGATATCTTGGCTGTGTATTTAGGGTCATTGTCCTGCTGAAAGTTGAACAGTTGCCCCAGTCTGAGGTCAAGAGCGCTCTGGAGCAGTTTTTCATCCAGGATGTCTTTGCACATTGTTGCATTCATCTTTCCCTCAATCCTGGCTAGTCTCCCAGCTCCTGCTACTAAAAAACATCCCCACAGCATGATGCTGCCACCACCATGCTTCACTGTAGGGTTGGTGCCAGGTTTCTACCAAACATGACGCCTGCCATACACACCAAAGAGTTCAATCTTTGTCTCATCAGTCTAGATAATTTTGTTTCTTTAGTTCCTGATTATCCTTCACCTGGCCTAATATTGGGTTGGATGTGCGCACAACTATCATTGTTTCTCTACACATCAGAATTAAAACACTGAACATATACTGTACATTTGATTTTTGAGGCAATATGAGTGTAGGGGGCCCGCAGCAGTCTCTCATGCAGCCGGAAGCTTGGGGGAAAACGGAAAGCTGCAGCAGCTGAGCCGCACTGCTTCCCATGGGGGGTAAAGGAGCGGCAGAGCAGAGGCCTGGGGGGGAGTAGGGTCAGAGACACAGGGGGGTGGTAGAAATCTTGGTAGAGGAGGCATGTGTCATAAGTGTGCAGATGAGTTTATATCAGTTTCTGTCCGTGTGTGTTTACATCCCAGTTAGTAAAACAACATAAAAGTACTCATGATTGCAAGTGTTTCTGCACACATTTGCTAGTAATTAATGATCTCTGATGTGTTTTATTCCTCTCACTCTGAGCGTTAGCAGGTGCATTTCCGGAAAATGTTTCACTTGGCAATCTTCTGCATTTTTCAGTGTGTGACGTCTGTAGCATCAGGAAGAATATAATATGTGTTTTAGGATATTTGAAATTATCACTTGTGGATAATTTTACATCGAATACAGGGGCACCACCTATGACTGAATGATATTATAACAAGGTTGTAATATCTATGATTTCAGGGTCAGTCAGTAGGAAATATTAAAATCAGTCTCTAATCTTCAGTAGTAAGTGCTACATGTCAAGTCCGACCCCCTCTGTAAAACCATACAAAATCACAGACAGCTTCACACGTTTAAACATTTATTTAACTCAGTCAGGAGTACATTTCACAGTAAGGCAATTTGATGATGATGAATTTCACTGAGCAATTATTATATGACGTTCAGATAATTTGGTTTAGTTGTGGGAATTTAAGAATGAATTTTGTCCTAATCATCAGGGAATTTACTTTGGTATTTATTAACGTAAGATGGTTAGGGCCCTGTCCCACTGGCGGTTAGGAGGATTTGCGCACAAAATTGGCCCATATTCACCAAACATCCGTAATATCCCTGTAACATGCCTGTATGAGTCGGCCGTCATCCGAACACGTCCGTGATCATCCGCAGAGGCACGCATGTCCGCAGCCAGGATTTTTGAGCTGTTCAAAAATCTGGATGCGGATGACATCCACCTTACATACTCCATATATACTCAATTGATACACAATACATACTCACTCTATACACCGTAGATCTGCCGTTAACCGCTGATATCCGCAACTGACGGGGATTTGCGGCTTGGCAGCGGACTGGGACAGTGTGTAAAACAGATATATTGCGTGCCTATCATGTCCACATCACAAACTAAAATATGTTGTAGCGAATGCATACAAATTGGCCACAAATAAAGCGTTTTTATTACATCTGCCTTGCAGCTGATTTGCAGACAATCTGTGAATGCATAACAAACACATTACGTAAACCCAAAGTACTATATGTGGCAGAAAGCGACATACCTGCCAGTCAGTGCCGGTCCGGCTGTGTAAATCCACAAAGACGTAGCTGCTGCAATCAGGTCTCCTCCAGGACTTTTATTTAACACCAACAAAAAGAGTTGCTGTTTAGCCACAACTCACGCTGAAGTCTGTTTTCTGTGACACTCTCAAAAAACAACAACAACAAAAAAACACCGTCTCACACCCTAGCGGCTTCCCCCTCCCGCTCCCCAAACTCATGAACAGTTAACCCTCGCATGACAAGAACATTAACTCTGTGATCAACTTGTCCAAGTCCAGCAAATGCTCCAGAGCCTGTATTGCTGGTGTGAATAGTGATGCTGAAAGGCCCGAGTGAGCTTATTGTTGTGTGTTGGGGGGGCGTGGCTGGATGTTTTGGTGTTCTTTTCTTTTCTTTGCTCTCCAGGTGGCATGAGGGCTGATTTGTCTGTGAAGAAGGTGCTGGCTGAAGAGTCTTCACCCTCATCAACATCATGGAAAGCACCTGTGATTGGTGCTCACGTGCAACCTGGACGACTTGCAGCTGAAGCAGATAATTGGATGGCGTTCTGCATTTAAGTCATGTGTGATTTGAGCAGAACTGCCGGGAACTCGACCTTGTGACGTTCGTTTGTGAGACGCTGAGGACCGCGCCTGGGTTTTGACACATCGAGCCCGTGAAGCAGGGAGGGGTGAGGACACATGCTGTCAGCACACACTAAAGGTAATTAAGTGTTTAAGTAATTGTTGATAGTAACTTGGTGTTTTGTTACACAGTATACTGGAATTATGAAGAGAATTGTGCAGTTTGCTTCTCACTGCTGTGGCGTGAAGGATAAGTGATCCTCCACTTGTTGTGAGAAGCTGCTCATTTGCATAAAGTAAAAAAAAGGACACTGACCTGAGTGTGTTGCTGATAGCGTGTGTTTATTGGAAGATATAGTTGTATCTGTTGACTTACCTCATCTTCTCTTTGCTTCACAGAGAATCAGTTTGTCGTGTCCACCTGGGGGGTGTTTGGCGGTGGTAGGAAGTCCAGGAGCGCCGGCTTTAATCCTTGCGGGCGCTGGAGAGCGAGCCACGAATCACTCCACCAGAGGGACGTTGTTTTTATGTTTTTACACTTTTAAGCACAGGTGAATAATAAATAGTTTCTGTTTGGAACCACTTTCTGGTTATTTTTAGCGCTGGGTCCTGTCTGACGCAGGTCCGCTCCTCAACCCGCGTCGACACATAACAGTAGTTCCCGGCCATTCCATAATGGACCCAGCGGCAGAGGCGGTTCCTTTTGCCGAAAAGATTCAAGAACACTTGGAGAAAATATGGGAGCAATTACAGCATCTCGCAAATCAAATTAAACAAACAGACGCCCGTGTTACGGAGCTTGCAGCTCAAGCCGTTCCGCTTCCTGCAGCGCCAGCTGCGGCATCATCGATACCAGGGCAGATAACCCCGTCACCCAGAGATTCGGTGTTTGAACCGATCATTTGTCATCCGGAGCCTTATGCGGGAGACATCGAAGCTTGTGCTTCGTTTCTGATGCAATGTTCTCTTGTTTTTGCTCAGCGACCGGCTTCCTTCTCTTCTGATGGAAGCCGTGTTTCGTATGTGACAAATTTGCTCCGAGGTGACGCCTTAGCTTGGGTCACAGCGTTGTGGAGTAACAACTCGCCATTGTTAGGGTCCTTTAAGGATTTCTCCCGGGAGTTCCGACTGGTTTTTGACCATCCGGTGAAAACGAATACCGTTGCTCAACGGTTGCTGAATCTCAGGCAGGGGAGGCGGAGTGCGGCGGAGTATTCCGTGGACTTCCGGATTTTTTCTGCTCAATCAGGTTGGAATGCCGCAGCATTACGGGGCGTGTTTGTAGACGGGTTAAATGAGTCATTAAAAGACGAGCTGGCGGTCCGTGATGAGCCAAACGATTTAGATGAGCTAATATCGTTGGTGATTCGTCTAGATGATCGGATGAAGGAGCGTGGACGCGAGAGAGGACGCCCATCAGAGCGGGTTTTTTTTGTCTCGGGGCTTTCCCCGACACAAAGCTGGGCCGCCTCTTCTTCGCCCCACTGAGGCTCCTCCGACGGGACCTCCGGCTCCTCCTATTGACGAGCCCATGCAGCTCGGACGAGTCGAGATTCCTGTATTGCCCCGACACGTAAGCGTCAAGAGAAATAACGGTGACGTAACTCCAAGTGTTCTGGGACAGGCAAAAGAACCCACATTAAAAAAAAAAAAAATTCTAGCACAAGTAAATGTTTTGTTTTCTTTAATCAGGGGTTATACTTGTTTGGGGAGGTAGGGGCGTATCTGGTGGAGTGATAGGCGGTTAGAAGCCTGCCTGGGCTCACTTACTTGTCAATTTTGTATGTGTTTTTAGGTATTTTCTGTTTGGGTTGTTGGGTCGTTTTATTTTGTTGTTTTTATTTCTCTACATTCCTAACCCCAACCTCACTTGCCCTTAGACCGCTTGTCTTGTGGGTTGTGGGGTGGTGCAGGTTGGTCACGCTGAGCATTCTCAGAAGACCTCTGCACCTAGGGGGGGGGGGGTGTTAGAGGCGTTCTTTTTAGTTTGGTTAGGGCCCGGTTCCACTCCAGCCTCGGTGAGCCTTTGTACCGATTGGATTGTCATGGGTGTTGCCGGGGTGTGGTGCAGCGGAGACATGCCTCAGTCAGAGGGGTGGGCCGATCTGTTGCCATTTGCCATTTCGGTAGTTCCACCCCTCCCGAGTGGCTGGGGTATGGTCGAGTTGGGGCACCGGACGTATTTCCGGTTCTCCGCTGCGCCTTGGGGTTGGAGCTGGGTTAGTTTTTACCTGTTCCCTTCTCCGGCTTAATATTTTGAGCCGTTCGCCAAAATAGAGCCGCCAAAGGGCTCTGGGAGGGACCTGGGGTCTTTCGGGGTGCCGGGGAGGGTAACAGGGTTTATGGTCGTTTTATATCCCCCCGGGGTTGTTTTTGGTTGTCCTCCGGGGGTTGGTTTTTGGTTTTATTTTGTTTCCTTCCGGGTTCCACCTCCAGGGTTGATGGGACGGTCCTCTGGGGGGGAATTGGCTTGGGACCGACCGGCCAAGTGTGACCGGATCTGGGGTTCCGGGGTTGTGGGGAGGGTACCTCCTGGGGTTGATGATACGGTCCCCTGGGGGGCACCGTTTTACTCCATGTATACCTGGGGACCTTTGTGGGATTACGGTTTTGGCTGTTCCTCCTGGAACTGGCAATGAAGGCCTTCTGAGGGGGGGTTGGGCTCTGCAGGTCATTCTGGGGGGGTTGTTTGTTATTTTTCTTTTATGCATTTACGTTTGTACTGTGTTTGTGGGACTGTGTTGGGTTTTTGCGTTTGGGAGTTTTTCTTTTCCTCCCGGGGTTTGATGGGACGGTCCCCTGGGGAGGTTTTGGGTGGGTGTTGTGTTTTTTTTGTGTGAGTGGACTTGTTCTGGGGAATGTTTTGGGGCTTTTGTTGATTCCAGCCGGCCTTCCAACTGCGGTGCCTGTCTTGCCGTCTGCTTCCTGACGTGGACCCCGGAGGGAGGTGCTGTTCTCGGGCCTGGTCTGTTTGGTCGCCGGGAGGCTTCCCGTTGATGGGGGGGTACTGTTGTGTGTTGGGGGGGCGTGGCTGGATGTTTTGGTGTTCTTTTCTTTTCTTTGCTCTCCATGTGGCATGAGCGCTCATTTGTCTGTGAAGAAGGTGCTGGCTGAAGAGTCTTCACCCTCATCAACATCATGGAAAGCACCTGTGATTGGTGCTCACGTGCAACCTGGACGACTTGCAGCTGAAGCAGATACTTGGATGGCGTTCTGCATTTAAGTCATGTGTGATTTGAGCAGAACTGCCGGGAACTCGACCTTGTGACGTTTGTTTGTGAGACGCTGAGGACCGCGCCTGGGTTTTGACACATCGAGCCCGTGAAGCAGGGAGGGGTGAGGACACATGCTGTCAGCACACACTAAAGGTAATTAAGTGTTTAAGTAATTGTTGATAGTAACTTGGTGTTTTGTTACACAGTATAATGGAATTGTGAAGAGAATTGTGCAGTTTGCTTCTCACTGCTGTGGCGTGAAGGATAAGTGATCCTCCACTTGTTGTGAGAAGCTGCTCATTTGCATAAAGTAAAAAAAGGACACTGACCTGAGTGTGTTGCTGATAGCGTGTGTTTATTGGAAGATATAGTTGTATCTGTTGACTTACCTCACCTTCTCTTTGCTTCACAGAGAATCAGTTTGTTGTGTCCACCTGGGGGGTGTTTGGCGGTGGTAGGAAGTCCAGGAGCGCCGGCTTTAATCCTTGCGGGCGCTGGAGAGCGAGCCACGAATCACTCCACCAGAGGGACGTTGTTTTTATGTTTTTACACTTTTAAGCACAGGTGAATAATAAATAGTTTCTGTTTGGAACCACTTTCTGGTTATTTTTAGCGCTGGGTCCTGTCTGACGCAGGTCCGCTCCTCAACCCGCGTCGACACATAACACTTATTTTATGACAACAATGCAGATGCCATGCACGCGCAACACGTGCGCGATGCATTCATAATACACCCGTAATACTGCCATGATAATCTCTGTGTCGGATCAGTTTCCTCACTACATGCATTATATAACCGTGATTGTTCATCATATGAGGTCTGTCCATAAAGTATCGTACCTTTTTTTTTTAAAACTATATGGATTTGATTCATATGTTTTCACGTCAGACAAGCTTGAACCCTTGTGCGCATGCGTGAGTTTTTCCACGCCTGTCGGTGATGTCATTCGCCTGTGAGCACGCCTTGTGGAAGGAGTGGTCCCGCCCCGTCGTTGGATTTTCATTGTCTAGAAATGGCGGAATGATTTGGGTTTTTTTTCCATCAGAATTTTTTCAGAAGCTGTTAGAGACTGGCACCTGGAAACCATTCGAAAAATTTATCTGTCTTTCGGTGAAAATTTTACGGGCTTCACAGAGAATAAGGTCTGTTAGTACAGCTTTAAGGACCCCTTTAAGGACGCTCGGCGCTCCGCGCTCCGAGCTGCGACGACGCGGCACAAGCCACCGGACCATTTCTAAATGGGTGGCTGTGTGGAGCTGGGACCATCGTGTGCACTTTCTCTGATTATCACAAGAGCTGGACATCAACGATTTTCTGGCAGATTTCACTTTTAACAAGAGATTTTGTCGTGGAAAGCTGCGAGGAGGCTTTGTGCGTCATGACCGATTCGCTGTTCGAGCAAGACAAAGAACGCCTCCGTTTCGGCATGTCAGAGGACAAGTTTGGACATGCCCAGCTCTCCACAATTTCTCTTATAACTCACTCGACTGGTAAGCATTGAAAGCCGAGATAGGCATGGTTGGACTTTCTGCATAACCCTGTGGCAATCTGGTAAATGTATATCGTTGCCCTTTGAAGGTAAAGGCAAACCAAAATTGACTATCTGGATCTACCGGTACAGAGGAAAAGGCATTACTGATGTCTATTACAGAAAAAGAGCTGGAAATTGGTCTCAATGAATTCAATAAAGTGTGCGGATCTGGAACACACGGTGCTCTTTTAACCACAGCAGCATTTACAGCTTGGAGGTCTTGAATCATTCTCCATCCCACTGAGGGTGGAGCCTTTTTAACCGGAAATATCGGTGCGTCACATGGAGAGTCTGGACATGGAATTATTACTCCTGCTTCTGATAGATCATCGATAACTGGTCGTATTCCTTCAATTGCATCTGGTTTTAATGGGTACTGTCTTACACATGGTCTGTATTCTGTTTTTGGTCTTATGACTACAGGATGTGCATTCTTAATTAGTCCCACATCTGAAGGACCTGTTGTCCACAGTCCTGAAGGTACTGAAGAAAGGAGTTCATCTTCTTCAGGACTCAACTGAAACACTCAGGACTGTGAAGTGGACACATCAATATGTATTCCTGCCTTCAGCAATATAGACACGTTAACTGGGACCTTGTACAATTTTGTTGATGGGCTGAACTCAGTGTGTGGCCCAACTCTGCCCCAATCAGTTACTGACAACGCCGTCATAGTCATCGCTCCTAGATCTTGCCATTCTGCCAAATATGGCTTACAGAGTGACACATGTAATGGCATGCCTGTGAGTCTTAATTTCAATATATCTTCAGTGGCACCTGTCACGGTTATGACAGCTGTTGAGTTGCCGTCATGAATCAAATCTGTCATTTCCATCTTTACAGGTGAAATGCCATTCAATTTGTTTTCGTAGTCACCATCAGGACCTGGAGTGTCTTTGTGCCACATTGTGACATGCAGGTCAGGTGGTGACAACATACCTGTTCATAAATTAAGTAGCGAAACCTTTAGGGTTCGTTCTGCAAATGGACAGACATCAGACGTGTACGATGCCATTGCTGAATATGCCGCAGTGTCCCGTAAATCTCCTGGGACGAGATGGGTTAACAGCATTGGGATTGTCCATAATTGTAGAACAAGGGAAACTAGTTGTCAAACGTGTAGGGGATGTCACTATGGTCAGAGAAGACAGTGAGGACTCCATATTCCATTATTATCATACATTTGACATTTCTGAAGAAGATGCTGCAGGATGGGGTAAAGATATCGTCCTGCAAACTATAGCCTTGCTGAAACAACCTGAACAAAAGAAGATGAAGAGGTACCCTCTTCATTTTCAGCTCAGGCTGCGGAATTAGTCGCGTTGACAGCCGCTTGTCATTTGTTTAAAGGTAAATCTGTAACTATCTATACAGACAGCCAGTATGCTTTCAGCACAGTACATGTGTTTGCAAAGGTATGGGAGGAGCGTGGTATGGTAACATCATCAGGAAAACCTGTGACTCACGCCACCCTTTTGGCAGCCTTACTGAAAGCTGTCCAGTTACCACAGGAGATTGCTATATGCAAATGTGCGGCTCACACCAAAGGTTTAGATGTAGTCTCGAAAGGAAATGACTTCGCTGACGGAACTGCAAAAGCAGCTGCAGTGTCCTCTATTTTCGTTGTACAAGAGACCACTTTAGATATGAATTTGGATCATACACTGCTCGCTGGGATGCAGCAGCAGGCACCTGAGAGAGAAAAACACATGTGGTTAAACAAAGGAGCTACGTTCGCGAATGATCTGTACACGTGACCACAAAAGAAACCCATGTTGCCAAAACATATGTTTAAATGGGCGGCGGTTATGAGCCATGGCATTACTCATGTCTCATCAGGGGGTATGATATCCCAATTACAGCCTATTTTTTGTCTTTATGGGTTTGATGCGTTTGCAAAGCAGTATTGCAGAGCATGCATGACATGTGCAAAACACAACTCACAAGGCCACTTGAGGCCCCAGAGAGGCAAATTTCCAACACCACAATACCCCTTTCAAGTAATACACATGGATTACATTCAGTTAAATAAATATGAAGGAAAGGAATTTTGTTTAGTCATAATTGATGCCTTCTCAAAATGGGTAGAATTGTTCCCTACCAAGCATGCAGATGCACTTACAGTAGCAAAAGCGTTGTGTAAGGATATCATTCCACGATTTGGAATACCAGAAACCGTCTATTCAGATAATGGAGCACACTTCGTTAACACTATGGTGCAACATGTAGGAGAAGCGCTACAGATTAACCTTAAGAATCACTGTGCTTATCATCCACAAAGTGCCGGATTAGTGGAAAGAATGAATGGTATGGTCCAGAACAGATTAAAGAAAACTATGGACGAAACAGGCAGACCATGGACACACTGTATAGATTTGGTGAAGATGTACATAAACATTACCAGTATGACAGGACTGACGCCATATGAAACGCTGTTCGGAAGAAGATACCATCTCCCACATTATGGGCAAATCTGGGACGTTCCAGAAGAAGCAAATTTGGCAGAGTATATGATAAAAATGCTGGAAAAGCAAAAGGACAGGACCTCAAACATTGATGATCCCATCTCTCCACAGGACGACCCTAAAGTGGTACCTGGAGACTGGGTACTGATAAGAAGCATCAAGAGGAAACACTGGCACTCACCCAAGTGGGAAGGTCCATTCCAAGTACTGCTCACTACACCCACAGCCTTAAAAATAGGAGAGAGACAAACGTGGATACATTTAACACATTGTAAGAAAGTGATCTCTGTAAACCCAGTGTAAGTACGGGAAGTGAGCAAGTCTGATAATAGTGTGTGGCTCGGGTGTTAAGATCCAGAGCAGACACGAAAATCAGCAGAAGCAATTACAAGCCACTGACCAGAAACTTAGGACACTGGCTTTAGGGAGATCCTGACTATGGGGCGCCATACACCATTATGGATGAAAACAGCATTGTGCTGCTGGGCGTTAGCGTTGGAAGCCATAACGGTCACTATATGGGGAATGCATGTGTGGAAAAAGGGAATTGACAATGGGAACGTAGAGAACACCACAACCAGAACAGATGAAATTACAATTGGTAATGCAATCCACCGCGGTAGACGATATGTGGTTACCTCAAATGGAGTAACCTGCTACAATCATGGGAGGCAGATACTATGCGGCCTAAATCCTTGCGAGGACCAGGAAACATCCTACCAATGGGTTTATGCCTGTTACACCACGCCCAGAATCTATTATGTTGTACAGATACCCTTTTTGGCCCTCAGACAGAGAAGCTGGGTTAGCGACCCGGAACAATGGCTGCATTATGATTTTTATATGACTACAGGTTTTCCCCGAGCCAGTCATTGGTGGGGAAATACCTTTCTAACAAATGGCCACTGGGCGCAAAATTCTTATGGGTGGACAGATGATGCAGTTAAGTGGAAAAATATCATATCAAATTTAACAGTCAGCGGCCGAACCAAAACAGTGACATTCACAATAAATTCATTAGCAGTCCCGATAAGTAACCCAGTGCATGTCTGCCACACATTTGCACTGTGCGCCTACAAAGCAGGATATGATCCCTGCTGGAAGATTGTGCTGTGTCCAAAAACACCGAACACCAACCCGAACATAATTGCTCAAAGTGGGATAAGATCTATCCACTGTCTGCCATGTCACGAAGCAAACCGCTGTTCTCTGAAAAAGTGGCACTAGGAAATTATACGTGTGTAAACCTCCCAGGAACGGGAAAACAGTTGGGTTTGTTGAATTACAGTACCTGGTGCCAAAACACCGTTCAAACCAACATGCCCTTTAAGCCAGTAAGCAGAAGTGACGTGTGGTGGTGGTGTGGAGATAATAGGCTTTTTGATAGATTGCCTAGGAATGTGTCGGGCTACTGTGCCTTAGTGTCCCTACTCCTCCCAGTAAAAGCCATTCCCATTTTAGCTAAGGACTTGCTGTCGCACCTACAGTCTGTGGTGCCTGAAAATTGGCATAGAGGAAAAAGAGATTGGAAAGGAGTGGGAGATCCAACATATATTGATGCAATAGGAGTCCCCAGAGGAGTGCCTGATGAGTATAAACTGGCTGATCAGATAGCAGCTGGATTCGAATCCTCCATCTGTTGGTGGTGTTCAATTAATAAAAACGTAGACAGAATAAACTACATCCACTACAATGTACAGAAATTAGGAAATTGGACTGAGGAAGGATTTAAGGCTGTCCATTCACAGTTAGCAGCCACATCCCTTATGGCCTTCCAGAACCGGATTGCTCTGGATATGTTGTTGGCAGAGAAAGGAGGTGTTTGTGCCATGTTCGGAGAACAATGCTGCACATTCATTCCCAACAACACAGCTGCAGATGGCAGCCTCACTCAAGCCATCGACGGTCTGAGGACGTTGAACAGGAAGATGAAAGAGCACAGTGGAGTAAACACCGAAGGCTGGGATTGGTGGCTGGAAGGGATGGGAAAATGGAGGTCTTTGATTTCTTCACTATTAGTGTCTATAGCAGTGTTTGCTGCGATTCTGACATTGTGTGGATGTTGTTGTATTCCGTGTATACGTGGACTTATTAATCGAATGATTACAACAGCGATAGGGCCAGGAATGCCCACTTCAGCTGCATACCCTCTCCTCGGACCCGAAGCCGGGGACGATGACGAGGATGAAGATGGCCACAATGATGACTGGGAGCAAGGAGTTCCTGAACTTTTCCCTGACCAAACTAAGTATGATGACCCAGACACCGATGATGATGAAGACGATGACATAACCTCTGGGGTGTAAGCCTGTAGAATATACCATGATGAACCTCTTAGTGAAAATCTCACAAAAAAAGAAGTGCTAAGCTAGGTGATAACTACTATATGTTTAACAGGCGATAAACAGGAGGGAAATGTTAAAGATTTTGTATAGTGTATATAAGTTATCACTGTTAAACATTTGTACCTTACTCTTTCTTCATTTAATTGTACAGGCCTGCTGTGTGGTATCTGTGACACTGTTATTTTGGCTGTTGTGACTTTATGATGCAGAACAGATAAGTGCAACCAGACAAGCCTCCAAGAACAGGATGTGCTGACCGCCACTGATAGACTAAACAAAAGGAAACGAAATTGTTTCTCCACGCAGCTGCAGTCATTGGCATACGTGCCATGAGATGTTTTGTATTACGGGAGGAAACTTGTCATGCGATGTTTCCCCCACCCTTAGGACAAGTTCCACAATGTGGGTAGGGCTTCTCCTAATAAAAAGTGTGAGCATGCAGCAGCCCTCAGTGCTCTCAGTGGTACTACGTGTACGGACTGTCTGCACTCCCGGATGAGCCCCCAGTCAATGTTGGGTATTTTCTCCTCCAAACATTCTTAAAACCTTTAACAAGACAAACAGAGTCAAGAACACCAGTGAGACAGAATATCAATTGAAGCTCGCGAGGAGTGCAGACAGTCCGTACACGTAGTACCACTGAGAGCACTGAGGGCTGCTGCATGCTCACTCTTTTTATTAGGAGAAGCCCTACCCACATTGTGAAACTTGTCCTAAGGGTGGGGGAAACATCGCATGACAAGTTTCCTCCCGTAATACAAAACATCTCATGGCACATATGCCAATGATTGCAGCTGCGTGGAGAAACAGTTTTGTTTCCTTTTGTTTAGTCTATCAGTGGCGGTCAGCACATCCTGTTCTTGCAGGCTTGTCTGGTTGCACTTATCATCTGTTCTGCATCATAAAGTCACAACAGCCAAAATAACAGTGTCACAGATACTACACAGCAGGCCTGTACAATTAAATGAAGGTACAAATGTTTAACAGTGATAACTTATATACACTATACAAAATCTTTAACAATTCCTTCATCGATTTGAACCAGACAAACTACAGTGTGATTTCCAAGTTGATGGAAGTTCATCTGTGATATGATTTTACTTGAATCTTGTTGTAAAGCCATAGTTTTTAGACTTTGGAAAAGTAGGTCTTTCTGTTGTCTGTGTTTTTTAGATGAGAAAGGATTTGGCAACATCTAGTTTCTGTGCTGATAAGGAGGTTCACAGCTCCGTGAGGAATACACTTTAGAGAAACTTAAATCATGTTAGTGGTGGGGGTTGATGACAGTTGGCCATCCTGTGCTATGGTCAGGAAAGCCTCCTTTTGGCAACTTGATATTTCCCAGATCTTGAGCTGTCTTTGAAGAAATTTTACGACTTTTGCTTAATGCAAACTTAGGAGGTTGTTGAGTGGTGGATGCAGGCATCTCACTACACGTCCTTATAAGCAAAACAAAACCATCCCGATGAGTGACAGACAGAGGGAAACAGAGCCTGCTCTGTCCAAAAACAAAGCTTCTGAGCTGCTGTTTGAAAGTGTTGGCTCGGATTTACAGAAAAAGAAAAAGTCAGAATGCATTATTTCCAGGAGTTTATGGGTGTTATTTTACGTGACACGATCATGAGACAGTCAAAGCTGCATCCGGTGATCTCGCATGTGTGAGGTTTGATCGCATGAAGTTTACATTTGGAAATTAATCCATAATACAACGGTGAGTCTGGCATGTTCAGGATTTCACCCCTTTCGTGTTTTGTGGCTAGATTTCTATTTTTTTTTTTTTTTTTACTTTGAAAGAGTGAATTTGGAGCTGGATATGTGTATGTGTAGGGATGGGTATCGAGAACCAGTTCCTTTCGGGTATCGTTAAGAAATGATTTGATCCACCGACATCAATAGGGTTTGTGCTTAACGATTCTGTTATCGGTCCTTCAGAGTGGCCGTTGTTTTGGGGGGTGTTTGTCAGGAAAATGATAATTTCTCTACATTGATTACAGACCCTGCAGCGGGTGGCGTAATCAACTTTTCTGCAGCGCGGCTTTGCTTTGAACCTTGAACCAATCGAAGCAGTGGTTCACAGATTGAAGCAATGCGTCGATCTATTGCTTCGTTTATTCTTTTTCTTTCGCTTAATTTTCCCCCGCTAAAACCCTAGAGAGCATACATCTGTGAGTATTATTTACCTTTTCTATGTTAAAGCGACCTGTTATGGTCTTCTGAAACAGTTGATAGATGTATTTTATAATTTAAAAATGGGAGTGATGCTAACGCATTAGCATGTCTATGGCATTTTCAATGTTAAAAGTTAGCATTAAGCAGTTGCAGCTGTCATCCCGTTCGGGTGCATTTGTTTTCAAATTGTAATATTTCTTAAATTCATTTTTGTTTATATATTAATAATCTAATGATTATTATATACAATATATACTTATTATATACAATTTTAGAGAAAGAGACAAAAAGAACCTGAATAGAAACACAACAGAAAATATAAAAGCAGCTAACAATGAACATACATAAATAAATAAATAAATACATACATACATACAGAAATAAATAAGTGTTTCCTGTGAACACCTAGTGACTCTCACACCTCCATTTCATCCCTGCCTTATTTAAGTTTAATGACAGTTTGTTTCGGTCAAACCATATTTTCAATTTGTTAATTTCTTCAGTGATTTCCTCCAGAACTATCTGCCAAGCGAGAGAATTGCTGCATCCTAGTAAGAGCAGAATACTACTGGAATGAATTTGAATAAGGAAAGTTTTTTTTTTTTTTCTCTCACCTAAATGGATGCTGCACTCACTGCAGTTTATCATCTGGAATAGCCTCAGATTGCATTTCAGAGCTTCTAGAATTGAAACATTTTCGTGCGGGTGGTATTGGGGGGTAATTTTGGGTTTCATCCCTGAATATGTCAATCATGAGTCACTTTTGTGCGGATTAAAGTTACTAACTGGAACTCCTGTCTTGTTGCGAGAAAGAAACAAGAATCGTCCTCCGTTCTGTTCACACAGCTCCAAACTTTGCGCGGCTCTCTGCCGAGTCAAGTTAGAACGATAGAATTCAGTCTGAATTAATAACTTCAAAGCGAAACACCGTTTTGTTTATTGTTATTTATATCCAGAGATCAAGGATACAGTGACCAATTTCATATTTATTTACTTTAAGACTCAATGAAATACATAGAAAACCTGTAAAGCCAACTTTTAGTACAAAATTCACGAGGTATCGATAAGGGAATCGATAAGGAATCGGATCGATAAGCAGAATCGATAATGGCATCGATATCGATAAAATCTTATCAATACCCATCCCTATGTATGTGTGCTGTGAAGCTTGCTATGTGTGTGTGTGCGTGTGCGTGCACGTGTGTGCTGTGCAGCTGATGACATGCTCATTTTCCCCCGGCAGCAGATGTATTTTTTTATTTTTATTTTTTTTTTAGATTTTATTGATAACACACATAATTAATCATGCACAAAGCTGAACCTGCACGCATGTCCATGTGGAACAGAGTTCACATGGGTGACGTGACAGTCAGATTGCCCTGTTCGTGTTATGATCTGACGGTCCATTATCACCTGGGGGAACCTGTCAGTGTGCGCGCTCGCTGCAGCCCGTTGCAACAGTGATGTATGTTTTTATGTATGTCCACGTGACTACAGCAAGCAGACACACGCGTCACAGTGGACGGTTGAAAGTTCATGTCCATCCAAACATGGTACGTGTTTCCCAGCTGTGAAGTCCAGAACCAGAGATCCAACACCTGCAGCTATCGGCGGACACACCCCGTCAGTTCAGCGCACACACCAACATACCATCTGTACATCAATATATCAGCAGCTCATGCAAGTGCGCTGTTTCTGCAAATGCTTCCTCAGTGGGTCAGTGTTTGACGTGTGTGACACTGTCTCAGTCAGCAAACCAGCAAAGGTGACTGCATGAAAGAGATGCCGCCCACTCCCCACACCGCAAAGTGATATGGATTGATTTGACATGCCAATGTGCGAAAACCAGTGTGCTCAAATGAACCCTTCTTGGTGCTACCCCCTCCAAGTTGCTGCCATGGGTGGGTGACCATATCACCTCTATCAAGATGTGGCTGCAGATCTAGGGTTGATTCTGTATACTTTTCTCAGGAATTTATGCTGGGTGTCTTATTTACTTGATTTATATGATTGTTTTTCCCCTACCTTGTTTATCAAAGGGAACATAAACCTCAGCAATGCAGTAGATCATTACTGCAGCAAAGCTTTCTGGTTATAAATCTTAAGTTCCAGCTTTCTGAGTCCAGACTGTAGAAGGTGGCATTCAGTCAATGCAGTAGTTCAGCTCATAATGTGATGCACAGTTTCTAGACTAAATTAAACCTGGAGAGCTTTAGAGTTCTTATACCTCAGTGCAGTAGAGTGTTAAAGAGGATCTCTGAGTTGTCATGCCAGTTTATTTGGGGTCTCTTGTTGTGAGGTAACACCTGTTATCTAAAGCAGAAGCAACGCCTCCAATATTTCAAAAGGTAGTTTTGCTTGAATAACAATGTTAAATCTTCAACATTGAGAATGGTTAAATGCCTGCTTTAAAATGTATTTTTCTCCTGGGAAGTTTCATTCTCATTTTAGACCATTGTACTGTCTGTCCAGAGATTGCCAGGACAGGACATTTTTAACAGTCTTCTGCTGAAGAGGAAGGTTTCTTTGTCCTTGCCTGAAATTTGAGTTTCTCACAAACACAGACAGGCTGAAATTGCTGAATCGCATTTTCCTCCTCCTCCTGGGTGATTGTTTGTACAGTGACTGGAGACCTCATCCTGACACCAACCTCTGTTAGGGAACCAAGCACATGTTTGGATGGTAGGAAGAAGCCAAAGTTATAATGCTGTATATATGACAGACATGTTTGGATTTGGCATCTTAAATTGTTGTTATTAGTAATGTCGTGATTTTTTTTTTTTTTTTTTGGTCCCTGATCCAACTTATTTAATACTAAATATCAAAGCTCCGATACTTGTATTTCTTCAATATTAAACTTGCACAGAATACACTGCAAGTACATTATAGTCAATCCAATATGTATACTTGGCAAATGAACAACTCTGCAATGCATAAAACAACTATCTTCAAACCAAGCTACTCCTTAATGTTTTGGTTTATTGATTACTTAATGTTTTTGTATTTTTTACATGATAAAGGAAACAATTTTTGTATGGCTCTTGCCAGTGCAGCATTGTCATGGTAGTACTGGAACACCCAGAGTGCTTTTGACAGAACAGCATGGATCAGAGATGGGTGGCTGTGTTTTAGTTGTTAAAAACTAACATTTTCATCATAATTACATGCAAAAATATTTTTCAATTATGCCTTCCAAAGTGGATTGTCACTAAAGGGGGTGGGAACGGGGGGGGGGGGGGCTATTGGGCAGTGCAGTCTACAATCGGGGACAGCCCTCATATGTCCCCATCAGAAGCACTTCACTTTCTCTGAAAAAGTGACGATGCGGTGGAAAGTGGACATGTGTTGCGGTTTGTTTATGACCCGGAGCTCAAACATGTTGAGGCGGTTGTGCAGACAAGAGACAACAACTACTCTGGCTAGGTGTGTAAGATAAAACTTACCGACACGATCTCTCCCATTTCCCTTGTCCTCCCTTCTCTACTGGGAACTGAAAAAAACCTTCACTTTTCACAACTGATTCAGTGATTGCAGCCGAAAACAAAACAGTGATGCTGTGTTTGTATTGCGCAATGGCAGGCTGTCCCCAGAAGTGGTAAAATCCTGCAGTATCACTCAGGGGTTCAAATAAGACTGCACTGCCCTATTGGCCTGTACAGTCTCTGTTAGCAGGAGGAAAACCCAGGTTGATGAGAAAAGCTTCTGTATTCATGTGGAAAGCCCTGGTAGGCAAGAAGCATACTGCATGCACTGTCCAGAGAGGTTTGGTGCATATTTGAAGTGAAGTAGAGCATATATATATGCTTTTAAACCATGAACTACTACTGAGCATGGTGGCTGTTAACAAGGAGCTTTTGTGAAGTGGAGCGACACCGATTACAGACCAATGGCTCATGCATAATAAACTGATCAATCAAAAAAAGAATACTCTTGTGGATGTTAAATTATTATATCTTGAGGTTTTATTGTTTAATTATTTCAAATATGTATATTTCAAATATTTTTGCCTTACAGTGCTATATAAATATGGAGAGGGAGAGAGAGAGAGAGAGAGAGGGAGAGAGAGAGAGAGAGAGAGAGATGAATAATGTGACAACAGTAAAAGCACATCACAAGGATGATGTGCAGAACTGCAAGTTGATCAGCCACAGTATGAAGTTATGGAAAAGAGTAGCAGAAGCTAGGTTTAGAAAAGAGGTGATGCTCTGTGAAAAGCAATATGGTTTCATGCCGAAAAGAGCACCACAGATGCAGTGTTTGCTCTAAGAGTACTGATGGAGAATTATAGAGAAGGTCAGAAGAAGTTACATTGTGTGTTTGTGGATTTAGAGAAAGCTTATAACTGAGTGCCAAGAGAAGAGCTGTGGTTTTAGTTATACAGCTTCATGATGAAGTGTTTAGAGGAGGATTTTCTTAAAAAGAATACTTGAAAGTTCAGGCAGTGTGGTGTGGGTGGAGAAAGGTGGCAGGAATGATTTGTGACAGAAGGTATCTGCAAAAGTGAAGGGCAAAGTCTACAAAGCACTAGCGAGACAAGCTATACAAAAAACCAGGAGGCAGACCTGAAGATGCTGCCACTTTCTTTGGGAGTGACAAGGATGGACAGGATTCGGAATGAACATATCAGAGAGACAGCTCAGGTCAGACAGTTTGGAGATAAAGTCAGATAGGCGAGATTGAGATGGTTTGGACTTGTGCAGAGGAGGGACCCAGGGTATATAGGGAGAAGGATGCTGAGGATGGAGCCACGAGACAGGAGAAGAGGGAGTCCAAAGAAGAGGTTTATGGATGTGCTGAGGGAGGACATGCAGGTGGTTGGTGTGACAGAGAAAGATGCAGAGAACAGGGTCAGATGGAAACAGTTGATCTGTTTTGGTGACTCTTCACAGGATCCACCAAAAGAAGATTGCCAAGAGGAAATCCAGACATGAGCATGCAGTCAAAGTGCCACAACCTTCTTGCTGTGAGCCGAGTGGAAACATTGTGCTGCCCATTAATAGAGTTAATAAGCAGATAATTTCATTTCTATTTCAGCTGAACCCTGACCTCCCTTTGCCTACAGGCCAGTTTTAATGCTATGTGATCGACCCACGCTACTTCTGCGGTCGACATATTGGGCACCCCTGCTCTAGAGGTTAAAGCAGTGGGCTTGAGACTAGAGGATCTTAGTTCAAATCCCCATCTGACTTAGGGGCCTTAGGCAAGGTCTATATTCCCCCAGTTGCTCCTGGTGTGCAGTTGAGTGGCTTGCATGCCAAGATGCTGACGTTGATATGTCTGTGGGTAAATGTGAGGCACAATTTTTTTTGAAGTACTTTTTATTCAGATAGGAAACAGTATACAGGTGCATCTCATAAAATGTAATATCGTGAAAAAGTTCATTATTTTTTTCAGGTATTTTACAGAGCAAAAAATTTACATGTTCTAGATTCAGTACATAGAAACTAAAATGTTTGTCATTTTTTATTTTCATTTTGAAAATAAATGTAGTAGTATGAATACTATGAAGCACTCAAATCTGGTTCAGCACACACAACCACAATCATGGGGAAGACTGTTGATTTGACAGTTGTCCAGAAGACACTCATGGACACGGTCCACAGGGAGGTTAACCCACAGAAGGTCATTGCTGAAAGCTGTGGCTGTTAACAAAGTTTTGGATCAAAGCATAGTTATGAAAAGTTGATTTGAAGGGAAAAGTGTGGTTGTAACAAATGCACAAGCAACAGGAATGACTGAAACCTTGATAAAATTGCCGATTTCAGAACTTGGGGGAGCTTCAGCAGGAGTGGACTGATGATAGTGTCAATACATCAAGAGCCTACATGCACAGATATGTCCAGGAAATGGGCTACATGTAACCTTTTAGGCAGCGAGCCCTCCAGCCATTATTTGGTTGACCACTGTCTTTCTATCTGTCCGGGATGAACTCCCAAACTATAATATGTAGCCCTAAAAACTGTATATATTCTGAATCCTCATGGGCACATGGGGAACAAACTGGTACCATTTTTTTTTTAAAAGTTGAACAGAAAATTACCCCCAAAATAGCCGGCTGTGGGTATGACCAGGCAGATTCAAATTTCCAGCCCTATCTATGTGTTTGCCATCTCTGTTTATTTAATCCCTTTCTTCAGCTACTTTATGTTGTCAACTGTTAAGCACCTGACTGTCCTGTACAACCCAGTTTGCCTTCCTGTCTGAATACATTTATTTTATGTTGTAAAATTGCATTATAAAAACAGTGAAATACACCACTACCTCAATTTTGATTCATTAATATTTACATTTACTGTTTGTCACCTTTTGTGTGTAATTTTGTTAGAAATTTGATTGCAAAACAAAGTCTTCATGAAGGACTTCAAATGTGTGTGTCTTTTTACCAAGTATTTCCACTTAGTTTTGGGAGTCCACCTCTTATAGTTCTGCTGGACAAACTTTATCCCATTAACTATTATATTTATAAGACATCAGCATTACAAAAACAAATGTTGGGCAGTTGTTTTGATTAAAATGATTGGCATTTGGCTTATGTCTGAAACAGGTTAACCCGGGCAGCGCCGGGTACCCCAGCTAGTATAGATATATACCAATTTATTGAGTATAAATATTCAAGGATGACCTCTTTTGGAAGTTGCATATCTGGTTCCTTTAAATATTTGATCATTGTTTAATCATTTTCATGACATTTAATTTTTCACTTTCATAATGTAGATACATATTTCTATAGACTGTAAATAATGCCTGGTTTTCATTTCATTTCATTAAATGTGGTTAATTTTGATACAAGTACTGCCATTCAAAAAGTACAATCATGCTTGTTCCCTCACCAGTTTAAGTATGTGTGACATACTAAGGTCTTGGGACCTAGCTATAGCCTTGGCACATGCTATGACAAGATTGAAAGAGATGTATATCAATTTGTAATTAGGTTGTTAACATGCAGAAATCAAATAAGCATACAATATTCTATTAAAAACTAAGAATAAGATAATATAAACTATTTAGGAATCTACATAGGTGCACGGGGTGCAGAAAAAAGCAATATGCCACGGGTTTACACATGCACATGTAGTGAGTTGAGTCAGGCATAGGACAGGTACCGACAGGTTCATGGAAATTTTGAAACCATCACCAAAGAAAAGAAGCCATTACCTGAAAAGAAAAAAATATAACATTTAAACAAGGCAAGAAAGGGTACAAATTGCATTAACAATAATGTCAGGCATAAAAGAAAATACATTACTGTTAAGAAGCCAAATCTAATCAGATTTCTAAGGTCAGAATCACAATAGCCTTTATTCGCCAAATATTTACAAGAATACAAGAAATTTGACTCTGGTTTGTGCTGCACTCTCTCTGTACAGGCATGTAGAAATATACACTAAACACTGAATAATTCACAGTAAAAATGTGCAAATAAAATAAAAATGTGTGTAAAGGAGAAACAGACAAACAGATTGAAGTTGTACAAGAGGTTTATGAATTGTCAGGTTAAATTGTTCATCAATGTGATGTCCTGTGCAAAGAAACGGTATACTATATTTAAATATAGCATTTGGTTCGCCAGAATGCACTACAATGCATCATTTAGGGTCTATTTTTCAAAATCTTTCTTTAGGAGGCTTGACGCTACGCACGCTATTTGGCGCCTAAAATTTTGGACACCCTGATTTTTTTTTTTTGTTTGTTTTTTTTTTTTTTTTGAACACCCAAAAGTTCAATTTCTGAATAAAACTATGGCT
This sequence comes from Thalassophryne amazonica, assembly GCF_902500255.1. Lineage (NCBI taxonomy): Eukaryota > Metazoa > Chordata > Actinopteri > Batrachoidiformes > Batrachoididae > Thalassophryne > Thalassophryne amazonica. The sequence continues at coordinate 56,276,563 of NC_047107.1, read as the reverse complement.
ACATGTGTTGTATTCTTGGTGTGAAACCATTCCTGAACCAGAGGCAACTGGTTCAGGAACCAGGAACTAACTGGCCTCTACTGGTGGTTGGCTCTCACTGCTGTATTGTATCACTTCCTGTTCCGGAGCACAGCAGTGTTTTGCTGTATCTGTTAGCTGTTTAATCTGCACAGTTAGCTTGATCTAGTTAACTAGATGACGATTTGTTTCACAGTGTAATCTTCACGTGCCTTAACTAAAGCACTCCCTCTGCTGAATCACCTCTAAATTACTTACACATTATTCACTTTGTGTGTTTTTAGGACTCCGCTAGCTTAGCGCAGCTACTAGCTCTTAGCCGGTTTAACATGGCGGCTTGTCCTGTCTCTCCCGCACTTTTCTGCTCTGGGTGTGAAATGTTTAGTTATTCCTCGGCCTCCTTTAGCAGTAATGGTATTTGTAATAAGTGTAGCTTGTTCGTAGCTTTGGAGGCCAGGCTGGGCGAATTGGAGACTCGGCTCCGCACCTTGGAAAATCCTACAGCTAGCCAGGCCCCTGTAGTCGGTGCGGACCAAGGTAGCTTAGCCGCCGTTAGTTCCCCTCCGGCAGATCCCGAGCAGCCGGGAAAGCAGGCCGACTGGGTGACTGTGAGGAGGAAGCGTAGTCATAAACAGAAGCCCCGTGTACACCGCCAACCCGTTCACATCTCTAACCGTTTTTCCCCACTCTGCGACACACCCACTGAGGAACAAACTCTGGTTATTGGCGACTCTGTTTTGAGAAATGTGAAGTTAGCGACACCAGCGACCATAGTCAGTTGTCTTCCGGGGGGCCAGAGCAGGCGACATTGAAGGAAATTTGAAACTGCTGGCTAAGGCTAAGCGTAAATTTGGTAAGATTGTAATTCACGTCGGCAGTAATGACACCCGGTTACGCCAATCGGAGGTCACTAAAATTAACATGGAATCGGTGTGTAACTTTGCAAAAACAATGTCGGACTCTGTAGTTTTCTCTGGGTCCCTCCCCAATCGGACCGGGAGTGACATGTTTAGCCGCATGTTCTCTTTGAATTGCTGGCTGTCTGAGTGGTGTCCAAAAAATGAGGTGGGCTTCATAGATAATTGGCAAAGCTTCTGGGGAAAACCTGGTCTTGTTAGGAGAGACGGCATCCATCCCACTTTGGATGGAGCAGCTCTCATTTCTAGAAATCTGGCCAATTTTCTTAAATCCTCCAAACCGTGACTATCCAGGGTTGGGACCAGGAAGCAGAGTTGTAGTCTTACACACCTCTCTGCAGCTTCTCTCCCCCTGCCATCCCCTCATTACCCCATCCCCGTAGAGACGGTGCCTGCTCCCAGACCACCAATAACCAGCAAAAATCTATTTAAGCATAAAAATTCAAAAAGAAAAAACAATATAGCACCTTCAACTGCACCACAGATTAAAACAGTTAAATGTGGTCTATTAAACATTAGATCTTTCTCTTTTAAGTCCCTGTTAGTAAATGATATAATAATTGATCAACATATTGATTTATTCTGCCTTACAGAAACCTGGTTACAGCAGGATGAATATGTTAGTTTAAATGAGTCAACACCCCCGAGTCACACTAACTGCCAGAACGCTCATAGCACGGGCCGAGGCGGAGGATTAGCAGCAATCTTCCACTCCAGCTTATTAATTAATCAAAAACCCAGACAGAGCTTTAATTCACTTGAAAGCTTGTCTGTTAGTCTTGTCCATCCAAATTGGAAGTCCCAAAAAACAGTTTTATTTGTTGTTATCTATCGTCCACCTGGTCGTTACTGTGAGTTTCTCTGTGAATTTTCGGACCTTTTGTCAGACTTAGTGCTTAGCTCAGATAAGATAATTATAGTGGGCGATTTTAACATCCACACAGATGCTGAGAATGACAGCCTCAACACTGCATTTAATCTATTGTTAGACTCGATTGGCTCGATTGACAGTGGGGAATAAGTTTATATAAATAAGTTTCATTACAGTAGAAGTCTTTCAGAAAGCGCTGTAACTAGGTTTAAGGATATGATTCCTCCTTTATGTTCTCCAGTGCCATATACCAACACAGGGCAGAGTAGCTACCTAAACTCTGTGAGTGAGATAGATTATCTCGTCAATAGTTTTATATCCTCATTGAGGACAACTTTGGATGCTGTAGCTCCTCTGAAAAAGAGAGCCTTAAATCAGAAGTGCCTGACTCCGTGGTATAACTCACAAACTCGCAGCTTAAAGCAGATAACCCGTAAGTTGGAGAGGAAATGGCATCTCACTAATTTAGAAGATCTTCACTTAGCCTGGAAAAAGAGTCTGTTGCTCTATAAAAAAGCCCTCCGTAAAGCTAGGACATCTTACTACTCATCACTAATTGAAGAAAATAAGAACAACCCCAGGTTTGTTTTCAGCACTGTAGCCAGGCTGACAAAGAGTCAGAGCTCTATTGAGCCGAGTATTCCTTTAACTTTAACTAGTAATGACTTCATGAGTTTCTTTGCTAATAAAATTTTAACTATTAGAGAAAAATTACTCATAACCATCCCAAAGACATATCGTTCTCTTTGGCTGCTTTCAGTGATGCCGGTATTTGGTTAGACTCTTTCTTTCCGATTGTTCTGTCTGAGTTATTTTCATTAGTTACTTCCTCCAAACCACCAACATGTCTATTAGACCCCATTCCTACCAGGCTGCTGAAGGAAGCCCTGCCATTAATTAAAGCTTCGATCTTAAATATGATCAATCTGTCTTTATTAGTTGGCTATGTACCACAGGCTTTTAAGGTGGCAGTAATTAAACCATTACTTAAAAAGCCATCACTTGACCCAGCTATCTTAGCTAATTATAGGCCAATCTCCAACCTTCCTTTTCTCTCAAAATTTCTTGAAAGGGTAGTTGTAAAACAGCTAACTGATCAACTGCAGAGGAATGGTCTATTTGAAGAGTTTCTGTTGTGTGGGCCACCCGAAGAGGAGGTACTGCTGGCCTACGCCAGAGGGCGCCCTGCCTGTAGTCGGGTTTCAGGCACCAGAGGGCGCAGTCACTACCCAGGAGCCAGGACTGACAGCTGTCAGTAATCATCATCACTGCACCATAAAAGCCTGGAGGAGACACCACATCTCTGCCGAGATATCAGTTTACCACACAGGTAATTCTCTCAGCCGTTTATCTGTGCCGAACGCACGTACCTTGTCTGTTCTGAACCTTTTGCAGGAGTACCTGGAACTCTACTCGCAGCTGGAGCTGGGTTTGTGGACGGTGGAGGAGTGACGACCTTCACTCCTTGCTCCACTTGCGATAAGTAGTGGTTCAGGCTTTGCCGTTGAATGGTTCCTGAGTTGGAGGTGGAGGTGTCCCCTCCAAGTGGATAAGAACTGTGAGTTTGCTGACTGCTTACTGGGTGTCCACACACCCACCATTAACCTGTTTTTGTTAGTGCCAGCAGTACCGGATCTGACAGCTGAAGCAGAGGCCACCTGGGGACTCGGACTTGGCGGCTTCAGTGTACTGCAGGTCTTCGTTGGTGGCGGAACCTTGTGGGCCCCAGCTCTTCTCTGGATAGGCGTCTCCTACCCTCGGGTCTGCCCACATGTCACCTATTGTATTTTGTGATTGACTGTCTAAAAGCAGTATTCGACCTGTTGTGCACATTTGCCACAATAAATTGTATTTATTGGATTATCTATTGACCATTCATTTGCGCCCCCTGTTGTGGGTCCGTGCATTACACTTTCCCCAACAGTTTCAGTCAGGGTTTAGAATTCATCATAGTACAGAAACAGCATTAGTGAAGGTTACAAATGATCTTCTTATGGCCTCAGACAGTGGACTCATCTCTGTGCTTGTTCTGTTAGACCTCAGTGCTGCTTTTGATACTGTTGACCATAAAATTTTATTACAGAGATTAGAGCATGCCATAGGTATTAAAGGCACTGCGCTGCGGTGGTTTAAATCATATTTATCTAATAGATTACAATTTGTTCATTTAAATGGGAAATCTTCCTCACAGAATAAGGTTAATTATGGAGTTCCACAAGGTTCTGCGCTAGGACCAATTTTATTATTTATTCACTTTAGACAGCATTGATTAAATTTTCATTGTTACGCAGATGATACCTACCTTTATCTATCCATGAAGCCAGAGGACACACACCAATTAGCTAAACTGCAGGATTGTCTTACAGACATAAAGACATGGATGACCTCTAATTTCCTGCTTTTAAACTCAGATCAAACTGAAGTTATTGTACTTGGCCCCACAAATCTTAGAAACATGGTGTCTAACCAGATCCTTACTCTGGATGGCATTACCCTGACCTCTAGTAATACTGTGAGAAATCTTGGAGTCATTTTTGATCAGGATATGTCATTCAGTGCGCATATTAAACAAATATGTAGGATTGCTTTTTTGCATTTGCGCAATATCTCTAAAATTAGAAAGGTCTTGTCTCAGAGTGATGCTGAAAAACTAATTCATGCATTTATTTCCTCTAGGCTGGACTATTGTAATTCATTATTATCAGGTTGTCCTAAAAGTTCCCTGAAAAGCCTTCAGTTAATTCAAAATGCTGCAGCTAGAGTACTGACAGGGACTAGAAGGAGAGAGCATATCTCACCCATATTGGCCTCTCTTCATTGGCTTCCTGTTAATTGTAGAATAGAATTTAAAATTCTTCTTCTTACTTATAAGGTTTTGAATAATCAGGTCCCATCTTATCTTAGGGACCTCATAGTACCATATCACCCCAATAGAACGCTTCGCTCTCAGACTGCAGGCTTACTTGTAGTTCCTAGGGTTTGTAAGAGTAGAATGGGAGGCAGAGCCTTCAGCTTTCAGGCTCCTCTCCTCTGGAACCAGCTCCCAATTCGGATCAGGGAGACAGACACCCTCTCTACTTTTAAGATTAGGCTTAAAACTTTCCTTTTTGCTAAAGCATATAGTTAGGGCTGGATCAGGTGACCCTTGACCATCCCTTAGTTATGCTGCTATAGACTTAGACTGCTGGGGGGTTCCCATGATGCACTGAGTGTTTCTTTCTCTTTTTGCTCTGTATGCACCACTCTGCATTTAATCATTAGTGATTGATCTCTGCTCCCCTCCACAGCATGTCTTTTTCCTGGTTCTCTCCCTCAGCCCCAACCAGTCCCAGCAGAAGACTGCCCCTCCCTGAGCCTGGTTCTGCTGGAGGTTTCTTCCTGTTAAAAGGGAGTGTTTCCTTCCCACTGTCGCCAAGTGCTTGCTCACAGGGGGTCGTTTTGACCGTTGGGGTTTTTCCGTAATTATTGTATGGCTTTGCCTTACAATATAAAGCACCTTGGGGCAACTGTTTGTTGTGATTTGGCGCTATATAAATAAAATTGATTTGATTTGATTACCTGAGTTGAGAAAAAGAACTGGACCACTCCTCAGTAGTCCAAAGTTCTCTTTTCAGATGAAATTTGATTTAGCATTTGATTTGGAAATCAAGGTCCCAGAGTCTGGACAAGGGGTGGAGAGGCACAGAATCTACAACCCTAATTCCAATGAAGTTGGGACATTGTGTAAAATGTAAATAAAAACAGAATACAATGATGTGCAAATTCTATTCAACCTATATTCAATTGAATACACCACAAAGACAAGATATTTAATGTTCACACTGATAAACTTTATTGTTTTTGTGCAAATATTTGCTCATTTTGAAATGGATGGCTGCAATAAGTTTCAAAAAAAGCTGGAACAGTGGTATGTTTACCACTGTGTTACATCACCTTTCCTTCTAACAACACTCAATAAGTGTTTGGGAACTGAGGACACTAATTGTTGAAGCTTTGTAGGTGGAATACTTTCCCATTCTTGCTTGATGTGCGACTTCAGTTCTTTAACAGTCTGGGGTCTCCGTTGTCGTATTTTGCGCTTCATAATGCGCCACGCATTTTCAATGGGCGACAGGTCTGGACTGCAGGCAGGCCAGTCTAGTACCCGTACTCTTTTACTATGAAGCCACACTGTTGTAACACATGCAGAATGTGGCTTGGCATTGTCTTGCTGAAATAAGCAAGGACGTCCCTGAAAAAGACGTTGCTTGGATGGCAGCATGTGTTGCTTCAAAACATGGATGTACCTTTCAGCTTTGATGGTGCCATCACAGATGTTTAAGTTGCTCATGCCATGGGCACTAACACACCCCATACAATCACAGATGCTGGCTTTGAACTTGTGCTGGTAACAGTCTGGATGGTCTTTTTCCTCCTTTGTCCGGAGGACACGATGTCCATGATTTCCAAAAACAAATTGAAATGTAGACTCATCAGAACACAGCACACTTTTCCACTTTGCATCTGTCCATTTCAAATAAGCTCAGACCCGGAGATGGTGACGTCGTTTCTGGATGTTGTTGATGTATACCTTTCTCTTTGCATGGTAGAGTTTTAACTTGCACTTGTAGATGTAGTGATGAACTGGTTTTCTGAAGTGTTCCTGAGCCCACGCGGTAAGATCCTTTACACAGTGATGTCGGTTTTTAATGCAGTGCTGCCTGAGGGATTGAAAGTCACTGGCATTCAGTGTTGATTTTCGGCCTTAACGCTTATGTGTAGAAAGTTCTCCTTCTCCGGATTCTCTGAATCTTCTGATTATATCATGGACTGTAGAGGTTGAATGACCTAAATTCCTTGCAGTTGAACATTGATAAACATTGTTCTTAAACTGTTGGACTATTTTTTCACGCGGTTGTTCACAAAGTGGTGATCCTTGCCCCATCTTTGCTTGTGAATGGCTGAGACTTTGGGGATGCGCTTTTTATACCCAATCATGACACTCACAATTAGTGTCCTCAGTTTCCAAACGCTTCTTGAGTGTTGTTAGAAGGAAATGTGATGTAACACAGTGGTAAACATACCCCTGTCCTAGCTTTTTTGAAACGTGTTGCAGGCATCTATTCCAAAATGAGCAAATATTTGCACAAAACAATAAAGTTTATCAGTTTGAACATTAAATATCTTGTCTTTGTGGTGTATTCCATTGAATATAGGTTGAAGAGGATTTTCAAATCATTGTATTCAGTTTTTATTTACATTTCACACAACGTCCCAACTTCATTGGAATTGGGGTTGTAAGCTGCTTGAAGTCTGTTTGAAGTTTCCACACTCGGTGATGATTTGGCACCATGTCATCTGCTGGTGTTGGTCCACTATGTTTTATGATAACCAGTGCCATTCCAGCCATCTACCACAAGGTTTTAGAGCATTCATGATATCCATCTGCATACAAGCCTTAGGGCCCCTTTACACATAACACAATTGAAGCTGACTAGTGCACGAAGGAGGAATTGCATGCCATTCGTGAAAAATCTGAGCCTCCTCTAATGCATCGTACACGTGTCACTACAACCATTCACGCACACCAGCGGCCAAAAGACAGAGAATACCCTGTGAGTGCCCATCGGCCTTCTCTCAGCAGGTGTCGGGCCGGACACGTATGTCCTGTGAGCGGCATGCTGGAGGACAGACACTGCGTCGTGGAACATAGCTCACACGGGTGACGTGACATTCAGATTGCCTGCTGCGTGTTCACGTGATCTGACGGTCCGTTTCACCTGGGATAGTCTGTCAATGTGCGCACTGTGCGCTTGCTCCAGCCCTTACAAAAGAAGATATGTTTTTCTGTATTTCCACGTGAGGACAGCAAGCACACACATGCGTCATGGTGGACAGTTGTAAGGTCATGTCCTTCAAAACACGATATGTGTTCACCAGCTGTGACGTCGAGGATCAGAGATTTTACGTGATCATTCATTTTAGTTGGCTGTAATTGTTTATGTAGTTATTGTAGTAATTATTTCTATAGCTGGATGGACATAATAAAACATAAGAGCGCACTGCTTCATTCATATCATTTCATGACTATATGTTTATGACCATGGGTCATATACAGAGGCACAGAGGGATCATACTTGTATTGTCTGCTCAATAAGAGGGATTAAAATATTAGAAATTGTGGTGTTTTATATGGAGTGTGATTTTCATTTTTTTTCTCCAGTGGTGCAACACATTCTAGCTGCTCGCACTGTGTTCGTCGCAGCGGGATCGTTCACGCCTGTCCGACCATGTGTCACTCCCAACATCGGCTCAGTGTTTTCATGGTTCGCTCATTCGGGCTGTTTTGCTGTGATTCGCCTTGATTTGTACTTATTCGTGCTGTGTGTGAAGGGGCGCTAATGGAGATGCTGACTTCCTTTTCCAGCAAGACGTGACACCTGCCCACAGTGTCAAAACTACTCGTAACTGGTTTGCTGACCATGGTGTTACTGTACTTGATCGTCCCTGTAAACAATCCCTCATAGAGTCTCTATGGGGTATTGTCAAGAGGAAGATACATACACCAGATCCAACAATCCAGACGATCTGAAGGCTACTATCAAAGCAATCTGGACTTCCAGAACACCTCAGCAGTGCCACAGGCTGATCTCCTCCACACCGCACTGAAAGAATTCACTCAAAAGGAGCTGCAACCAAATACTGAGCGCATAAATGAGCATACTTTTCAGAAGTTTGACATTTCTCTATTATAAATTCTTAAAAAAAAACAAAAAAAAAAAACGGATCTGCTTGTATAATAATATTTTGAGATATACATTTTCTATTTTTTGGAACAGTAGGTCAGAATTAACAAAATTAAAAATGAAACATTTTAGTTTCTATGTATTGAAACTAACATTTGTAAAATTTTTATTTTCTGAAATACTTGACAAACAATATTGAAATTGTTCATGATATTCTAATTTTTAGAGATGTACCTGTATGTAAATGTAGTCTGTTTGAAGATTAGCTTTTCAACCCATTTTGGACCAAATGCAGCACACATTAAGCAGATTCCAGATTTTCTCTGGCAAGCTCAGCATGAGGTCCTTCATTTGGGTAAAGGTCAAGATTATTAGGGTCAAATTGCAATAGCGCTTATGATCTTTATCCCTACAAGTACTACTACCTAATATCATTTTAAATATAAACAGGCCCCATCACTAAATTTGTAATCCACCTCTCTATTGGACGAGTAACACTGGAGATTAACCTATCCCAATTCATAACGAATCTGTCTGTTTGACTGACAAAGTTAAGTGTTGGTACTCTGTCCAGATCTATAATAGCCAAGTGCCCTCTGTATGCATGTGTGTGTGTGTATGGATTTGATTACGGAGAAACTGGGGAGAACTGACATTTGCCGTTTGGTATGCTTATTTATTTTTGGTCAAGGATGAATGCTGCAGAAAAGACTAATATTTTTGGAGAAATTAGTGATATTAGCTAACAACACTGAACAATGGTCGTTGTGCTGCAATGCACCGTGGGAGTTCGGGGTTTTAAATGTTATTGTGGTTCATGTTAGTTTGACAGTGCTGTTAGTATTATTGATTTATGTGCATGTGCCGCGTAGCAGCCTCTAGTGAGCCACGACCGACCTGTCATTACAGCCTCGAATGGCTCGCATCAGCCACACTAATCCACGTAGTGCCATGATAGCGCCATGATAACGCCATGTTGGCGCACTTTTAGGCATGAGTTTGGTCCAAACCTCCCGCCCTCCCACATCTGGTCCCTTCAAAGTGTGGGTTTTCAATTCACAGATTCACAGCAGCATTTAAAGATGTCCCTTCTTTTCTTTTTTTTAAACGCAGTCCAAAAATAGACGCTCCAGCACAGTTCCGCAGTTGTGCGCTGTGCGCCAGGCTGCTGTCCACCTGTAATCCACCAGACCAGCTAGACCCGAACCACGGGTTCCTGGAGAGCCGCCTCTGTGCTCCTCGCTGGTTCCGCGGCTCTCTGGCTTTTCTTCTGCACTTTAAACACACAAAACTTTGTTTGTCCGTTTATTTCTGCAAAATCGCTCTTTTGCGCACGCGCTGCTGTTGTCCTTTCATGGACATCCGCCTCTGTGCTCTTTCTAAGTGGCTTCCTTTCCATCCGTGGCTTGCTGGCTTTATTTTTTCCTTGGCTTTAAACACAATCATTTTTACAACGTGAATCCACTTTTAAGTTTGTGTTCGTCCGTTTATTTCTGCAAAAGCGCTCTTTTGCGCGTGGTGCCGTTCTGCATATAGAATGAGGTGGCCGTTTTATTATATACACCTGTGGATCATTTTCAAAAAAAAAAAAATATATATATATATTTCTTTATTTCTTCCGCAGCTTACAAGTTATCATGATACAACTTTTAACTTTCAATCAATTTTTTTATATAGCGCCAAATCACAACAAACAGTTGCCCCAAGGCGCTTTATATTGTAAGGCAAGGCCATACAATAATTATGTAAAACCCCAACGGTCAAAACGACCCCCTGTGAGCAAGGACTTGGCTACAGTGGGAAGGAAAAACTCCCTTTTAACAGGAAGAAACCTCCAGCAGAACCAGGCTCAGGGAGGGGTAGTCTTCTGCTGGGACTGGTTGGGGCTGAGGGAGAGAACCAGGAAAAAGACATGCTGTGGAGGGGAGCAGAGATCGATCACTAATGATTAAATGCAGAGTGGTGCATACAGAGCAAAAAGAGAAAGAAACAGTGCATCATGGGAACCCCCCAGCAGTCGACGTCTATAGCAGCATAACTAAGGGATGGTTCAGGGTCACCTGATCCAGCCCTAACTATAAGCTTTAGCAAAAAGGAAAGTTTTAAGCCTAATCTTAAAAGTAGAGAGGGTGTCTGTCTCCCTGATCTGAATTGGGAGCTGGTTCCACAGGAGAGGAGCCTGAAAGCTGAAGGCTCTGCCTCCCATTCTACTCTTACAAACCCTAGGAACTACAAGTAAGCCTGCAGTCTGAGAGCGAAGCGCTCTATTGGGGTGATATGGTACTACGAGGTCCCTAAGATAAGATGGGACCTGATTATTCAAAACCTTATAAGTAAGAAGAAGAATTTTAAATTCTATTCTAGAATTAACAGGAAGCCAATGAAGAGAGGCCAATATGGGTGAGATATGCTCTCTCCTTCTAGTCCCCGTCAGTACTCTAGCTGCAGCATTTTGAATTAACTGAAGGCTTTTTAGGGAACTTTTAGGACAACCTGATAATAATGAATTACAATAGTCCAGCCTAGAGGAAATAAATGCATGAATTAGTTTTTCAGCAGCACTCTGAGACAAGACCTTTCTGATTTTAGAGATATTGCGTAAATGCAAAAAAGCAGTCCTACATATTTGTTTAATATGCGCTTTGAATGACATATCCTGATCAAAAATGACTCCAAGATTTCTCACAGTATTACTAGAGGTCAGGGTAATGCCATCCACAGTAAGGATCTGGTTAGACACCATGTTTCTAAGATTTGTGGGGCCAAGTACAATAACTTCAGTTTTATCTGAGTTTAAAAGCAGGAAATTAGAGGTCATCCATGTCTTTATGTCTGTAAGACAATCCTGCAGTTCAGCTAATTGGTGTGTGTCCTCTGGCTTCATGGATAGATAAAGCTGGGTATCATCTGCGTAACAATGAAAATTTAAGCAATACCGTCTAATAATACTGCCTAAGGGAAGCATGTATAAAGTGAATAAAATTGGTCCTAGCACAGAACCTTGTGGAACTCCATAATTAACTTTAGTCTGTGAAGAAGATTCCCCATTTACATGAACAAATTGTAATCTATTAGACAAATATGATTCAAACCACCGCAGCGCAGTGCCTTTAATACCTATGGCATGCTCTAATCTCTGTAATAAAATTTTATGGTCAACAGTATCAAAAGCAGCACTGAGGTCTAACAGAACAAGCACAGAGATGAGTCCACTGTCTGAGGCCATAAGAAGATCATTTGTAACCTTCACTAATGCTGTTTCTGTACTATGATGAATTCTAAAACCTGACTGAAACTCTTCAAATAGACCATTCCTCTGCAGATGATCAGTTAGCTGTTTTACAACTACCCTTTCAAGAATTTTTGAGAGAAAAGGAAGGTTGGAGATTGGCCTATAATTAGCTAAGATAGCTGGGTCAAGTGATGGCTTTTTAAGTAATGGTTTAATTACTGCCACCTTAAAAGCCTGTGGTACATAGCCAACTAACAAAGATAGATTGATCATATTTAAGATTGAAGCATTAAATAATGGTAGGGCTTCCTTGAGCAGCCTGGTAGGAATGGGGTCTAATAACATGTTGATGGTTTGGATGAAGTAACTAATGAAATAACTCAGACAGAACAATCGGAGAGAAAGAGTCTAACCAAATACCGGCATCACTGAAAGCAGCCAAAGATAACGATACGTCTTTGGGATGGTTATGAGTAATTTTTTCTCTAATAGTTAAAATTTTGTTAGCAAAGAAAGTCATGAAGTCATTACTAGTTAAAGTTAATGGAATACTCAGCTCAATAGAGCTCTGACTCTTTGTCAGCCTGGCTACAGTGCTGAAAAGAAACCTGGGGTTGTTCTTATTTTCTTCAATTAGTGATGAGTAGAAAGATGTCCTAGCTTTACGGAGGGCTTTTTTATAGAGCAACAGACTCTTTTTCCAGGCTAAGTGAAGATCTTCTAAGTTAGTGAGACGCCATTTCCTCTCCAACTTACGGGTTATCTGCTTTAAGCTACGAGTTTGTGAGTTATACCACGGAGTCAGGCACTTCAATCATATCCTTAAACCTAGTTACAGCGCTTTCTGAAAGACTTCTAGTGTAATGAAACTTATTCCCCACTGCTGGGTAGTCCATCAGAGTAAATGTAAATGTTATTAAGAAATGATCAGACAGAAGGGAGTTTTCAGGGAATACTGTTAAGTCTTCTATTTCCATACCATAAGTCAGAACAAGATCTAAGATATGATTAAAGTGGTGGGTGGACTCATTTACATTTTGAGCAAAGCCAATAGAGTCTAATAATAGATTAAATGCAGTGTTGAGGCTGTCATTCTCAGCATCTGTGTGGATGTTAAAATCACCCACTATAATTATCTTATCTGAGCTAAGCACTAAGTCAGACAAAAGGTCTGAAAATTCACAGAGAAACTCACAGTAACGACCAGGTGGACGATAGATAATAACAAATAAAACTGGTTTTTGGGACTTCCAATTTGGATGGACAAGACTAAGAGTCAAGCTTTCAAATGAATTAAAGCTCTGTCTGGGTGTTTGATTAATTAATAAGCTGGAATGGAAGATTGCTGCTAATCCTCCGCCCCGGCCCGTGCTACGAGCATTCTGACAGTTAGTGTGACTCGGGGGTGTTGACTCATTTAAACTAACATATTCATCCTGCTGTAAGCAGGTTTCTGTAAGGCAGAATAAATCAATATGTTGATCAATTATTATATCATTTACCAACAGGGACTTAGAAGAGAGAGACCTAATGTTTAATAGACCACATTTAACTGTTTTAGTCTGTGGTGCAGTTGAAGGTGCTATATTATTTTTTCTTTTTGAATTTTTATGCTTAAATAGATTTTTGCTGGTTATTGGTAGTCTGGGAGCAGGCACCGTCTCTACGGGGATGGGGTAATGAGGGGATGGCAGGGGGAGAGAAGCTGCAGAGAGGTGTGTAAGACTACAACTCTGCTTCCTGGTCCCAACCCTGGATAGTCACGGTTTGGAGGATTTAAGAAAATTGGCCAGATTTCTAGAAATGAGAGCTGCTCCATCCAAAGTGGGATGGATGCCGTCTCTCCTAACAAGACCAGGTTTTCCCCAGAAGCTTTGCCAATTATCTATGAAGCCCACCTCATTTTTTGGACACCACTCAGACAGCCAGCAATTCAAGGAGAACATGCGGCTAAACATGTCACTCCCGGTCTGATTGGGGAGGGGCCCAGAGAAAACTACAGAGTCCGACATTGTTTTTGCAAAGTTACACACCGATTTAATGTTAATTTTAGTGACCTCCGATTGGCGTAACCGAGTGTCATTACTGCCGACGTGAATTACAATCTTACCAAATTTACGCTTAGCCTTAGCCAGCAGTTTCAAATTTCCTTCAATGTCGCCTGCTCTGGCCCCCGGAAGACAACTGACTATGGTTGCTGGTGTCGCTAACTTCACATTTCTCAAAACAGAGTCGCCAATAACCAGAGTTTGATCCTCGGCGGGTGTATCGTCGAGTGGGGAAAAACGGTTAGAGATGTGAACGGGTTGGCGGTGTACACGGGGCTTCTGTTTAGAACTACGCTTCCTCCTCACAGTCACCCAGTTGGCCTGCTTTCCCGGCTGCTCGGGATCTGCCAGGGGGGAACTAACGGCGGCTAAGCTACCTTGGTCCGCACCGACTACAGGGGCCTGGGTAGCTGTAGAATTTTCCACGGTGCGGAGCCGAGTCTCCAATTCGCCCAGCCTGGCCTCCAAAGCTACGAATAAGCTACACTTATTACAAGTACCGTTACTGCTAAAAGGAGGCCCGAGGAATACCTAAGACATTTCACACCCCGAGAGCAGAAAAAGTGCGGGAGAGAGCGGAGAAAGCCGCCATGCTAAATCGGCTAAAGAGCCAGTAGCTACGCTAAGCTAGCGGATTCCTAGAAACACGCAAAGTGAATAATGTGTAAATAATTTAGAGGTGAGTCAGCAGAAGGAGTGCTTAGGTAAGGCACGTAAAGATTACACTGGGAAACAAATCGTAATCTAGATAACGAGATCAATCTAACTGCGCAGATTAAACAGCTAACAGATACAGAAAAACACCGCTGTGCTCCGGAACAGGAAGTGATACAATACCGCAGTGAGAGCCAACCACCAACTTTGTGTTATGTCTTCAAAATCGGTCTTTTGCGGGCTCTCCACCTGTGTTGCCGCACAGCTCCTGCTCTTAGCTGCTCCACTGGAGTTATTATCTTCCATGGCTTTAAACACACATCCACTTTCACGCAGTCACCCAAATTTTAACTTTGTGTTTGTCCAATATTGACTGAAATATCACTCTTTTGTGAGCTGGCGTTCTGCCTAAATGCTCGTTTGAAGCGTGATGATGAGTCACTGCGTCAGTGCGCACACACAGCGGAGCTCATGTGATCCATTAACAAGATATTAAATCAACATACTTTTACATACAACAGATATCAACATACAGACATACTTTTATAAAAAAAAACATGTTTATTAAAAACATTAAAAATAATTACCTTAAGCTGTTCAAAATACATTCCACATGGAGCAGGAAAGAGAGGAAAAAAAAGTGTCCAGATGAAACAGTCCTCTGATTCTAGAAGAGGTGTTTTCAGCATCCAAGGTTTAGCAGAAAATGATTAATCCACTACAAAATAGTCCAGCGCACAGAGCAGGTGGAATTGTGTGTGCAAGAGGAGAGCTGTTCCAAAAATAGCCTCTCAAGTCCTGGGAAGGTGCCAGGCACACGGATAATGGACTTTTTGCAGACTCGTAAGCACCACGCAAATGCCTCTAAGCCGTCGCAGTAACTTGAACACAAACTGCGCCATGCTATTGTTGCTAAATTTTGAACATCTTGAAATTAGCGCCATGCTCAGAGAGGAGCCTCGTTAACTGAAGATAATGCCTCTAAGAGCCACTCTGAGCCACTATACTGCCACGATAGCTCACGAAACAAAAAAAACAGGGTGCGTGGCTCCTTCTTCATCCTTCATTATTCGGTGGGACCGCGGCTAATCCGCTAACTAAACCGATAAACCACTAAAAAATTTAGCGGATGTTACAGCTACCCGCTAACTTTTAGTCCAGACTCGGTACACTATTGGCTCCTGATAAGCCAGTTTTGAGTTTAAGCGCCACTGAGGCTTCTGAGTAAAATCAAAGGCGATTACAAATCCCAAGCAAACAATGAGCCAGAGCTTCTGTCTTTATGCACACTGCCTGCTGCTGCCAGGTGCTGCTGGTGTCTTTCAAGCAGGAACACAGTGCAAGCAGCTGCAGCTGCTCAGATACATACAACAAACAGGAATTTAACATGTATGATTTTAGGGTTTATAAATGTTTTTTGACCATTAATCTTTACTCACTATGCCAGCAAAGAAATGTTTGCGGACTGAACGTTAGCAGAACTAAATTTAGCCGAAGCTAATTGGTCTACTGATGGTTTCAAAAATATCTGAAAAGATAAAAAAAAAGTTACCTTTACTAATTAGCAGTTAGCAGATTAGTAGAACTGTGCCCACCACTGGTTAAGTGTCATTTTGCCATTACCATTAGTAAGTTATGTGTCTTGTTGCCGTTACCATGAGTGACACCTGTATTGTATTTGATGTCTTCAGCCACCGTCTCCGTTTGTGGGTGTGTAAAACTACAAGGACCTGCTTACGGCAGAATGCAGAAAATACAGAAAGCTCTCTGTGCATGCGTGTGTGCATGTGTGTAATTTTGATCATGGACAAACTGGGTAGAGCTGACATTTGCCATTTGGTTTGCTAAAGTATGTTGGGTCAAGGATGAATGCTGCCAAAAGGAAATGTTGATAGGATGAATATTTTTGAAGTAACTACGGACATTAGCTAACAGTGAACAATGGCTGTTGATATTATATTCTGGACTCATGCCATTCCCGCAGGGGGTGTGAGTCCAGAATGTACGAGGTCTGTTAGAAAAGTATCCGACCATTTTATTTTTTTCAAAAACCATTTGGATTTGAATCACGTGTGATAGCATCAGCCAAGCTTGAACCTTCATGCACATGCGTGATGTTTTCACGCCTGTCGGTTGCGGTCATTCACTGTGAGCGTGGTCCACCCCTCTCGTCGGATTTTATTGCGAATAAAATGTCTGAACGATTTGGAGCTTTTGCTGCCTCAGATTTTTCCAGAAACTGTGAGAGCCCTCCTGGTGGACACCATTCGGAAAATTCAGATGGCTTTCGGGACGATTTTGATGGGGATTACAAAGATTAAGGAGTGCTACAGCCGGTTTAAAGACCGCCCACAGCGTCTGAGAGCGCGGTGCACTCTGAGCGCCGATCGACAGGCTGAAAACAACCAGATCATTTCCCAACGTGAAGGCTTTGTTGATCCGGGACGTCGTCTGACTTACACAACAATGGAAGAAGACGTGGACATCCGTACTTTTTTCGGCACATTCCACTGTTACAGGAGTTTTTTTTCATGGAAAGAGGAGCGGAGGGATGCGCCACCGTGCCGCGTCATGGCGCGGCACAAAACCACCTCCGTGGTTGGTCTCACAGGACGGCTTTCAGACGGCTTTTCACTCGGCTTTTCAGTCGTGTTGACTATCCGAGAAATTGTGATGAGCTGGACATGCTCCAACATGTCCTGTGAGGCTTCATCACGGCGTTGCTTGCACCATGCAACACGGAGGTGCTTTTGTCCCGCGCCATGAGCGGCATGGGGAGCATTCCCTCCACTCCTCTTTCCATGACAAAAACTCACTGTAACAGTGGAATGTGCTGTTCATTTCCAAACTGGACGCTCTGTTGATCCGGGACTCGTCTGACTAGCACAGGACTTGCGGAAGACGTGGACATCAGCACTTTGAGACAGACTGCGGAGGAATTCCGCGCATCGCGGTGGGCCGCATGGTGCAAAGCAACGCCGTGATGAAGCCTCACAGGACATGTTGGGCATGTCCAGCTCATGCACAATTTCTCAGATAGTCACACGACTGAAAAGCTGTCTGGAAACGCCGTCATGTGAGACCAACATGGAGGTGGTTTGTGCCGCGCCATGAACGGCACGGTGGCGCATCCCTCCGCTCCTCTTTCCATGAAAAAAACTCCTGTAACAGTGGAATGTGCCGAAAAAGTACTGATGTCCACATCTTCTGCCATTGTTGTGTAAGTCAGACGACGTCCCGGATCAACAAAGCTTTCACGTTGGAAATGATCTGGTTGTTTCAGCCTGTCGATCGGCGCTCGGAGTGCACCGCGCTCTCAGACGCTGTGTGCGGTCTTTAAACCGGCTGGAGCACTCCTTAATCTGTGTAATCCCCATAAAATCGTCCCTGAAAGCCATCTGAATTTTCCGAATGGTGTCCACCTGGAGGTCTCTCACAGTTTCTGGAAAAATTTGATGCAGCAACGCTCCAAATCGTTCAGACATTTTATTCGCAATAAAAATCCGACGAGAGGGGTGGACCACTGCTCACACAAAGCCTGCTCACAGGCGAATGACGCAACCAACAGGCGTGAAAAAACTCACGCATGCGCACGAAGGTTCAAGCTTGGCTGATGCAATCACACGTGATTCAAATCCATATGGTTTTTGAAAAAAATAAAAAGGTCAGATTCTTTTCTAACAGACCTTGTATATATAGATGAAAATCATCTATATATTAAAAACAAAGTGGCGACTGTGTGCATGTGTGCGTGCATGATTTTATTTAATAGGTTCAATGTAAGTACACAATATAATTGTATATATGTTAAAAATACACAGATGACACAAGAAAGTGAAAACACATTTCTATTGTGGTTCATTTTAAAATCAAATGACAAAATAGTAGTAATAATTATAATAATAATAATAGTGATGACAAGAGCAGTCACAGATTTCTGGAACCCGCCAATCCGGATCCAGATCACATCATCTCCAAAATTTTGTGACGTCTTCCATTCCCTAATATCTATATGTGGTGCAAATTTGGTGAGAATCCGTGAAGTAGTTTTGACGTAATACTTCA
Source organism: Thalassophryne amazonica (assembly GCF_902500255.1). NCBI lineage: Eukaryota > Metazoa > Chordata > Actinopteri > Batrachoidiformes > Batrachoididae > Thalassophryne > Thalassophryne amazonica. The sequence continues at coordinate 56,258,033 of NC_047107.1, read as the reverse complement.
AAGCCTATATGAAGTGAAATCTTGATCCAGAATCCGGTCCAGATCACCTCCAAAGTTCAGTGAACTCTTCCATGCCCTAATATCTACCTGTGGTGCAAATTTGGTGAGAATCTGTGAAGTAGTTTTGACGTAATCCTGCTAACAGACAGACAGACAAATAAATAAATAAGCACAGATGATTTTATTATGTCTTGGCCAAGACAGTAAATTAACATTTAAAAAATTTACATAATTAACAGGAAATAAAAGGGTTGATTTCTTCTTCTAAAAAATCGTTGCGGTATAAGGTCTAAGGTTCAATAAACATTCTGGACTCACTGTTGTATGGCTGGGGGGCCTGGCTGCCTTTTTGTTTCTGTCTTTTGTTTTTCCTTCCAGGTGGCTTGCATTTGGGACTGAGTGGCTGTGTTGCTGAGGTTATCAGGACCTCACCCTGATCACCTGCGGCTCGTCAGGACTCACAGCTGAGGTGCATCTATATGGATTGGAACATGGTGGCATTTAAGACTGGAGTATACAGTGTGTATTTGCCAGAGACTCGACCTTGTGACCAGACGGGTGAGATCGTCGTCTCGGGAGCCATCTCATCATCAGTGGATGCAGAGAACGTCCAGGGTTTGATGCACAGTCTGTGAAAGAGGAGGGGGTGAGGTCTCACGCTCGTCAGCACACTTCCTGAGGTACGTTAGATTTTGTGACTAACATTTATACAGTCAGTAAATGTGGTGTCCCTCACACCTTTTTATATTGAGCTGTATGTTAGTCATGTATCGGCTTCCACTGCAGTGGAGTTTTGTGAACTGGATGTTCCATGCCTGCAGGTTGGGAAGCTGATTAGTAATCAAGCCAGGAAGTGTTTGCTGTTTGTACACCTTTAAGTGTTCTCTCTGTGTGTAGAGTGTGGACTCACATAATGGTTCCTTCTTTCACAGACTCGGTTTGTTGCGGCCACCTGGGGGGTGTCGGCGGGGTCCTTGGGTCCGAACAGCTTCTGGCTCCGGACCGTTAGCGCTGCTGGGAGCGCACCACGCCAGACCGCACTTTCTTTTGTTATGTTTTGTATCACTGTTATGTATTAAATTCAGTTAGCCTTTGTACCGTGCTCTGCTTATTTCATACTGGGTCCTTCAAACGCTGGTCGGTTCTCCGAGCTGCGTCCGACACATAACACTCGCACGCCTTTCCAAATTATTATAGAAACTTTGCATAATTACCACCCTTGAAAAATGTCAGCTGCCTATTTTATAAACACTACCCAATCTAGAGCCCATGGATTCCCTTGGGCAACGCGCTAGTCTACTTTAAATGTGCAGTTACCATGTGCAAATCATATTCAGTGATCAGATTGGAGAACACCCTTACAAGTTATAAGAAACCTCACACTGATTTACATTTGATATCGTGTAAATTATCCACACAAAATGACTGAGAAGAGAATTAACATTTTCCTATCATGATGGTAAAACTGCACATCCAAATCAAGTTCCTCAAAATAACTGACAAAAAATTATTTAACCTTTGCCAAGAGGATTTCTGTAAAGGCAGTTTTATGGTCAACCTTTGACATACCAAGATTTGTTAGAAATCAGCTAAATGACCTGGGAGGAGTACGCCATCCACCACACAGACAGACAATGACTGACCTCTGGCAAATTTGAACTTCCTGGGCATTTTTCAAAACTAGCATCCATATGTGTACCAAGTTTGGTGCAAATTGGACTGAAAAATCTAAATTATGAATGAATGAATGAATGAATGAATGAAAATGAATGAATGAAAATTGTTTATTTCGAACATTTGATACAACAACAACAATTACAAGATAGATCAGTAAAGACAACAACAAAAAAAGTTCCTACTGTGTACCCAACATGTCCGAAAAGGGGTAGGGTGAAGCATCAGCTTATTTATCCCTACCCCTTCTTCCCCACAACCAGTAATACCCTTTGCCACATATACACATAAATTCCTACACACCTAAACCGATATCAATATATATATATATACATATATATACACATACACATACATATACACATCAACATACATACACATATACATATATACACATATATATACACAAACATAAATATACACCTACACATACCTACTTACATACAAAATACTATATATTTACAAGCCGAAGCAAAAAACAAAAACACCCTAACCCTCATTACCCTTCCTCCTCCCTATACCCAGAAAAAACCATATTTTTGTACCGCTGTTTGAACTGGTTCATGCTTGGACATTGCTTGAGCCCCACTCCCAATCTGTTCCACATCCTCACCCCACAGACAGAAATACAGAAACCTTTTAATGTTGTTCGTGCCCACTGATGCTTTAAATTAAATTTCCCCCTCAGACTGTAATCCCCTGATCTGTTAAAAAACATATTTTTAATATTTGCTGGAAGTAAATTGTTTATTGCTTTATACACAATTTGTACTGTTTGAAAATGAACCAAGTCTGTGAATTTTAAGAATTTGGATTGTAAAAATAGTGGATTTGTATGATCTCTATAGCCAGTATTATGAATAATTCTTATAGCTCTTTTCTGCATTACTGATAGTGATTGTGTTGTACCTTTATAAGTATTACCCCATACCTCTGCACAGTACTGTAAATATGGTAAAACCAGTGAGCAGTAAAGAATGCGGAGTGAGTTGTGGTCCAGAATATGTTTCGCTTTGTTTAGAACTGAAATGCTTCTTGACAGTTTACTTTGTATATGTTTTATATGAGTCTTCCAGTTTATCTTATCATCTATTATCACCCCCAGAAACTTATTTTCATGTACCCTTTCAATATCTACCCCCTCGACTTGTAACTGAACCTGTATGTCTGTATTACAATAGCCCAATAACATGTATTTTGTTTTACTTAAGTTTAATGATAATTTATTTCTGTCAAACCATATTTCAATTTTCCCATTTCTATACTGATCCTCCTCAGTAACTCCTGCAAATCCCCCCCTGAACAAAAAATGCTTGTGTCATCTGCAAATAATACTAATTTTAATATTTTGGAAACATTGACAATATCATTTATATAAATTAGAAACAGTTTTGGACCCAATACTGACCCCTGTGGGACGCCACAAGCATTGTCCAAGCATGATGATGTATATTCCCCCAACTTCACAAACTGTTTTCTGTTACTTAAGTAGCTTCTCACCCAGTGCAACACCAACCCCCTAATCCCATACTGTTCAAGTTTATTGATTAATATGTCATGATTAATTGTATCAAAAGCCTTTTTAAGGTCTATAAATATTCCAACTGAATGTAATTTGTGGTCTATGGCGTTTGTAATCTCCTCAACTGATTCTATTAATGCAAGTGATGTTGAACTATGTGCTCTGAATCCATATTGACTATCAGTAAGTAATTTATGTTTATTTATGAATTTGTCTAATCTATTATTGAATAACTTTTCTAATAATTTGGAAAATTGTGGAAGCAAAGAAACAGGTCTATAATTTGTGAAGTGGTGTCTATCCCCAGTCTTATACAGCGGCACAACCTTAGCTATTTTCATTTGATTGGTAAATTTACCGGTTTGAAATGATAAGTTACAGATGTATGTTAATGGTTCTACAATCCATTCAATTGACCTGTTTTACCACCACCATATCCATTTCATTTAAATCGGGTAGATGTTTTATATTTACAATTATTCCACAATGGTCTATAATTTCATTTCCATCCACTGCTGTGAGGAACATTGAACAGGGATTTCTTTCTATGAGATTATTATCCCATCCTCAGGTTGGGGAATCGGGAATTTTTTCTTGCCAAGCTTGGTCCAATATTACAAAAAAATTATTAAACCGTTGACTACCTCATCCTATTTTCCTTCTTGACATTATTATCAATGAAATACTGAGGGTAACTCTGTTTTTATTACCATTTTGATAATGCTATTTAATATATCCCATATTCCTTTAATATTGTTTTGGTATTATATATATGTTACTATAATAGTTCCTTCCTACATACCCGTATAATATTAGTTAATCTATTTTTGTATTTCTTATATCTATTTTCTGCCTCTTTAGTCTTTAGTTTTATGAATCTCCTATACAGTGTATTTTTCTTATTACATGCATTTCGTAACCCTTTTCGTCATCCAGGGTCGAGCTTGGATTTTTTGGTTTTCTGTAGTCTTGTTTAATTGGACAGTTTTATCATATAATGATGTAAATATTTGTAAAAAAGTTTCATTGCACTATCAACGTCACTTTCACTGTATACCTTTTCCCAGTTTGCCTCCTGTAAATCCTTCTTTAGTGTGTTTCATGTTTTCCTCTGTCCGCACTCGCCTGTATTTATTTTCTCCTCTGGCTGATTCCGCCGATGGTTTCTATTATAAACGATGAAACTGGTAGATGATCACTAATGTCATTGATTAATAATCCACTCACAGTGTTATTCTCAATATCATTGCTGAATATATTATCAATTAAGGTAGCAAATATGGGATGTAATTCTGCTTGGCCTGGTGATTTTGGATATAACTCATACTGTACATTATACTGATAAATTCATCTGTTATTTTATGCTTATTTGGATTGAGCAGATCAATATTAAGTCACCACAAATGAACACAGTTTTTTGATTAGTTTTTGAGAACATTTTTCCCATACAGTCAGTGAATGTTTCAATACTAGATCCTGGTGCTCTATATATACAGCTGGACTAATACATTTTTTCTTTTTTCTTCACATATTTCAATAGTTATACATTCTAATAAGTTATCAATCACAGTTGTCATATTGTCTACTATTTTATAATCCATGTTCTTATCCACATACACAGCCACTCCTCCTCCACTCTTACTTTTTTCTGTTTACACAATTAAATTCATATCCATCCAGTTCAAAATCCATTCCTTTATCTTCATTGATCCATGTTCTGATATAGCAATTATGTTAAATATTTTTTTAAACTGACTTAAATATTCTTTAATGTTGTTAAAGTTTGCATATAGACTTCTGCTGTTGAAATGGATTATTGATAATTTGTTATCCGTTTAATGATCCGATTAAACTGTTCATCTGTATAATAGCAACAACTGTCATTGATATTTGAGAAGAAATTATTGTCCGGGTCTATATCGTGCTCCAAGTCCAGTACATTGTGGTCTGTGTATTTAAATGTTCTCAGTTCTACTTTTCCATGATCAGCAATCCTTTGAGTTATATCCTTCTTGTCTCCAGATGTAGATGAATAGGTAGTAGATGAATAGGTTCCTCTGGTCTGTGTCATGGTGTTGTGATGTGTTTGTGTCCTCATAACCTTATTGGTCATATTTGTCCAGATCCTCACTTTAAGAAACACTATTGTTCATATTTGTCCAGCTCCTCGATGTTCCTTATTGCCATGACTTTTGCTTGTTCTGGTGATCCGTTCAGTTTGATGAATATTTTACAGTTTGAAGTCCATGTGTGCTGGATTTTTCCCTGTTTCTTCAAGAAGCGTGCTTTCCTGGCGATGTCGGCATTCCGTTTGGTGAGATTTTCATTGATGAATACGTTTGTCCCTTTCAGTTTTCTTCCTTGTTTTAACAGTGCTGTTTTGTGTTTTCTGTTGATGAATCTCATGATGACGGTTCGTTTATCACCGTCATTTCTCCGGGGCAGAGGGTGGCACGCTTCAATGTTATTTAAATCCATTTCTATACCTTTAGATAGGAGGAAATCAGCAACCTGTTTTTCCACAGAGCTGACCTCCTGTTCACTGGGATCCCCTCCGCTCTCATCTGTTACCCGCCCGTGCGTAGGACCGTGGTTTGATGTGAAGACCTGTGATGATGACGTCGTTAATTCTGGTGTACTGCTCCAATTCAGCCACTCTATTTTCCAGCTGCACCAGATGCCGCCTTTCTCGGCATTCTGGAGCCGTAATGCCTTCACCTCCTCCACCAGATCCATGATTGATTTCTGTTGCTGCTTCACAACAGAAATCTCCTCTGATAAAAAGTCCAGAGATTTTTAATATCGTCACCTTCCTCCGCTGTCAGAACCTTCTTAGGCCCCATGGTCGGCTTATGAGCAGCTTGTCGATCGCCGATGTTAACAGCACTGCGTTGTTTGTCACCGGGATGGATCTGCACTGCGCTGGTGCCGCGCGGGCCTCGGTGTTTCCGCGCTGATGGATCCGCGGTGTGGCTGCACGAGGCCTCGGGGAAGCGGACACTCGTGACGCGCGGCTCTAATGACGCAGCGCGCGGCCCTCAGTGAATTCACACCGTTGGGCCTCGGACGTTGTTGCTGGTCCAGTCGCTGGGCTAAGTTGCCGGTTGAGGTGGTATTCCCACTGTCCGGGTTGGCAAACACCGGCGTGGCAGATGGCAACTACAAACCCCACCTCTGAAAACTCAGGTACAAACTTTTTGCAGCTCGCTCTGACGACACGCAGCTCTGACTGACTGTGACTGACCGTACAACCAACAGAGACATGCGGACGGGTCCGTGCGTCGGGACGCAGCCGACGCGGCGCGGCGGCACAGGAAAAACACCTCCGTGTTGATAACCATTTGTTAAAATCCAGTTGGCTTTTGATGGCTTTCAGTGGAGTGAATATATGAGAAATTGTTTATCAGCTGGAGATGTTCCCAACTTGTCTCAAGGCTTCCAACAGAGGTGTTTTCCTGTGACGGAGCGTCGCAGCGGCTGCAATCCGCCCGCACGTCTTTCATTAAAAAAATCTCCTTTAACAGTGGAATATCCGGATAAATGCTGGAAACCGACTTCTTCTGAAACTTCTCTGTTCTCTCACGACGTCCTGGATCAACAGAGCCTGAAAATGTGGAGGTTTTAAGCTTGAAAACAGGCTGATTGGCACTGCCTGAGAGCGCTGAGCGACGTCTCGCACCGTGAAAAGTCCTTAAAGTGACAGAATCACCTCAAATCTCTCATCAGCTGTTTAAAATTTTCACTGAAGACCAGCTTAATTTTTCGAACCATGTCCACTTCGATGTGTCTCACAGGTTTAGAAAAAATTTTGATCAAACAAAGCGCCAGTCTCTCAGCAACTTCTCAGACAAAGGAATTCCGACGAGGGGCTGGATGATTCCTCCCACAAGGAGTGCTCACAGGCGAATGACGTCACCGACAGGCGTGGAAAAACTCACGCATGCGCACGAGGGTTCAAGCATGTCTGACGTAAAAACATATGAATGAAATCCATATAGTTTTTGAAAAAAATAAAAAGGACCTATACTTTACGGACAGCCCTCGTACACATATATATATATATATATATATATATATATATATATATATATATATATATATATATATATACATACACACACACACACATACATACACACACACACACACACACACACACACATACATATATACACTCAACAAAAATATAAACGCAACACTTTTGGTTTTGCTCCCATTTTGTATGAGATGAACTCAAAGATCTAAAACCTTTTTCCACATACACAATATCACCATTCCCTCAAATATTGTTCACAAACCAGTCTAAATCTGTGATAGTGAGCACTTCTCCTTTGCTGAGATAATCCATCCCACCTCACAGGTGTGCCATACCAAGATGCTGATTAGACACCATGATTAGTGCACGGTGTGCCTTAGACTGTCCACAATAAAAGGCCACTCTGAAAGGTGCAGTAGTTTATCACACAGCACAATGCCACAGATGTCGCAAGATTTGAGGGAGCGTGCAGTTGGCATGCTGACCGAAGGAATGTCAACCAGAGCTGTTGCTCGTGTATTGAATGTTCATTTCTCTACATAAGCCATCTCCAAAGGCGTTTCAGAGAATTTGGCAGTACACCCAACCAGCCTCACAACCGCAGACCACATGTAACCACACCAGCCCAGGACCTCCACATCCAGCATGTTCACCTCCAAGATTGTCTGAGACCAGCCACTGCGACAGCTGCTGAAACAATTGGTTTGCATAACCAAAGAATTTCTGCACAAACTGTCAGAAACCGTCTCAGGGGAAGCTCATCTGCCTGCTCGTCGTCCTCATCGGGATCTCGACCTGACTCCAGTTCGTCGTCGTAACGACTTGAGTGGGCAAATGCTCACATTTCGCTGGCGTTTGGCACGTTGGAGAGGTGTTCTCTTCACGGATGAATCCCAGTTCACACTGTCCAGGGCAGATGGCAGACAGCATGTGTGGCGTCGTGTGGGTGAGCAGTTTTCCTGATGTCAATGTTGTGGATCGAGTGGCCCATGGTGGCGGTGGGGTTTATGGTATGGGCAGGCGTCTGTTTATGGATGAAGAACACAGGTGCATTTTATTGATGGCATTTTGAATGCACAGAGATACCGTGACGAGATCCTGAGGCCCATTGTTGTGCCATACATCCAAGAACATCACCTCATGTGGCAGCAGGATAATGCACGGCCCCATGTTGCAAGGATCTGTACACAATTCTTGGAAGCTGAAAATGTCCCAGTTCTTGCATGGCCGGCATACTCACCGGACATGGTCACCCATTGAGCATGTTTGGGATGCTCTGGACCGGCGTATACGACAGCGTGTACCAGTTCCTGCCAATATCCAGCAACTTCGCACAGCCATTGAAGAGGAGTGGACCAACATTCCACAGGCCACAATTGACAACCTGATCAACTCTATGCGAAGGAGATGTGTTGCACTGCATGAGGCAAATGGTGGTCACACCAGATACTGACTGGTATCCCCCCCAATAAAACAAAACTGCACCTTTCAGAGTGGCCTTTTATTGTGGGCAGTCTAAGGCACACCTGTGCACTAATCATGGTGTCTAATCAGCATCTTGATATGGCACACCTGTGAGGTGGGATGGATTATCTCAGCAAAGGAGAAGTGCTCACTATCACAGATTTAGACTGGTTTGTGAACAATATTTGAGAGAAATGGTAATATTGTGTATGTGGAAAAAGATTTAGATCTTTGAGTTCATCTCATACAAAATGGGAGCAAAACCAAAAGTGTTGCATTTATATTTTTGTTGAGTGTATGTATGTATATGTGTGTGTGTATGTGTATGTATGTATGTGTATGTATGTATATGTGTTGTGTGTGTGTGTATGTATGTGTGTATGTATATGTGTGTGTGTGTGTGTATGTATGTATGTATGTGTGTATGTATATGTGTGTGTGTGTATGTATGTATGTATGTGTGTATGTATATGTGTGTGTGTGTATGTATGTATGTATATGTGTATATATGTGTGTGTGTGTGTGTGTGTATGTATGTGTGTATGTATATGTGTGTGTGTATGTATGTGTGTATGTATATGTGTGTGTGTGTGTGTGTGTGTATGTATGTATATGTGTGTGTGTGTGTGTGTGTGTATGTATGTATATGTGTGTGTGTGTGTGTGTGTATGTATGTATATGTGTGTGTGTGTGTGTGTGTGTGTGTGTGTGTATATGTGTGTGTGTGTATATGTATATGGCAAAACTCCAACTTTATCACAAACTCAACACTCCACATATAATTGTTTTCAGATGTTTTGGCAGTTTGCAGTTGATTGCTGTCTTTTGAAAGTAGCATGCTTCCAATTATGCCACATGATTTCCCCGGTTTGTGTGTTAATTGCACAAAGGCATGTTGGTAGTCTTGTTGTGCAGGGTTTACTAGCTAGCTTGAAGTACAGAGGTGTGACTGTCCCTGTAATTGTTTAACCAAAACATTTTTCTTGAGCAGATAGACATAGAATCATTCCCAGTTTTGGTGTTTTCTCTCTCCTTCCTGCATTCTCTTGCTTCATCTTCGCTTTTGTTCTCTCTCCATCTCTGCCACAGTTATGTACACGCACCACGGTGCAACACTGCAAGATCATGCTTTCGATCCCTAATGCTTCCCTCTCTTCTCTCAGCCTGCCAGTTTGCGCTAAAAGCTGGAGATTCACATTTGGAACGAGAGGAAAGAGACTGGTTGAGAGAGCCACAGTAACGGGAGATGGAGCATCAGTCATTTTTACAATTACAGCAGAATAATGTTTGTGATCAGCGCAGAAGAAAACCAGACTGCTGTCTAGGCAGATATGGAAAAATCAACTTCCACCTCACTCATCTATAAAAAGGTTTGATGCAGTAGGCAGATATTTGTTTGGATCGTTTTCACTTTGTTTCCTCCTGCATTAAATCAGTTAGGATTGGATGTTTTGCAGACATAGGAGAGGTGTGACGATGGTCCTCAGGGACTGTGGCCACATCCACTCAGGACGGAGGAACAACTATGCAGCAGCTCTGCAAGGTCGGCCACATCTTGCATGTCACATAAGCCCACATGCATGTGGACTCCTCAGCCAGCCCTGAGTCAGCACAGGGCTGGCTGCTGTGTGAGAGCTGCATGCCGCCACCTAGTGTTCATATTGCGAGCTTAGTCATCACACCATAAACACTGACATCATCGCAGTTACTCCCTGCTGTGTCGTCATTCCAATCCTCACTGCTCCTGTAAAGCACTCAGCTGTCTGGACTCTGTGATGATAAAAGGTTAAGTTGGCAGATTACTTCTGCAGTAATTGTCTTGGCATGTTTGTTAAAATGCTAATTTATTTATGGCACCTTTGATACGCATCATTCTCTTGATATATGTGAAATGATTCATAAAGGATTGAAATGATAATCGTGTATTATATGATTTGGAGAACACTGCAACATTGTTAACTTCACTGTTGACACTCTGCAAGTCTTTGTCTCTGTTCAGAACCAACAGCTGGTTTTTGTAGGAGCTCTAATTATTTTTGTTGTAAACATAAAGTATAGCTTGGAACACTAACATTATAAATTCTACCCCAGAGGTTTCAAACTAACAGCCATAAGTTCTATCTGGACCTTGAACCAGTAGTTTATGGCCCATGGCACACTTCTTCATCTATAGTTAAATGCTGCCCCATCATCAGTTTTATTCTGGACTGTAGATTTATCCTTCAGCAGTTGCAGCGATTAACTGAACAATCCAAACACCACAATATGGGGCAAGATCATTAGTAGGTTATGTTTCTGAGTTTTTGAAAGTGCAGTTTTCAGGTACAGTTGAGATGAGATGAGACGAGATATACTTTATTGATCTCACAGTGGAGAAATTATGTTTACACTCCAGTTACCTCAGACAGCAATTAGTCCACAGTTATTACTTGTTTACCGTAATAATGGCACACATCAGAATTAAAGACATCACATGCACATTTGACATTGTTTATGTGCACTAAATTTGAAGAAGTCCGTTATCTGAATTGAGGCAAGTGGTGAAGGTCTCGCAGCAACCCTGAGTTGCGCCACCGTCAGCTTGGGGGAAGGAACGGAGACCTGCTGCAGCTAAAACGGCGTCACCCCCACAGAAGGGAAGGGATGACGTGAGCAGAAGCCGGAGTGGGGTGTGTGTGATGGGGGGTAGGAGGGGGTTCGGGGGGGTTAGTGGAGCATGCTTCAGTCCTGTGAAACAGTTTGTTTTTGTGAGTTGAGATAAGAAACAGCCAAATGTTAACCAAGGCCGAAGACATTCCTCTGGAAGAAAACAGCAGGGCAATTTGTCCTTCAGGCTGATAAGCCTGCCGTGTTGTGGTTTGAGCAGTGAAAAACACTTTTTACAGTTCCACTTGAACAACCAAATCCCAATTATGAATTAAGAATATTCTTCAATTATGAGTTAATATTAATATTGTTAATATTGTGTGCAGTGACAGACTTGTCAATGACTTTTATTTTGACTGAAAGAAACAGTGAAAGAATTGCTTCCTGTTTGCTAGCTGTTGATAAGAAGATTAATGTTAATAAAACATTACAGCTGTGGGAGAGGACATGGAAAGTGATAAGTGCAATAGGCCACCAGGAGCTGAGAAGTGACCACATAGACTGCAGGCCAGTCACCCCATTAAAAAGGTGCACCCAACTAGGGCTGAAACAATTAGTCGAGTAACTCGAATAATTTGATAACAAAAAATGTTCGAGGCAAATTCTGTGCTTTGATGTTTAGTACATATGTCAGGCCTGTGTGTGGCGCTGTAATGTCCCCAGAAAAAAACAGAAGACTAGAGAATAACAGCTAATTAAATTAGCAACAATAGCTACAGCTTTCCAACGTGATACACAGAGTAAAATAAAGCCGTTTAAGAGAAAGAGGGTCCACACTGATCATCTGAAATGGAAAAAGCACACAGCCCGCTCGACATGGGGAGTGACTATTACCCGGCAGCCGGCTACTGTCCTCTCTCTGTTCGGTGCAAGTCACAACTCCGTCCCCAACTACACTGACAAACAGCAGACAGTCCAATCTTTCTTCTGTGTTTCGCTTTTTAATTTTTGCTTTTTTTGGGCAACACACAAGACTTCACAACCACGGTAACTTAAATAAATCATTAAAAAAAAACTGACTGCGAGGCTTGCATGTTCAACCTCCAGCTGAAATGCATCTGCTGAATCGCAGAGAAAGAGGGGAAAAAACACACACAGGACCCAGTCTACCAACCTTTATATAAAAAACTAAAAATGGTTAAATTTACAAGTTGAATAGAAAGCCACATCTCATGCCATTTCAGCAAAATGTCAACACTTTCGTGCAGAAATATTGTGCCATCCCTTACCAAAAAATAGTACTGATAAGTATATAAAAAGTAAACTTGAAGTATACTTGAAACATACTTGCATATACTACTTTTTGGTAAGGGATTGCTTAGGGAGACCCCTGGACTATTGATGTTGTTTTAAAACATAAAAGTACTTTTTATCCGATTACTCGATTAGTCACCAGAACAATTGATAGAATACTTGATTACTAAAATAATTGATAGCTGCAGCCCTACACCCAACCAAAAACTAGCCCTGTTAGCATGAGATATAGGACACCTATCCCAAGTTTCAGTGACAGACTGAACCCAAAACATCACATAGACAGTTGGCTAATGCTGTACCAGGGACCGCTCACCAGACAAGAGCCAGCAACATCCCCAAATGCCACCGTGCCCCTGCTCTGCATTGTGGTCCATCCACTGGAGTCAATGGATGAGCATTGCTTGTCCGCCGGAAACGCACCAACTGTAGCTGCTGTGAAGGTGACCCATATTACTTGGAGGGGGCTCCTGATAGACCCCAAACATACCCTCCCTTGATACCCCCAAGGACCAGATGACATCCCTCAAGAGACTATGCTCCCACCTTGAGCCACTGCCCTGGAACAGCAGGAGCCACCTGAGAGCCACGACCAGAGACCCGTAGTCCTAGTAATTCAATGAAAGTTTTTGATACAGTGCCAAATCACAAAATACGTTGCCATGAGGTACTTCACGAAGGTAAAATCTAAACGTACTAGAGCTGAAACAACTAATCAAGTTAATCGATTAAAATCGATTATTAAAATAGTTGTCAACTAATTTAGTCATCGATTAGTTGCTAAATAACATTGTTTTACTGCAAATGTTTCGTTTCTTCCATATAATCAACCGAGCTTTGCTTTGAATCTTGAACCAGTGAAGGAGTGCTTCGAGCTGCTGCTTCGTTGGTTTCATTTGTTTTATTTCGCTTTATCTTAATTTTTCCCCACTAAAACCCTAAAGCGCATATGTCTGTGAGGAATATTTACCTTTTTTATGTTAAACTGACCTGTTATGGTCTTCTGAAACAGTTAATAGATGTATTTTATGCTAACGTTGATGCTGACGCATTAGCATGTCCGGCATTTTCAGTGTTAAAGTTAGCATTAAGCTGCTAGCATTTCAGCATGTTTGTGCATTTGTTTTCTGTATAATAATTAATGGCTCAGCATTTGTTGTCATAAGAGTCAAATGTATTACAAATTATAATATTCTTTAATTTATTTTTATTTATATATTAATAATAATAGCAACAATAATAATAGTAATAATAACTAATAATGCTACTATACAATTTTAGAGAAAGAGACATGAGTCACGTGTCATTGTGAAATGACCACATAGTTTACAAGTTATACAGAGAATGTTGCACATATGAGTCAGGCTGCAGTTTTTGATTTAGGTTTTATGGTTAACTGGTTATGCTAATTGCTCATTTGCAGCAACAAAATACCTCTTTTTTCACCATATATTTTATAACATTTATATGTTTCAGTGTTGTTTTATGGCAACTCAGCACTTTGATAAAGCAATGCCCTTGCACATTTAAAAAAAAAAATTCCCCGCTAATCCGATTAATCGATTAATCATGTCGAAACCCCATCAGATTCATCGATGATCCAAATAATCGTTTGTTGCAGCCCTAAAACATACTCACCCCCCCCCAAGTTTATGTACTAATTGAGCAGTAAAGCTCATGGTCTCCTGAATTAGTATGTAAATTGGGATCACCAGTGAGTCTCCATCCACTGTCAGTCTCTTGGCTATGTGTAGGAGCAGAGCACCGCCCGTTGCACTCACTGACCAAAGGGCTCCACCCAAAGTACAGGAATGGCATAATTCTTCCTCAACTTTATGTTAATGCAGTGGATAAATTGAAACTATAATAAAGTTATAAACCACTGTTTACGCTGCATAACATGATAATAAAACACAGAAGAAATAAGAGTGACAGTTAAAATTACTAAACACAGACACATCATTAAGGAGACGGTAACAATAAAATTTCTGATAAGCATTATAACCACAAGGGTGCACATAACTGGTACTCATGGTGCTTGTGCATGCTAAAAATAAATGATGCGTAGCAGAAAGCACAAGGGTCGTGTTTCATAAGAAGAAAGCAATGACAGATTGTAGGAAAAGTGTTCCCCTCTGCTGTGCATCAATGATGTTTAGCACACATGAGCACAGTGAGTACCAGTTATGTGCACCCCTGATTATAACAGGATTTGTGAGGTGTGTGTGAGGTCTGAGCCAGACGTTCAGCTCACTCAAGGAAAAGTCATGCGCAGTTTGATCACTTCTCCTTTGCAGGTGTAGTGATCGCAGCATGACCCTTGTCTGGCTTGCCAGGCAGGAGTTTATTACATATGAATTCTCCTATATTGAAGTCCCCAAAGCAACGCCTTCTCATAACACCCCTGTTTTCACTTCCTGTTGCATAACCTAATGAGCAGGCTGGGCTCAATAGCCACGATTGGCAGCCAGCCTAGGAGAACACTTAAGACTCGTAGACGTCACTGTCACTGTCCTAGCTTGTAGGCCATGCCAGATGAAACCTGGCTGTAAAGTGTGGGCAAGTTCAATCCACACTGTGCTTCAACTAAAACTTCATGGCGCAGACTCGACGGATATGTCCATGTCTGCAACCCTTTCAAGCTCTGTAGCAATGGGAACCGGGTGAAAACGGCAAGTGGAAGATGACACTGGAAATTGCAGTCCCAGTCCCGCATACAGGCGGTTCAGGGTATTGGTTATCTGATGTCAGCCCTGGAGACAATCACGTCACTTGACAACATCCCGAATGACCAGGCAGCCTTGGGGATAGCACTGCTTGCTCCGTATGGATAGGGACCTACAAAAGGTGGCCTAAACAAGGCTAGTCTCCTGCACCCCCCAGTTGACTCGCCGCAGTCAACAGGCATCTTCTCAAGCGGTCAGATAGCACCAAAAAGGAAAGGTACACCCCCACTTGTAAGTGTGGGTAAAGACTAAAAGTTGCATACCCTGCTTGACCCAACCATCAACAGTCACCCAGAACATCACGCTGATCTCATTGCACACAACCTGTCCCAATTGAACATCGACATTGCTGCTCTCAGTGTAGCTTACAAGAACACAGCACTGAATACATCCTCTACTGGTCAAGCAAACCAGCGACACAGAAATACCTTTCAGGAGTTGGCTTAATGGTCAGAATCTCCATTGCTTCAAAGCTTGAAAATCTACCAACAGGTCATCCTGACCACAGCTTCTGTATGTGCCACCTACTGAGAGACCAGCAATATGCTACACTCTTCAATGTGTACTCTTCAACTCTTCAGGCAGTCCCTGAAGAAACATCAGGTTCTACTCTGATTTGTGCAGTCTCCTGCAAGGTACACCTGCAGATGACAAGGTCATAACCTTCTGTGACTTTTATGGTAGAGAGGGCAGAGATTCAGCAACCCCAAAAGCAACCTGGATGTGTCCTCAGTCCACATATCGGCACCTCACATTATATGCTAGTGTGCCAGTGTGACCTGAAAGATTTCTTTTCTTGCACACCAGAGTGACGCTTAGCACAGATTGTCAGACTGGCCATTGCCTCGTTCACTGCAAACTCAAGCTCCACATCAGATCAAATCAAATCAAATCAAATCAATTTTATTTATATAGCGCCAAATCACAACAAACAGTTGCCCCAAGGCGCTTTATATTGTAAGGCAAAGCCATAATTACGGAAAAACCCCAACGGTCAAAACGACCCCCTGTGAGCAAGCACTTGGCGACAGTGGGAAGGAAAAACTCCCTTTTAACAGGAAGAAACCTCCAGCAGAACTAGGTTCAGGGAGGGGCAGTCTTCTGCTGGGACTGGTTGGGGCTGAGGGAGAGAACCAGGAAAAAGACATGCTGTGGAGGGGAGCAGAGATCAATCACTAATGATTAAATGCAGAGTGGTGCATACAGAGCAAAAAGAGAAAGAAACACTCAGTGCATCATGGGAACCCCCCAGCAGTCTAAGTCTATAGCAGCATAACTAAGGGATGGTTCAGGGTCACCTGATCCAGCCCTAACTATAAGCTTTAGCAAAAAGGGAGGTTTTAAGCCTAATCTTAAAAGTAGAGAGGGTGTCTGTCTCCCTGATCTGAATTGGGAGCTGGTTCCAGAGGAGAGGAGCCTGAAAGCTGAAGGCTCTGCCTCCCATTCTACTCTTAAAAACCCTAGGAACTACAAGTAAGCCTGCAGTCTGAGAGCAAAGCGCTCTATTGGGGTGATATGGTACTATGAGGTCCCTAAGATAAGATGGGACCTGATTATTCAAAACCTTATAAGTAAGAAGAAGAATTTTATTTCTAGAATTAACAGGAAGCCAATGAAGAGAGGCCAATATGGGTGAAATATGCTCTCTCCTTCTAGTCCCCGTCATTACTCTAGCTGCAGCATTTTGAATTAACTGAAGGCTTTTCAGGGAACTTTTAGGACAACCTGATAATAATGAATTACAATAGTCCAGCCTAGAGGAAATAAATGCATGAATTAGTTTTTCAGCATCACTCTGAGACAAGACCTTTCTAATTTTAGAGATATTGCACAAATGCAAAAAAGCAGTCCTACATATTTGCTTAATATGCGCATTGAAGGAAATATCCTGATCAAAAATGACTCCAAGATTTCTCACAGTATTACTAGAGGTCAGGGTAATGCCATCCAGAGTAAGGATCTGGTTAGACACCATGTTTCTAAGATTTGTGGGGCCAAGTACAATAACTTCAGTTTTATCTGAGTTTAAAAGCAGGAAATTAGAGGTCATCCATGTCTTTATGTCTGTAAGACAATCCTGCAGTTTAGCTAATTGGTGTGTGTCCTCTGGCTTCATGGATAGATAAAGCTGAGTATCATCTGCGTAACAATGAAAATTTAAGCAATGCTGTCTAATAATACTGCCTAAGGGAAGCATGTATAAAGTGAATAAAATTCATCAAACCTAAACCAAAGAAAGCGGGGGGGGGGGGGGGGGGGAGCTCCTGGAAAAAGCTCATGGTTGGCAGCTTCAAGTCAGCTGAAGTGAAAGCTGACTTCAAGTGAGGCCTTTAGTCAAGTCTTGAAGACACAAGTTGCCCCACGGATCCATCTCCTGAAACGCTGTCGGTCAATGTGAAAATCCCTCTTCTCCAGATTTCTGAAGTCCTTGGGTTCACTACAAAGGAGGAAAAACACTGATTTGATGTAAACAATAAGGAAATTCAAGTACTGCTGGTGAAGAAGAGAGCCCACTTAACACAGCTGTCATGTCCTGTGAAGAACGCTGCCTTCCATCTTGTATGCAGAAACCTGTAGCTCAAGCTTCAGAATGAATGGTGTACTATTCTTGCAGAAACAACTCAACGTTGTGTAGACACTGGTGAAATCAGAGGTTTCTATGAAGCCTTGAAGGCAGAGTATGACCCTTCATTCCAAGTCCAGAGACCTTTGTGCAGCACAGATGGCCAGACATTCCCCACAGACAAGGCATCGATCCTAAGCCAATAGTCGGCGCACTACCACAAGATCTCCAAGATGCAGTCATTATAACTCTGTTTAAGAACACAGGGGGAAGCTGAACTGCTCCAGCTATATTTTACTCTGCTCTCCACTGCAGGAAAAATCTTCACAAGGATACTGCTGTACAAATTAGTACCTACCATCGCTGAAGACCACCTGCCTGAGAGCCAATGTGGATTCAGAGCCATTTGGTGCACCACTGACATGGTGTTTGTAGTCAGGCTGCTGCAAGAGAAGTGCTGGGAGCAGCACAGAACTGTGTGTAACGTTTGTAGACCTGACCACAGCGTTGGACTCAGTGAGCAGGAAAAGAATGTGGCAGATCATGGAACGTCTTGGCTATCCCCGAGGTTCCTCAACATCATCATTCAGCTGCATGAAAAATGGTAAATGGTCTGCATTTATATATTTCTTTTCATCTATAGCATAAACTCAAAGTGGATTACAAATATGCCCTGCAGTCACCCATTCACACATCGATGTTATGGTGCTGCAATGCAAGGCACTCACTACACACCGGGAGCAACTTAGGGAATAAAGACCTTGCCCATGGGCCCTTAGTGATTTTTACTAACAGACATCGGTTTGAACCGAGGATCCTTTGGTCTTAAGCCTGCTATTTGACCACTAAAATATCACCTCCCCCATGAAGATCAAAGTGGCCAAGTCAGTCTCAGCAGTGAGCTTTCAAAACCCTTTCCAATCATTGACATTGTGAAATAGGGTATGTGTGAATGGTTTTCATTCAGGTCGAAGATCTACATGATGAGGATGGCGTTTACATCAGATACCATCTCAGTGGCAGTCTGTTTAACCTCAGACCCACAGGATGACCATGGAACAACTGATTTGGGACCTCCTTCCTGCATCACTTCTTGCTTCACAGTGGCTGCCTAGCTCTTTGGGTTGGAAGTCAGCTTGAGCAAGACGGAGGTCATTCATCAGCCAGCACCCCAGAAGTACCACCCTCCCCACATTATTACTACTGGTCAGACTGAACTAAAACCATTCCAGCAGGTCACCTACCTGGAGTGCGAGATGCACTCCAGGACACCAAGAACGACACAGAAATTGATAACAGACTGGCAAAGGCCAGTGGTGCATTTGGAAGACTGTACAACAACTGTAACAACAAATACCTAAATAAAGGGTACCAAGGTCAGTCTGTAGAGAAATGTTGTCCGTACCATCTTCTTGTGTGGCTCTGAGTCATGGGTTACCTTCTGTTAACCACCTACGACTCCTCGAGCACTTCCACCAGCGCTGCCTCCGCATCATACTTAACATCATTTACTTTTACTTTGTTTAATGGTTGTTTTTAATTCATGGTTGTCAATGCCTGTGCCTGGGGAGAGGTGAAATAGTGTTTGTTTTTCCCATTGTGAACAACATTGCTTCACTTTTCAGTCACAAACAATGCAACAGTTTTAAACATGGCTGCATACTGTATTCATATTGAATGTAATTTATCATGTGTGTTTCCTAAACACAAACACTTCTGTTTGCATGTGACAAAGGGAAACAGACAAAGGGAGGGACAGAGCAACAGACAGTTCCTAACAAGCCCCCCCCCCACACACACACATCTTATTTTATAAACTTTGTATTTCTTTCCTATTATGTCTGCTAAGCAGCAGTTTTCTCTTTGCCCTGAATTAAAAAGTTGAGGGACATCAAAAAGCAACTTAATAAAAAAATAAAAAAAAAAAGCTGCCACCTATCCCGTCAATCATCAGTCTTCTTACATTTTATCCGCTGCTGTCATTGGTTTTGCAACCATACTTCCTGCTGCATCGATGAAACTGAGTCCACTTGATCACTTGCTCTGTTTTATTTTTCTGCTGCTTTATGCAAATGTTAATACACACATTCTGCATCACACCTTCAAATGAACTATATCTTATTCATCATTTTTCACCACTTCTTATCTCTTGACATCTCTTGGGGGGTAATCTGGATGATTAAAAATTACACTTTCCATAGATTTATGCTTATTATTTGGCTCTGAATTTGACTTAGATTTTTTTTCAGTCTATCATATGCTATGTGAATGTATTTTCACCCAGTATATGCTTGCATGGAGATATCCAGACATCAACAACAAGATTAATAAAAAATGCTGCACTGTATTGCAACAGACTGAAGGGTGAAAACAGCAGAGATTGATAGTGATTTGAAGCCAAATGTGAAAAGTTTATAAAAGACAAACACCTCATCATATTTTGTACATTACTCTATTTAAAAACAAAACAAAGCATGTTTAGTTCAATAAAAGAAGCCACTCGACTCTGTGTAAGTCAGGTGTGTCACAGGGCTCTCTGCCTGGAACAGCATGTCTCGTGGCGTTTTTTACAGCCACACCTTTATTTCTTGTCATACCACAACACCTCAGCCGAATCTTTCAAACAACCTGAAGGTCACCGTGGTGTTGGGTTCTAAAGTAGTTTGTCTGAGTCATGTCAGTGGTGCCATGCATTGCTGCATCTACTGTTCGACGGAACTGCAGGTGTCTGGGTTTGCCATTGTCATGGATCAACAATAAAGCCCAGGTTTTCAGAAACTTCCTTGACTCGGCCAAGAGAAGAGTTTGCATTGTCTCTCCGATTATAACACACTGCAGCTTGTGAGGCAGGGGTATTCAATTCATTCCAGAAAGGACCAAGAGGGTGCAGGTTTTCTTTGCACCCACCCACTCCACTAGGTGATTTCCCTGATTATTACCCCCGTCACACATAGCCAGAATCACGCAGAGTGGAGTCGGACTTAAGAAATGGTGCACATCCGAAAGGTGTCGGCTTACAGTTCCAAAATGTTCTGACAGCCATCTGCAGAAGTCGACACACTTGGTCAAAATCAGCCAGCGGCCCCCGAGTGTGAAGCACATAATTTTTCGGGTGCAGTCAAGATGGGGCACCTATCTGACTGTGGTCCATGAGCAGTCTGAGGACTATCTAACCGCAATTTACATATTCCGATGGCAGCAAAACGCGATCCGAAATGATTCGAGCGCATATGACGGAACCTCGAGATAGATCTGGCACGGTATGCCTGCCGGTATGTCAAGTATGTCCGGTATGTCTTGCACATGCCAGTATAATAATGCCCCCTGGAGTGCAAAGGAACTGTTGAAATCTATGTCACACTCTTCATCTTATCATGTCAACAGCAGCTAAACCGAAAGCTCCATGTGCTGCTGCGCGTCAGTTCCTTCCCATGAGTGACGTAAATAATGTGAACTATTGTCTCCATCATAACACGGGCAGCTGCGCAACTTCGTGCTACGCAGTGACACGTCATTGCATGCGTCAGGCTCAGATGGACGGAACTCATGCGTTGTAATAAATGTCCACCTTCTAACTCTGGAGGAGATACCACATGCAGCTTGTGGCAGGGGCCGTGCTCCATTAATACACATGCATCTTACCTCCAACAGCAGTCCAGGGGTGTTTCACAGATGAGGACATGAGGCCAGGACGCAGCCTGCAGTTAGAATCCTCTCACCTTAAAGAAAAAAAATAATTCCATGTAGTAATCCAACCATCATAGTGTCCAGAGTTGCGTTCTACTGCTGTAGTGGTCAAACAAGAAAAAAGAAAGTTCCTTGGAAAGGCTCCCTCTGAGGGACTGTATGGCCCAACTGCCAGCAAACGTTTGGAGCGAAGCTGTCCACTTGTCCACGCTTAGTGGCCCAGGCAGTGTTATGCACATGCACGCACACACACACACACACACACACACACACACACACACACACACACACACACACACACACACACACACACACACACACACACACACACACACACACATCCCCACACGTGTGCGTAGAGCGCATGTGTGCCACTCACACACACGCGGGCATGCGCGTGAGGAAAACAGCGCTCCAATCTGCCCAGCAGACTGTTGGAGATCGGGCAGACTGCAGCACCTTTTATGACCGTCTACACAGTCTAGATGCCTTTTCCTCCCAACAGGAGGAAAAGGGTATATAATGGTAATATTCGCCGTGTCGGACTGGCTCCTCCACATTCTTGCTGTGTGTGATGATGTTAATCAGTGAAATCACCTGGTGTAATGGGTGGTTGCAAAGAAAACCTGCACCCTCATGGCTCTTTCTGGAATGAGTTGAATACCCCTGTTGTAAGGTCTTTACAGTTATGGTGTCTTGGTGATTGATCTCATTGTGATACTTACTGGTCTTTTCAGTTTTTGAGAACGTTGTGATCAAGGGAGGTTTATCATAATGTTCTGTCATCTCTCCATGTCATAATGATCAATTTAACAAAACATTGAATGACTTCAAAATTGTTCTTATGTTTATCTTCTGAATTGTATGAAGCCATTGGAGCACATAGATAGATATAGATAGAACAGTTTTTAACACAAGGTGGCAGAGGCTGTCTACTTTTAACATGCTCCATTCACATGAATCCATATCTATGTAGGTTGAGTTCACTGTAATTCTGCTTCAAATTTTATGCAGTTATTACTTTAAAAACACTGCACTGTAACAATAAATCTGTATTTTTGATATAATTATGTAAACTTTGCAATTAATTCTTGAGCCATTGAGGGGGTGACCATCAGAGATCACAGCTCAACTATGCTCTGATGTGTTTGTTTAAAAAAAAACAACCCCAAATTTAGATTTTTGACAATAAAATGATATTACGTCCAAAAAAAGTACAGTAATCACATGTGCCCTGTATAAGCGGGTTGAAGATGCACACTCCAATGTGTCAGACTCTGGCCTTATTGGTGCATATCCATTATCTCACTCAGGCTTCACTTTGGTTTCTATATAGCATTGTGTACCAAGTGCACTCCAGATCTTCATGCTATGCCCAAAACATGTCCACACCTAAGTAGGAGGATACATTCAACCACTTTATGCCCAATTTTGCACACAAATTTAATATTATTAAATTTATGTGCCATGTCAAGAGCAAAAATAAGTTTGACTTGCTTAATATTCTGTAGACCGTATGCCATAGATTGTCAAGATAGGGCCCAGGGACTGAAAGTAACTGTCGGTATCGAACAGTGTGGCAGGTGAGGGAGGGTGATAAGGGAACCCCCTGGTTTGCCAAGATTACAATTTAAAGTTTTTTGCTGCACCCTCTGCAGAAAAAAGTAAGTCCCTTCGACTGCTCCCTTGTTTTTTCCACTCGGTGTCGCCACAGCAGAGCCAATGAGGATCTGCATGTTGATTTTGGCACGTTTTACGCTGGAGCCCCTTCCTGACGCAACTCCACATTTCATGGAGAAATGTGACAGGGGTGGGGTTTGAATCGGGAACCTTCCGCCCTGCAACTATGCGCACTGACCACTTGGCCATATGGAAATGCGGCTGATCAATAGTGCAGGGAATACTGTGCTAAGAGGAGACCTCCACAGCGAGGATGACATTCCAGCATGTTTTATGGATTGATAATGTGTGTGAGAGTAGCAGATGGAGTAGGAAGGTGTGTGTGTGTGTGTGCGTGCATAGCGTAGGGCTGAGTATTCTTAATTGAGTCTGCAGAGGCCCATTTTAGTGTTGTGTGACTCTCCTGGTGTGCTTGCTGTCAAAGTGACAAACACCGATGATTTGAGGCAGGAGTGGTAATACATGGTCCACAGTGCTGCAGGGTCATGAATGATTTAATGGCAGGAAAGGTGAGCTCTGTCCTCCAAATACCAACATACACATAGTCCTTCATGAGCTAAAGAAAAGCTTCACTTTCTCAAGTTAGTTTCCAGGGCAATCACTGGTTGAGACGCACTGATTTCTTCCAGCTGTATTTGATTGTGTGAGTTTATAAGTACTGTATTCCACAAATGATATTGCAGTACTTGGCAGCAATTCCTCAGAAAAGGAGACTTTACTCCTACATTGAGTTGACCCGTTGTGCTGATGCCATCCATGCAAATTTCACTCTCGCTTTTGTAAGCTTGAAATCCAGGATGATGAGGAGGAGGAGGACCTGCAGGCTGCTTTCTTTTGTATATTACAAAAATACTCTTTAAATATAGATACTTTGACACAATTCCAAACACTACATGTTGTGTGGTGATGGTTATGTGAGAACAGTTACTTCATTGATGTGTGGTTCCATCGTACTGCATTATGGTTGTGACTATTTCCATATTACCATCAGCATATTATTGTTATCATTTAGTAATTTTCAACAGATATTCTGCACATTATCATTATCGATCCCCCCCATAATTCCATAACTTGGTGGCACAGTGGCTTCGTGTTAGCACTGTTGCCTCACAGCAAGAAGGTCCCGGGGTTGCTTTGCTCCTCGTCCTTTCTGTGCGGAGTTTGCATGTTCTCCTTGTGTTTGTATCGCTTCCTCCCACTTCCAAAGACATGCAGGTTTAATAAATGGAATAGTTTTAACTGTGTTGAATGCTTGGTCTGCTAAGTAATGGTCAAACAAGGGCAAAATCCATTGGATTCTATTTATGTGTGACATATGTTACCCCATAACATAACTAGGCATGACACATGATGCAAACTATTCCTTTTTAAAACCCTATTAATTCAACCAATAATTTGCATCACTTTTTTTTACCAAAATTAGAGCAACTTTAATTTTTGACCTCTCTACAACTTAAATTGACCTTTGTCGCCATTCTTGCAGTTTTACCCCATAACATTATAACATTCCGTCATAGATAGTCCAGACTATACCTTTTTGGAATCTTTGTGATCAGACAAATAATGTGGGGTAGTTTTCACTATGATTGGAGCATCTTTCACTTCAATTTAGAATTACACCCCTGGGTAATTCTTCCATTGACCCCTACCTGGCTGCCTATTGAAAATTCAAGTGGCCAATTGTTTTGTTTTTGTTTTCTTTTTTTTTTTTTTCTTTTTCAAAAGAGTAATGTCTAAGGAGTACGTCTGCCAATTTTGGTGCTTGTTTCCAGAAATGAAACGATTGTTACAGTTTATCTGCTCCATGATAAGCAGGTATAGAAAATGAATAAGCGATTAATAATAATAATAATAAATAACAATAATAAACAGTGCCAGAATACAAAAAACTATGATATGAGTTACTGTGCAGGGTTCGTACCAGAATTTTTTTCACAGCATGGGGAGAACTTAGCGTGGCATACCTGCGCAATAAGTGCTGCTGGCACGTGTATTGTAGGAGGATGCAGTGGCATCCCCCATACAGGAAAATTTTGAAATTTATCACCCTCTGAAGCACTATTGATTAGTTTCTATTGTCGTTATGATTTAGAAACCATAAAGAATAATAAATGGCAATTTAAATGGCTTCACCCAACCACTAGCAAATCAATAAAGACATGCACATCCAAAATGTATGTGTCCAACCCACCCAAACACTAAACATGAGTGGAAAAAAAAGTTTTTGTGTT
The DNA here is from genome assembly GCF_902500255.1 of Thalassophryne amazonica. Classification (NCBI taxonomy): domain Eukaryota; kingdom Metazoa; phylum Chordata; class Actinopteri; order Batrachoidiformes; family Batrachoididae; genus Thalassophryne; species Thalassophryne amazonica. The sequence continues at coordinate 56,232,550 of NC_047107.1, read as the reverse complement.
ATCATTAATATTCTCTGAAAAATGGCTAAAAAAAAAAAAAAAAAAAAAGAAATCCAGAATTCTGCCAGGATATGTAAACTTGAGCACAACTGTATGTGCAGTATTACTGAGAGAAAGACATGTATGACAGAAATTAATAAGAGTGAGCCTCACAGAGCAGAGGCCCATTTCACCAAACCAGTTTGCCGATTAAACTGGGATTTTCCAGTTATCTTGACTCAGTGTGCTGTAGCTGAGGATCAGTTTCATCCAAGCACTGGTACATATCAGAATCAGAAGAAGTTTATTGCCATTGCCAATGAACGGGATTCACAGACTAGGAATTCGCTTCGATATAATAATGTTACCATAGAGACATATTCTATGTTGTTAGCTGAATAATCCTGGTCTCTTTTCTGTTCAATCAACAGTCACTCTGACCAAAAACTGCATTGTAATGCAGTTCTATCATTTTCTTATGCATGTGTTGTGTTTACCATTAACATCTATTTTAAAAGCGCATGTACAACCCCTGGCAAAATTTATGGAATTACCGGCCTCGGAGGATGTTCATTCAGTTGTTTAATTTTGTAGAAAAAAAGCAGATCACAGACATGACACAAAACTAAAGTCATTTCAAATGGCAACTTTCTGGCTTTAAGAAACACTATAAGAAATCAGAAAAAAAATTGTGGCAGTCAGTAACGGTTACTTTTTTAGACCAAGCAGAGGGAAAAAATATGGAATCACTCAATTCTGAGGAAAAAATTATGGAATCATGAAAAACAAAAGAACGCTCCAACACATCACTAGTATTTTGTTGCACCACCTCTGGCTTTTATAACAGCTTGCAGTCTCTGAGACTCTGGACTTAATGAGTGACAAACAGTACTCTTCATCAATCTGGCTCCAACTTTCTCTGATTGCTGTTGCCAGATCAGCTTTGCAGGTTGGAGCCTTGTCATGGACCATTGTCTTCAACTTCCACCAAAGATTTTCAATTGGATTAAGATCCGGACTATTTGCAGGCCATGACATTGACCCTATGTGTCTTTTTGCAAGGAATGTTTTCACAGTTTTTGCTCTATGGCAAGATGCATTATCATCTTGAAAAAACATCCTTTCAGTTGATGGGATACGAAAAGTGACCAAAATATCAACGTAAACTTGTGCATTTATTGATGATGTAATGACAGCCATCTCCCCAGTGCCTTTACCTGACATGCAGCCCCATATCATCAATGACTGTGGAAATTTACATTTTCTTCAGGCAGTCATCTTTATAAATCTCATTGGAACGGCACCAAACAAAAGTTCCAGCATCATCACCTTGCCCAATGCAGATTCGAGATTCATCACTGAATATGACTTTCATCCAGTCATCCACTTTTCCTTAGCCCATTGTAACCTTGTTTTTTCTGTTTAGGTGTTAATGATGGCTTTCGTTTAGCTTTTCTGTATGTAAATCCCATTTCCTTTAAGCGGTTTCTTACAGTTCGGTCACAGACGTTGACTCCAGTTTCCTCCCATTCGTTCCTCATTTGTTTTGTTGTGCATTTTCGATTTTTGAGACATATTGCTTTAAGTTTTCTGTCTTGACACTTTGATGTCTTCCTTGGTCTACCAGTATGTTTGCCTTTAACAACCTTCCCATGTTGTTTGTATTTGGTCCAGAGTTTAGACACAGCTGACTGTGAACAACCACCATCTTTTGCAACATTGCATGATGATTTACCCTCTTTTAAGAGTTTGAAAATCCTCTCCTTTGTTTCAATTGACATTTCTCGTGTTGGAGCCATGATTCATGTCAGTCCACTTGGTGCAACAGCTCTCCAACGTGTGATCACTCCTTTTTAGATGCAGACTAACGAGTAGATCTGATTTGATGCAGGTGTTAGTTTTGGGGATGAAAATTTACAGGGTGGTTCCATAATTTATTCCTCAGAATTGAGTGAGTTCATATTTTTTTCCCTCTGCTTGGTCTAAAAAAGTAACCGTTACTGACTCCCACAATTTTTTTTCTTGATTTCTTATAGTGTTTCTTAAAGCCAGAAAGTTGCCATTTGAAATGACTTTAGTTTTGTGTCATGTCTGTGATCTGCTTTTTTTCTACAAAATTAAACAACTGAATGAATATCCTCCGAGGCTGGTGATTCCATAATTTTTGTCAGGGGTTGTACTACATATTGCCATTCAGCAATGTACAGTTAGTATGTTAACACTGTGACAATTATTATGTTACAATAATGGCTTGTAATGTGATCATTATTGTTCCTGTTATAGTGTATTCAGAGTTTTGATGAATATATTAAAACAGTTGTTTAGATTATTAAAACTGGCTGATAAAGTTGCATTCAAGAACCTTGAAACTGAAGCAAATTATGTTCTGTTAGACAGACTTCTTTTGTAGATTGTTGAGCAGGTAGCTGAGTGGATAAAGAGCTGGCCTACCAATATATACTCCTAGGTTCGAATCCTGCTCATGCTACCTGTCTGTGTCCTTGGACAAGACACTTAATCTTCATCATCTCAGTCTACCCAGCTGTAAATGGGTACTGGCCATGGCTGGGGCTGTAACCTGTGTCAGACTGGCGTCCCATATTAGCCCAATTAATGTATTTGTACAATGTGTGTTAACATGAGGAATTCAGGGAAAAATCATGTCTGTTTAGAATTGAGTCGGCTATAAAACAGGTTCAACAGTTCATTACATTTTTCAGACTGTTCACATGTTCATGTGACAGAATACTGGTGCAAGCAGTTAGTGTGCTTGACCCCCCCCCCCCCCCCAAAAAAAATATCCCAGGTTCAGTGCTTTCTTTACCAGATTCTTCCTTTAACAGTTCTGTGAAAGTATTTACATATTTTACTGTATTTTTACAGCATTGTTCTGTTAACCAAATCTGCCAGTTTGTTTGTTTTTTTCTTTCTGTATTCTCTTTATTTTAACAGTGTATTGGACTTGTGAATCCTGTCTTTGTGATGTAGTCTTGGAGACTTAAATTTGAGCAATACAAAGTGGTGAAACTGAGGGAGTGTATGATGGCTGGTGTTTTTTTACTACTCACTGTTTCCTTTTTTTGGTGGTGTTTTTTTTTCATGCTCCATTTATTCAAGGTGTCTAAGGTTGGAACTATTTTGAGGACCTTGCTTGTGGTTATGGACTTTTAGTTTATATGCTGATGAAGTCACTTTTGGAGGCAGTTATATACATTCAGCACTTTTCAACCTGTGCATAGCCACATGTCTTCTTTGATTGATTACAGTGTGCATTTATAGACTATATGATGTCCTTTATAGTACTACAGCATTGTTTAAGTGCACAGTATAATTGTGTTTCATATTAATTTCATGGTCATGGTATTTTGGTAGATTTTTAGTGTTGTGATTGCTATACTACTGCTTGTGTAGTATAATTATCTTGTCATTCCTGACTTTAACTTCATTAGGATGCTCTTGAGAAGTCTGTTTATTGTGTGTCTCTCACTATAAATCATTAAACGTGATGTTGATTTGGAACTCCTCCTCACTTTGATCCTACATATTTGTGGTAAGCACAGTACATCTCATTGGCTATAATTTATTGTCATTTTGTTAGTCTTTTGTCACAGACTGAGCATCCCAGTACAAACATACTTCTTCACCATGCCAACAGTGGTTCGCCTTTTTACTTTCCTCTTTGTGTCCCTCTTGACGCCTCTCATCATCTGCAGCTTCACTTCAAGGATCGCTCTTGTCACAGCCACATCTTTTCACCTTTTCCTCTTTTCTTTTGAAATCCTTTACTCTTTAGATGTAGCTCTTTTCCCCCCTGAGGACCATTTTTTTTTACATCTCTAATGCTCTTTACTTTTTCATTACTGTGACCCAAGCCTTTCTTTTTAATATTGTCAGCTTTAGGTAACCAATAGAGGTCCTCTAGGACCTCTATTGAGAGAAGGTTGGACCTTCTCTGTAGTTGATATTTGCTTAACTTGGCTTTATGAGAACACAAATGTTTGCTTTTTTTTGGGCCACAGGTGTGCAGCAGTTTAAATTTCTTACTGTCTCCCTCTTGCTCAAAAGAAAAGTTAATGTTAGATGTTCAGTAATGGTGGAGGTGGCGTTTTTATCCGAAACACGTTCTGTAATAAATGTAACAAAATACAAAGGGCTGATTTTTGCATCCATCTATATATTAATAGCCAAGTGGCCTCTGTTTGCGTGTATGCGTGTGTATGGCTTTGATCACGGAGAAACTGTGGAGAACTGACATTTGCTGTTTGGTATGCTTATGTATTTTGGGTCAAGAATGAACAACACAAAAATGGAAAGTTGATAGGACTAATATTTTTGGAGAAATTAGGGATATTAGCTAACAACAGTAAACGATGGATGTTGTGCTGCAGTGCACCATGGGAGTTTGGGGTTTTGGGGTTTTAAATGTTGTTATTGTGGTTCATGTGAGTTTAACAGTGTTGTTAGTGTTATTGATTTATTGCGTTTTTGTAGTTCAGTTGGATTAGTCAGTTTAGTTAAGTGTCATGTTGCTGTTACCATGAGTGGGAAGTGTAGTACATTTGATGTCTTCCGCCACTGTCTCTGTATGTAGGTATGTAAAAAATAAAAGCACCTGCTTGGGACTGACTGCAGAAAAGACAAAAAGCTCTGGCTTGGTTTTCGTTCGTTTTCGTTCCCGAATAGTGCCAAACATGTCCCCACGATTATACAGATTTTTCTGAGTTTCAGAGTCATACGGACGTACAAATAAAGTTGGATATTCAGGGTTTGGTCTGCAGCGGGTCTGTAATGAACCGTTTCTGTAGCGCAACTCCACTTTGAAGCCGTGAACCATTGAAGCAGTGCTTCGATCCACTAAGCTCATTGGTTTTTTTGATTCGCTGCTCTTCAGAAATGGCAAGTCCGCTTCTTAACCCCTCTCAAAGCCATTAAAATACCGTGAGTCACTTTTGTGTGGATTAAAGTCACTAACTGGGACTCTTGTCTTGTTGCAGTCAAGAAACGAGAATCATTCTCCATTCCGTTTGCACAGCTTCAAATGCTGCTCAGCTCTCTGCCGAGACAGAGTCCGGTCACAAACGAATTGCCGCTTTAAATAAAATGGCACCTCTTTACAAACGTTGTAATACAGACAAGAAACTACAATCCACTAAAACGTTTTTTTCCTCCCAAAATGAAATGTGCTGTATTTCTTTACAAATTACATCCTGAAGTGCAGCACAGCAGAGCTCAGCTCAGATATATGGAAAGACATTCATGCCAATAATGTCTGAAAGGAAATGCTTTTGACAAAAACTACAGATTTTGTTTATTCCTATTTATGTCCAGAGATTAAGGATCCACCATGTAGAGTTTATTATGTCCAAAGTTTAAGGATCCAGTGATCAATTTCATATTTATTAAGACTCAATAAAATGTTCAATTTCAATTCAATTTCAATTTAATCAGCTTATAAAGTGCCAAATCACAACAAAATCTAAATATACTAAAACAAATACATCACAATTCTACACATATCACAATTGTGATATGCGCAGAATTGTGATGTATTTGTTTTAGTATATTTAGTCATGGACATGATGAATATTGTTACCTGCTGGACTGTTTCTAATTTTGACTGGTATCAATGGAAAATGTCTTCTGTGAACTGTCTGTATCTCAATACATTATTATTAAGAATATATGCAGTATATTTTTATTGATTTTATCAATTGAAAAAAAATCATACATAGATTCAGATATAATTGAAAGATTTTGGCAATAAATCCGATCCTGTTTACAGTCAATTTTTGTTATAGTGTTGTTTTTTAGGACGTCATATTTAGACAAATAAAGTGTTTACTATGGTCCATGATGTATAATAAATATATTAAAAGAAGTGTGACAGCGTATGTTGCACACGAATAAAAGAATGAAGATTATTGAATAACAAGACGTGTACGATTTTTATTTTATCATTGAGCAAAAATGCATCTGTCAGATTTTCACTCCAGATCCAGCCCTGTACAGAGCAACCGCCTGCAGCTCCTGGTATTCGTAAGCAGTATCCTAGTCAAGTATGAAGTTAATTTAATGCTATGAAAGCTTATTCATCACTATTTGTAGTGACTCTAAAAGTAGACCCAGCAGAGTCAACTTGACTCTGCTGGGTCTACTGTGAGAATGTCTGGGACAGAACATGTCATATGTTGTGAACAATATAATGCCCACTCAGACTTATTTGTGATTTTGGACTATATGAAATTGAATAAACCGTTGTTACATTGTTTGGTGCATGGGCACTGAGTGCTCCGCAAGTCGCTCATGTTGATTGCTGTGTGGGACCAGAGCCTTTTAATGTGGACATGCAGGCTCCATGCAACTACGCGGACATGACTGAATCTATGGATAACACTGCGACAAATGTCTGTAACTCGCCCAGAGAAAGGGGGACAAAGTCCCTTAAACGTCTCCCAGATGTGACAACCTGAAGAATACGACAATAGCCTATTTAATAGAGAACATTTCCGCTGTCAGCTGTAATTCTGTACACACTCTGTGCACATTTTTGTCACCATTCAATATTACAACAATAAAAACAGCTTGTATGAAAGTATATTTAATGTCTGGATTGAAACATACTTCACACAAATCATAACTGTGTTTGGGAGGAAGGCTGGAAAAACATGGGACTATTCAGTGTTCTCGGGCAGACTGCAGAACGCTATGAAAATCTAACATTCCATTCCTTCATTAAAATACTCAAGTGTACTGAGCCAGTCATCATGATAAAAAATAAATAAAAAAAAAACACCACCTCAGTGTTTTTGGGCATTTAAAAACATTAAGAAGTGTCTTGTAGGCATGTTAACTTGACAAGATTTTGTCCCTGCAATCGGAGGTCTTGGCAATGAGATGCTCGCGGTATGACACAAAGATGGAAGATAATTGGTGTTGAAGATTGTGGAGGACAAATAGAAAGGTTACATTTCAGCACATCCACATCTGTATCCACACTGTAGAGGGCATCATGTACTCCTTAGATGTATTATATAATGCCTGAGTGGATCCTTGTCATTTGATTCGTGCTTTGTATGTCACATGACATGGATTATTCCTTCCAGTTGTGTTGCATTGCATTTAGATGGTGATTTGGTTCCATTTAGAGTGCAAATTTGGTTCCATTCAATTTCAATTTATTTTCAATTATTTAGCGCCAAATCACAACAGAGTTGCCTCAAAGCGCTTCACACTGGTAAGGTCTAACCTTACCAACCCCTAGAGCAACAGTGATAAGGAAAAACTCCCTCTAAGGAAGAAACCTTAAGCAGACAAGACTCAAAGGGGTGACCCTCTGCTTGGGCCATGCTACAAACATAAATTACAGAACACTTCACAGAACAATTCACGGACAAATATACAAGAAATGCTATTGGACCTTAAACGTGCACCTTGAACGCTGTTTAAGGTGCACCTTTTCCAATACGTTTGGTATCATTGCACTCTGCGCACACAAACACACACACACAACACACGCACACACACAAAACAAATCCACTGCACTGTCTGGAGCCTGTTAGCAGGAAGTTAGAATGAAAAGCTGGACTAATTTCTGATGTGATTTTTTTTTTTTTTCCCGCTGCACCGAGGAAGTACACAGTCTTTTGTAGTACATGCGCGCACAAGTGCCGACCCGGTTGTGTGAGAACACACGCGTGGGACAATGACACAAGCGAGACGAAGATTTGATTGCGCTAACTGACGGTGCTAATTCTGTAACACACACAAAATCCACTCCTCTGTAAGCCGTCTGGGTGCATGGAGAGTTGTTCAGATGAAAAGCTGAAAAGCGGACGTGATTTTTGACTGGACTGAGGAACGACACAAAGTCTTATTTTTTGTGGAAATCCAAAGTCAGTGCACTGCAGTGGTGGGCACAGATAACCAAAAAATTAACTTCAATAACAGATAATCAGATAACCGAAACGTTATTTTTGATAAAGATAAACTGATAACCGACCCCCCCAAAAAAAGACCCAAACAATGAGCCCGCACTTCTATGTTTTGAACATGCTGCCCCTGCTGGAAGCTATACGGCTACAGCACAGAAGCACCTGAGAGCAGCCACAAATGTTGTATGGCTGGGGGGCCTGGCTGCCTTTTTGTTTCTGTCTTTTGTTTTTCCTTCCAGGTGGCTTGCATTTGGAACTGAGTGGCTGTGTTGCTGAGTTTATCAGGACCTCACCCTGATCACCTGAGGCTGATCACTGCGGCTCATCAGGACTCACAGCTGTGGTGCATCTGCATGGATTGGAACATAGTGGCATTAAGACTGGAGTGCACAGTGTGTATTTGCCAGAGACTCGACCTTGTGACCAGACGGGTGAGATCGTCATCTCGGAAGCCATCTCATCATCAGTGGATGCAGAGAACGTCCAGGTTTGATGCACGGTCTGTGAAAGAGGAGGGGGTGAGGTCTCACGCTCGTCAGCACACTTCCTGAGGTACGTTAGATTTTGTGACTAACATTTATACAGTCAGTAAATGTGGTGTCCCCCCACACCTTTTTATATTGAGCTGTAGTTAGTCATGTATCGACTTCCACTGCAGTGGAGTTTTGTGAACTGGATGTTCCATGCCTGCAGGTTGGGAAGTTGATTAGTAATCAAGCCAGGAAGTGTTTGCTGTTGTACACCTTTAAGTGTTCTCTCTGTGTGTAGAGTGTGGACTCACATAATGTTTCCTTCTTTCACAGACTCGGTTTGTTGCGGCCACCTGGGGGGTGTCGGCGGGGTCCTTGAGTCTGAACAGCTTCTGGGCTCCGGACCATTAGCGCTGCTGGGAAGCGCACCACGCCAGACCGCACTTTGTTTTGTATTTTTATGTATCACTGTTATGTATTAAATTCAGTTAGCCTTTGGTAACCGTGCTCTGCTTATTTCATACTGGTCCTTCAAACGCTGGTCGGTTCTCCGAGCTGCGTCCGACACATAACAGTAGTCTCTGGCCAAACATCACAGACCCAGCTGTAGCAGAGACGTAACCGCGCCGGGAAGGCGGCAGCAGACGTTCAGTAGTTATCCGGATCAGTTGCGGGTGCTCTCCGCCCGGATGGTGCGTGTTTGAGACCCATTACTGAATACTGATTTGTGCTCTCTTGCAGCCGTGTTCCTGTGTTGTGCCTTATCCGTGGGTCGTGGTGGAGCGTGACTGGCGACAGCTTCGCGTCACGCTCCGACCGGATAAGAGGTTTAAACGGGAGCTGCAAGAGTGTGTCTGTAATGGGTGCACGCGCCCGGCGGAGCTCTGTGGCACGAGTCGCTGAGCTTCCTGTGTTACAGTTGTAGCCCCGTTTCCCCGGATAAAGATAACTACTGCGTCTGTTGTATCAGCTCCGGCGTTATTTAGTTGAGCACATTTTGGTTGTGTGTTGCACACAGCTGCGCACAAAGATGCAGCCCGTTTGTTTTTTGTCACCAAAGGGGGTTTTTCATTTTTAGCACTTTGGCTCCCTCTTTTGGTGACTGAGTCACATTACCGTCAAGCTCTTAAGTTGGAACAGGTGTGTTCCATTTGTTGGAGCTTGACGGTATAAATCACTTGTTTTGTGTTAGTTCATTTTGTGTGGGTGTTTTTTTGAGTTGGTTTTTGTGTGGGATTTTATTTTTTGTTTTTCACTATTTAGTGTCTGGGTCGTGACCCTGCAGTTCTGCCAACAACAAACAAACAAAAAAAAAAAAAAAAAAAAAAAAGGACCCGAGCAACTGTATGTTAGTCTGGTTAGTCTTTCTTTTTATTTCTTTCAGTTTCACCTCCCAGGATTTGATGGGACGGTCCCCTGGGGGGTCATGGGGGGGTAATTGGGTTGTTTTTTTTTTTGTTTTTTTTTTGGTTTTTTGTTGTGCCCTCTCTTCTCCTCTGGCTCCAGCCGTGTGAGCCGTAGTGTCGGCGTTGCTGGAGTGGTGCAGTTGGTTATGCTGGGCGTTTCCCGGGTAACCTCTGCACCTAGGGGGTGGGGGGTGGGGGGTGTTTTCTTTTTGTTCCCTCTCTTCTCCTCTGGCTCCAGCCGTGTGAGCCGTAGTGTCGGCGGTGCTGGAGTGGTGCAGTTTGGTTATGCTGGGCGTTTCCCAGGTAACCGCTGCACCTGGGGGGGGGGGGGGGGGTTTTTCTCCTTTTTTTTTTCCCCCCAGTTTCCGCCCTCAGGGTTTGACTGTGGTGTCCTCTGGGGGGGAAAGGGCTGTGGGTCCATCTAGCCATAGACGGCCGGGGCTGGGTCCGTTGGTCATGAGGGGAGGCGTCTCCTGGGGTTGACGAGTGGTCCTCTGGGAGGCGCTGGGAGTCCCCGTGGGTGACGTTGGATCCCAGAGGGACCTCGGCTGTGGTTATTACTCCTGGAGCTGGCGGGATGTCCTCTGGGGGTGTTGGTCCCTACATGTCGTTGGGGGGGGGTGTTAGCATTTTTATTTGTTAGCTTAAGTTTGGGTTGTGTTTCTTTTCTCCCCTTCCCGGGGTTTGATGGAACGGGCCTCTGGGGAGGGGGGGGGGGGGTTTTGGTTGTTTGTTTGTCTTTTTGGTTTTATGACTAACCACACTGAGAACATGGTTGGACACAGGCTGACCGCACAGGTTTAAGAACTCCTGGCCACACCTGTGCTAAGTGACTGACGGAAACAAAGGCAAAGATGCAGCCAGAGGAGAAGACATCAACCGTTCTGTTTGATGATGAATGCGGATACGGTTTCCAGCCATGGTCCCTGGAGGGGGGTGTTTCTCCTGGGCCAGGTTTGTGTGGTCGCCGGGAGGCTTCCCGTGAGGGTGGGGTACTGTTGTATGGCTGGGTGGCCTGGCTGCCTTTTTGTTTCTGTCTTTTGTTTTTCCTTCCAGGTGGCTTGCATTTGGAACTGAGTGGCTGTGTTGCTGAGTTTATCAGGACCTCACCCTGATCACCTGAGGCTGATCACCTGCGGCTCATCAGGACTCACAGCTGTGGTGCATCTGCATGGATTGGAACATGGTGGCATTTAAGACTGGAGTGCACAGTGTGTATTTGCCAGAGACTCGACCTTGTGACCAGACGGGTGAGATCGTCGTCTCGGAAGCCATCTCATCATCAGTGGATGCAGAGAACGTCCAGGTTTGATGCACGGTCTGTGAAAGAGGAGGGAGTGAGGTCTCACGCTCGTCAGCACACTTCCTGAGGTACGTTAGATTTTGTGACTAACATTTATACAGTCAGTAAATGTGGTGTCCCTCACACCTTTTTATATTGAGCTGTATGTTAGTCATGTATCGACTTCCACTGCAGTGGAGTTTTGTGAACTGGATGTTCCATGCCTGCAGGTTGGGAAGTTGATTAGTAATCAAGCCAGGAAGTGTTTGCTGTTTGTACACCTTTAAGTGTTCTCTCTGTGTGTAGAGTGTGGACTCACATAATGGTTCCTTCTTTCACAGACTCGGTTTGTTGCGGCCACCTGGGGGGTGTCGGCGGGGTCCTTGAGTCCGAACAGCTTCTGGCTCCGGACCATTAGCGCTGCTGGGAGCACACCACGCCAGACCGCACTTTGTTTTGTATTTTTATGTATCACTGTTATGTATTAAATTCAGTTAGCCTTTGTACCGTGCTCTGCTTATTTCATACTGGGTCCTTCAAACGCTGGTCGGTTCTCCGAGCTGCGTCCGACACATAACAACAAAGCCAGCTCTCTACCAATCACAATGCTCCGGTCATCCGGAGGTCTTGAAAAATAAAGGCATGCTGACTTATGGTTTTGTGTGAATACTGATAGAATAACTCCATTAATTTCAATTCTGTCATTTGTACAAAGTTAAAATATAACATATATCTTTTAATGTTGAATAATGCACTAATTCTGAGGTTTTGTAACAAACACAGACAGATCACAAAGGAATGTGACGTGTGTCGTGTGTTGGTGTTTACAGATAAATGTGCTTTTGTAAAATATTCCATTTTTTTTTGTAAAAACAGGCATTTTTACGGAGCCCTGGAAGTATCATTGCAAAATGTTTTGCATGTGGAGAGAATGGGCCTCATGTATCAATGTGCGTACGGCGATATTTGAGCGTATATGGGGTGTACGCCATATATGGAAGGAGCCTGAGCTTGTGCGGGAGGTTGAGAGATACCGACTAGAGATAGTCGGGCTCACCTCCACGCACAGCTTGGGCTCTGGTACCCAACTCCTGGAGAGGGGCTGGACGCTTCATTTTTCTGGCGTCACCCACGGGGAGAGGCGGAGAGCTGGGGTCGCATTGCTTATTGCTCCCCAGCTCAGTCGCCAAGTGTTGGAGTTCACTCCGGTGAACGAGAGGGTCGCGTCCCTACGCCTTCGGGTCGGGGACAGGTCTCTCACCATTGTCTCGGCCTACGGGCCGAGCAGCAGTGCAGAGTACCTGACCTTCCTGGAATCCCTGGGAGGGGTACTAGATAGCGCTCCGACTGGGGACTCCATTGTTCTCCTGGGGGATTTCAATGCCCACGTGGGCGGCGACAGTGAGACCTGGAGGAGGGTGATTGGGAAGCACGGCCTGCCCGATCTGAACCCGAGTGGTGTTCAGTTGTTGGACTTCTGTGCTAGTCACAGTTTGTCCATCACGAACACCATGTTCGAGCACAAGGGTGTCCATAAGTGCACGTGGCACCAGGACACCCTGAGCCGGAGGTCGATGATCGACTTTGTAGTCGTATCATCTGACCTTCGGCCACGTGTCTTGGACACTCGAGTGAAGAGAGGAGCAGAGCTGTCGACTGATCACCACCTGGTGGTGAGTTGGATCCGCTGGGAGGGTAGGAAGCCGGTAAAACCTGGTAGGCCCAAACGTATCGTGAGGGTCTGCTGGGAACGACTGGCGGAACCCTCTGTCAGCGAGGTCTTCAACTCCCACCTCCGGGAGAGCTTCTCCCAGATCCCGGGGGTAGGTTGGAGACATGGAGTCCGAGTGGACCATGTTCTCCACCTCCATTGCTCGTAGCTGTGGTCGCAAGGTCTCTGGTGCCTGTCACGGCGGCAATCCCCGAACCCGGTGGTGGACACCGGAAGTAAGGGATGCCATCAAGCTGAAGAAGGAGTCCTACTTATCTTTGTTGGTAGGTGGGACCCCAGAGGCAGCTGACAGGTACCGGCAGGCCAAGCGTGCCGCAGCCTGTGCGGTCGCAGAGGCAAAAACTCGGGTCTGGGAGGAGTTCGGGGAGGCTATGGAGGAGGACTATCGGTCGGCCTCGAAGAGATTCTGGCAGACCGTCCGACGCCTCAGGAGGCGGAAGCAGCTCTCCACCAGCACTGTTTACGGTGCGGGTGGGAGCTGTTGACCCTGACTGGGGATGTTGTCGGGCAAGTTGGAAGGAGTACTTCGAGGATCTCCTCAATCCCATCGTCACGTCTTCCGAAGAGGAAGCAGAGACTGGGGACTCGGAGGCGGACTCATCCATTACCCAGGCCGAAGTCACCGAGGTGGTTAGAAAGCTCCTCGGTGGCAAGGCTCCTGGGGTGGATGAAATCCGTCCTGAGTACCTTAAGTCTCTGGATGTTGTGGGGCTGTCTTGGCTGACATGCCTCTGCAACATCGCGTGGCGATCGGGGACAGTGCCTCTGGATTGGCAGACCGGAGTGGTGGTCCCTCTGTTTAAGAAGGGGGACCGGAGGGTGTGTTCCAACTGTAGGGGGATCACACTCCTCAGCCTCCCCAGTAAGGTCTATTCCAGAGTACTGGAGAGGAGAATTCGACCGATGGTCGAACCTCGGGTTCAGGAGGAGCAGTGTGGTTTTCGTCCTGGTCGCGGCACACTGGACCAGCTCTACACGCTCCATCGGGTGCTCGAGGGTTCATGGGAGTTTGCCCAACCAGTCCACATGTGTTTTGTGGATCTGGAAAAGGCATTCGACCGTGTCCCACAGGGCACCCTGTGGGGAGTGCTCCGGGAGTACGGGGTCCGGGGTCCTTTGTTAAGGGCTATCCGGTCCCTGTACGACCGCAGCAGGAGCTTGGTTCGCATTGCCGGTAGTAAGTCAAACCTGTTTCCAGTGCACGTTGGCCTCCGCCAGGGCTACCCTTTGTCACCGGTTCTGTTCATTATTTTTATGGTCAGAATTTCTAGGCGCAGCCAGGGTGTAGAGGGGGTCTGGTTTGGGAACCACAGAATCTCGTCTCTGCTGTTTGCGGACGATGTGGTTCTGTTGGCTTCGTCAAATCAGGACCTTCAGCGTGCACTGGGGCAGTTTGCAGCCGAGTGTGAAGCGTCCGGGATGAAAATCAGCACCTCCAAATCCGAGGCCATGGTTCTCGACCGGAAAAAGGTGCTTTGCCCTCTTCAGGTCGGTGGAGTGTCCTTGCCTCAAGTGGAGGAGCTTAAGTATCTCGGGGTCTTGTTCACGAGTGAGGGACGGATGGAGCGTGAGATCAATAGACGGATCGGTGCAGCATCTGCAGTGATGCGGTCGCTGTATCGGACCGTCGTGGTGAAGAGAGAGCTGAGTAGGGGGGCAGACCTCTCGATTTACTGATCGATCTGCGTTCCGATCCTCACCTATGGTCATGAGAGTTGGCTCATGACCGAAAGAACGAGATCGTGAGTACAAGCAGCCGAGATGAGTTTCCTCCGCAGGGTGGCTGGGTGCTCCCTTAGAGATAGGGTGAGGAGCTCGGTCACTCGGGAGGAGCTCGGAGTCGAGCCACTGCTCCTCACGTCGAAAGGAGTCAGTTGAGGTGGCTCGGGCATCTTTCCGGATGCCCCCTGGACGCCTCGCTGGAGAGGTGTTCCGGACACGTCCCACTGGGAGGAGGCCCCAGGGAAGACGCAGGACATGCTGGAGGGACTACATCTCTCGGCTGGCTTGGGAACGCCTTGGGGTTCCCCCGGAGGAGCTGGAGGAGGTGTGTGTGGATCGGGAGGTCTGCGCGGCTTTGCTTGAGCTGCTGCCCCCGCGACCCGACTCTGGATAAAGCGGAAGAAAATGGATGGATGGATGGATGGATGGATGGATGGATGGGGTGTACGCCAAAACGGCTGCGCTACTTGGCATTTATCAATGTGGTCGTTGGTGTACGCTGCGCTGAAAATATACACCAGGTCGAGAGGTGGCGTAAATTATACACCAAAATGAACCAGCGCTGGAATCCTCATAAAAATGAATATGATCGGCCTGATAAACAGTGCCATCATACAAATCAATGCATATGTTACATAAATAACACTTTGCTGATTATACTACATAATAATCAATACAAATCCCGCTTTTGCGGGATTGCTGGTCTATCGAGCACGATCCGTGGCCACAGCGCTGACCCCAAAGAAAGCGCTGCGCACCTTTTTCTCCAGAGCCTGGAGCCAGAGCAGCGCTGAGCTTACCTTTATGTGGTGTGATCGTTTTAGACAATGAAATTGATAATTACAACTGTAGTGTTGTCATTCCCTTCGCCCGTGCTGCAATCAGGTTGTGTCATCTCCATTCGTTTGTCACAATAAAATGAATAAAGAAATACATTTAAAAAATAAAGAAATCTGACAAATTAGGCGTGTCATATTAATTGAGCGAGCAAATATCCACGTCAGTAATTATTGACATGTGAAAAGAGAATACAGTGGTCCCTCGCTATAACGCGGTTCACCTTTCGTGGCCTCGGAGTCTCGCGGAGTATTTAGTCCAATTTTGCATGCTTTTTTTTTTTTTTTTTTTTTACAGTGTTCTGTGTTCTGCATGTCTGTTTATAAGAATCTTCTCGCCCAGAAGAAAAAAGAGCGCCAACAACTACTCATAACTGTGTTTGTCACTCGGAAACAGACACCTGCAGCCAGGTGTGAGTGGAAAAAGGCGCGGCGCCAGGACGCAGAGGCGCGATCAGAGGAACTGTGAAATACTGGTCAGTCACTATTTATAATTTCTTATGTGTCCAACCTCGTACGTTGATCGTTAAAATTAAATTCGTTAGTTCTAAAAGCATCATAATTATTTATAGGAAAACATTCTATTTTTATTTCTCAAACAAATGTTTGGGCCTGAAACCGGTTGGTCTTATTTTTCTACTAAGGTTTGAACATTGAGAGTGTTTACACACGAGAGAAAAGTGAGAAAATGTTCATGCTCTGATTGAGAAAATGTATAAAGTGGTTTTACAGGGGTTTTACAGCCTTAAAACGTCTATAATAATTGTAAAAAATGACACTGACTACGTCGCGGTTTCGCATATTACGGGCTATTTTTAGAACGTAACTCCCACGATAAACGAGGGACCACTGTAACACTTTTTTGATTATACTACAAAACAATTGATACGATGGCCGCTTTTGACGCTCTATTGGCGCGCGTCGTGATTGATGGAGTTCTTTTTCTTTGCCGTCTTCCTGGCTTCCATGTTGTAAAATGAGGGTGTGTCTGAAGCGGAGTCTGAATATTTATGGGCGTGTTTATTATAATTACGATTGTTTTCACCCGCCGCATTTATCAAGGTCATGTCAGGCGTACGCCGGAAATGGGCAGGTGCGCACTGCCTGATACATGTCACAGCAACTTTGGTGTACTTCAGATTTACACTGTAAATTTACGCCACAAGTGCGCAACTTTGATACATGAGGCCCAATGTGCGCTCATTTTATTAGTGCCGTGCACACGTTTTATGATGTGTGCACGTTTTATGATGTTGTAAAACGTGCACTCAATATTGTCTTGACACATAAATGTTGGCTTTACACTGTGCGAGTTTTGGCCCTTTTTCAGATGATTTTTCATTCGTGCGAGAATTTTTTGGATCGAGTTTCAGGTTAATCGCGCGTCCTGCATTGTGTAGTGTACATGGAGTAACAAGCTGCGTTTAACATCACACGACCACCTCCTTATCGCCAATCGTATGGTCAGATGAAAATCAAACCTGTTTGATATTATTCTGGTCAGCCGTCGTGAGTGTATCCTGCTGCTGAAGAGCTACAAGCATCCAACCAATCGCACTGTGCATGTGCAAACACCGAAGAGCTGTCTTGTAATGTTTTGTTGTTGTTGTTGTTGTTTTGTTTTTAAACTTAATTTGTAAAAAAACAAAAAAAAAAATCCATTTGCAAAGCCAAGAAGTTGATTTGACAACCATCTGATATAACCGGAGTCAAAATACATAGAACACTGCCATCTACTGGTGCCCAGACGTTTAATACTTAGGATGAATACTGCCATGAACACTACTGGCCAGTAGATGGCAGTAGAGGCCTTGAAAACTTGTCAAAACAAAATTCCAGATAATCCGTGTCTGCTACATTTAAGATGCTTGGAATTTAACAAACGCAAATACAATAACGTCTATAAACCCAGAGAATATATTCACGAGAGTTTTAGGCACTAGAGTTTAATGCTGCTGTCCATGGAGCCTGAACAGAGTGTCTGAAATGCATTTGTCCTGTCGTGAATGTACTGAGATTACCCTATCCTACCCATAATGCACTGCTGGGCACAGCATGTGCTCACAAACCTTAAGAATTAGCACATTACTTTAAAAATATTTTCACTTTATAAAACTTCAGACATGACAGTAATTTGAAATAACTTGTCCAAAATTAGTTTGGTTAAAATTTGAACCATAAGTGAAAAATGTATTCCTCTGGATGACTTGGGTGATATTGCCAGTGTATCAGTATGATGTTAAAGAAAATGATTTCTTTTTTGTGACCAGTTCTCCTTTGCCTGCAGAGGATAGAGTGGTTTCTCCTGAAAGCAGCTCTCTTCTGTTTTCAGAGGGTAGAACTATACATCTCTTAGGAAACTTTTAACAGGTAGGTCTCAACTGATTTTAAATTTTAAAAATGTTTGCCGCTGTTCAGCTTGGTTTACTACATTATCGGCACAAAATGAAAATGTCAGGGAGGACAGCTGAAAACGAACTGTAAACTGGGTATAGGAGGTTATGTTGATGTCAGTGTTGGATGAAAAGAGCAAAGCTCCATGAAAGAGGCTTGACTGTCTACCAAGTGATGGAGCCCCATGCTGGTGATAAGGACGATGAAAGGAATAATGGCTAGTGGTGTCAATGGGGTGCTATTTTTAGAAGCTTTCAGTTTGCCCACTGTGTATGATTGTGTGTTGCTTTGCATTTGCACAGACATCTTTGCTGATGTACAGGTTGTGTGTCCTGCCTCTGTTCACATACTTCACATTCTTTATCATTGTACACATGGTGAAGGATTAAGCCATGTGCCGCTGGTACTGACTACAGTGAGAAAATCATTGTGCCCTCCTCATGAAAACAAGGTTGCCATGTAAACCTGTCGAAGAGCGTTGTTTAGCAGAGAATGAAAATTAAGAAATCAAATGTTGTTTTCAATGTTCATATTATCACCCCCCAGCAGATCCAATACAGATTTGCAGGTTGATTTGGCACAATTTTTATGCAACTCCACATCACATGGAGGGCACAAGTGGTCTTGACCCAGGAACCTTCTGCTCCGGAAACAAGCACACTAACTGCTCAGGCAGCCATTATGAATTAAGCAAATCAGCAAACATTTATGGTGACGTAGGCAATAGCACTGGAAACTATAATGTGAAGCATTTTTATTTCTATGGCACAATAGATTCATGACACAAAAAAATCATGATTTTGCACAGAATGTCTCTATTTGACCTAATTTCAGACCACTGAAGCTATGAAGTTTATTGATCACTCTGATGACCCCCACATTGGGTATGAGAGTACAGAATACAATAAATATATAAAAAAATAACTGTACAATCAACATGCGTAGCTCACAAGCAGTACACACACAGACCATAAGAACACATCATGCAGAGTTCCAGCTCTGCATCCTTAAATAAAAACAACTATGATACATTAAAAAAAAAACATGAAAAATAACTTTTATAAGCTTAACCTAACCGGATGAATAACTGGTCTGCCACAATTTGTAGTTGTAGAAGTACTTGTTGGAGGTAGCCCAGGACGCGCAAAATTATATAAATTGCGGAAGTGGTACATCACAGCATTCATGAACTTTGCTAGATTTTTTAATTTAGAGATTCTCTTACAGTTGAATAGTGAAAATGTTGTGTGGGCCGCCAGAAGAGGAGGTACTGCTGGCCCACCACCACCAGATGGCGCCCTGCTTGGAGTGCGGGCTTCAAGCACGAGAGGGCGTCGGAGCAACGGAGAGTGACAGCTGTCATTCATCATCTGCACCAGCTGTCACTCATTCACCACATCACCATAAAAGCCGGACTACAACTCCACCTCCCCGCCGAGAAATCAGCAACCAAGAGGTACTCTTCTCTGTGGTAATTTTCTCTGCTAACATAACTCTTCCTTGCAGCCGCTTGCCCTGTGGTGTTCTTATCGGAGCTGGAGAAGGGCGTGACCGCGACGACTTCGCATCACGCTCCGTAGCAGATAAGTGGTTACACAGGAGCTGCACGAGTGTGTGATTGGAGGTGGAGGTGCTCCCTCCTTAAAGAACATTGAGTGTGAGTGGACTACTGAGTGTGCGGATTCACACTCACCTGGATTTTCTCTGTTCTCTGCCAGCAGTACCAGGGTCGACAGCCGAAGGCAGAGGCCACCTGGGGACTCGGGACTTGGCGGCTCCGGTGTTCTTCAGGCCCGCTGGTGGTGGAATCTGTGTGGGAATCGGCTCTTCTCTCGCCAGAGGTCTTCTATCTTCGAGCCTGCCCACACGTCACCTGGTGTCTCATTGGCAATCCATATCTCTGTCTGTATTCCGTTGTGTGTTTTCACAACATTAAATTGTTACTGGTTGGCTTATCCATTGTCCGTTCCTTAGCGCCCCCTGTTGTGGGTCCGTGGTCCCGACACCTTCCCAACAGAAAACATGGTATGGATATTTGCGTTTCCCATATGGTTTTTTCCCCCCAGGTACTTTTTCTCTGATTACATCGAATACTCGCACCTGAATAAGTAGTGAAATTCATCACCATCCTCATCCAAGTCACACATTGGACACATCATCTCTCCCTGTTCCCCCATAAAAGTGATCCCTATTACAGGTAGATAGTGATTCCTACAACGAAATCTGCATAAGTTTATCCTATCTATGTCGTCTGATTTAAGTAAACACTCTTCCATATTAAGCTCTTCTTTAAAGATTATATAGTTAGTGCATTGGCTGTTGTCGAACATTTTATTTTATTTATGTCATTCAGTCTGAGTTTTACAGTTTTGTTTAAATGCTTACAATTGAAATTATTCGATTTGTTGGTCCATATACAAGGTCTGTGAGAAAAGTATCCGACCTTTTTATTTTTTTCAAAAACTATATGGATTTGAATCATGTGCGCTTGCATCAGACAAGCTTGAACCTTCGTGCGCATGCGTGAGTTTTTTCACGCCTGTTGGTTGCGTCATTCACCTGTGGGCAGGCTTTGAGTGGGCACTGGTCCACCCCCTCGGCGGATTTTTATTGTTTAGGAATGGCGGAGCGACTGCCGCTTTGTTCCATGAAAATTTTTTCAGAAACTCTGCCAGACAGCCAGCTGGAAACCATTTGGAAGATTCAGGTGGCTTTCGGTGAATATTATATCGGTATCACACGGATTAAGGACCATTAAAACTGGATTAAAAACGGCCCACGGCGGCGGAGGGCGCACCGCGCCCCAAGCGGCCATCGACAGGCTGAAACGAGCAGATCACTAACAAATTTAAGGCTCTGTTGATGCAGGACGTTGAGTGACTAGCAGAGAAGTTTCATAAGAGGTCGGGATCAGCACTTTATCGGCACATTCCACTGTTAAAGGAGATTTTGTAATGAAAGACGTGCGGACGGTTTCTACCATTGCAACCCATTTCGATGTGAAAGGGGTTTCAGGATCCATATGCTACATTTCAGTAGTTTATACATAATCACAGACGCAAAGTAGAAAAGTGTGCTGTGGTCTCATGAGTCCACATTTCAAATTGTTTTTGGAAATTATGGACATCCTGTCCTCCGGACAAAAGAAGAAAAAGACCATCCAGATTGTTACCAGCACAAAGTTCAAAAGCCAGCATCTGTGATGGTATGGGGGTGTGTTAGTGCCCATAGCATGGGCAACTTACACATCTGTGATGGCACCATCAATGCTGAAAGGTATATCGAGTTTTGGAGCAACACGTGCTGCCATCCAAGCAAAGACTTTTTCAGGGACGTCCCTGCTTATTTCAGCAAGACGATACCAAGCCGCATTGTGCAGCGTGGCTTCATAGTAAAAGAGTGCGGGTACTAGACTGGCCTACCTGCAGTCCAGACCTGTCGCCCATTGAAAATGTGTGGCGCATTATGAAGCGCAAAATACGACAACAGAGACCCCGGACTGTTGAACAACTGAAGTCGTACATCAAGCAAAAATGGGAAAGAATTCCATCTACAAAGCTTCATCAATTAGTGTCCTCAGTTCCCAAATGCTTATTGAGTGTTTTTAGAAGGAAACGTGATGTAACACAGTGGTAAACATACCACTGTCCCAGCTTTTTTGAAACGTGTTGCAGACATCCGCTTCAAAATGAGCAAATATTTGCACTAAAACAATAAAGTTTATCAGTTTGAACATTGAATATCTTGTCTTTGTGGTGTATTCAATTGAATATAGGTTGAAGAGGATTTGCAAATCATTGTATTCTGTTTTTATTTACATTTTACACAACGTCCCAACTTCATTGGAATTGGGGTTGTATATATTACCAAAATATGTCAGCGTTCGCAGTGGGGCAAAAAAAAAAAAATTCAAACCTCTTGAAGGATTTCCAAGGTATAGACAAGATTTTTACAATGTTTCAAACTGTGACATGTGTCTATGACAGTGAGAACAGGGTTATTCAGCAGGTGCCTTTGTCAATACTAGTGCAGTGCTCGTAGGAAGTTTGTATTCCTATAGAAAATTGGGAGCTAAAAAATTAAATTAACGACCATCACCAGATCAATACCACATAATAATGCCAAATACCGCCACAAGACCAATTTCATTCTAAATAAAGCGTTGTGAAATGTCATCACCAGAATGCAGCACTTTCAAATGCCTCCAGTTGTAATATAAATAATGCAAATCAGAACCAATGAATATACCTGTACAGTATTTAGCACAGTGCTTTAATTTTCCCTCAAAATATTAAATATGAAAAACTATATCTTGTCATTTTTGAATGGTTTATCTGTTAAAGAGTAAAAACAGAAGGAAATCAACTGTAAGGCCTGAAAGATGTTTCTGCACAAAGTATTTTAGCCATAAGGTCAAGTGAGAGGGGGAAGGGTTGCTTTTTAAATACTTGAAAGACACTGGACTCAGCGAGAGGATTTAGTACCGCTATAACGGACTGATGCTGAAGATGGCAGCAATGCAAAAATAAGGATGCCGGCTGCCATTATACGCCACAAAAGAAGAAGAGGGGTTTGTTTGTTTTTCTCAAGACAGAGACACCACGGAGGGCGCCATCTTGGAAGTACTAATGTTATAATGTCAAAATAAAGGTTTTGAAACTTTCATAATAAATGATGCACATCATCGTGCAGAGTCAGAGTCAACAGTCAGAGAGATATGCGAGTCTCACACACACACAAACACACACAGACATTTCCTGCTTTATAGATAAGCATTTTAAGTGAATTGAGCAAAAGAAGCTTCAAGTTTGTGGTTTCATGGTAAATATAACATTGCTCTCTGGATTAATGTTCCCGTTTTCTTAATCTAATAGTCACCTCTCTCTCTCTCTTTTTCTCTCGCTCTCTCGCTCTCTCTTAAAGTTAAAGACAAATCTATTTTCCTCAGAGATTTGACAGGTTTAATACTTTGTCTGTCACCCTCCTAGGTCACAGCTGCTGTTTTTGTCCCTTTCTCTCATGACAATATTACCTTCAGATCCAGTTTCCCCACTGTGAATCTAATCAGGGATGCTTGCAATAAAGTTTTGTCTTAAGAGCTATTTGAGGCATTTTATTGTCTTTTCACATTGTAGCACTGCACCGCGAACACGCTCTGACTGCTTCTTAAAAGCTCTGCACACTCAGGGGGTGTCTGTCCTGTGTGGGAGAAATCACACCAGATGAATTTGCAGTGCAAATCAAAATCCCAGTGCCAAGCTTGAGGATGAAACACAAAATGACCGTCACTGTTGAAGTTGACAGTTTGCTGATTGATATGTGTGCAGCATCATATGAGTATTCACATGTGCAAGAGTAAGGGTGTTCACAGTATGAGTGTATGTTAATGATTGTGTACAGGTGTGAGGGAGAAACTGACTTACCACGGCAAAGGCATCCGTCTTTATGTCCCAGGGGGGACTTTTGACAAATGACCGCCACACAGAGCAAGCCTATACTTTACTAGAATCCACAACCCACATTAATCTTCAGGATTCAAATATCTACACACTATGTAGGTGTTCATGACACATGCTGTAACACAGTGGTCCCCACCATGGGGGGGGGGGGATGTAAGGGGCTGTGGCAAGGCAAATGAACTTGATTTGTTTCAAACCAACAGTTTGTTGCTGTAAGATTTTTGTGTATGCTTCAGGTTGTTTTTTATGATACGCTAAGTAACCAGTAAAGTTAAGACATTTATATTTAGTTAAAATACTACATATAGAGAGACATTGTTTGACCACTTCTAGAAACTACAAATTGTCAGCTGTAATATCCATGTCTCATCTGCACAATATTTGACTCAGCCAATCCTTGAGGCTGAAGAATGTTACATGGGTATGTGTCCTCTCTCACACTTCGAGAAGCTGCGCTTTGTCTGCACCATCTGTTAGTGAGAAATTCTCACTGAAAGATGCATGTAAATGTGTTTAAACCTGTCGACCTGAAAACGCTTTATTTTTATTTAGTCTTACAGACAAAAAACATTATCATGGAAAAACAAATACTAAGGAATTTTACTGAATATTTTCAAGATTGGTACAGGAATTGTTTTCTTTCTTTTTTGAAGGCAGCAATTGACATTTTTTGACATCAGTTTTCATCACAAATGGACTTTATTCATTGAAAAACAAATTAATTGAAAAGGAAATACATCCTGAGAAGCTTCTCTACTATGGAAACCACCTGGACAACTGAGAGCCTTCACAGAAATTCATTTGAATACACCACATACACATGATATTTAATGTTCAAACTCATAAGCTTTATTGTGTTTGTGCAAATATTTTCTCATTTTGAAATTGATGCCTGCAACACGTTTCAAAAAAAATCTGGGACAGTGGTATGTTTACCACTGCGTTACATCATCTTTCCTTCTAACAACACTCAATAAGTGTTTGGGAACTGGGGACACTATTGTTGAAGCTTTGTAGTTGGAATTCTTGTCCATTTTTGCTTCATGTACAACTTCAGTTGTTCAACAGTCTGGGGTCTCCATTATTGTATTTTGCGCTTCATCATGCGACGCACATTTTCAATGGGCGACAGGTCTGGACTGCAAGCAGGCCAGTCGAGTACCTGCACTCTTTCACTACAAAGCCACACTGTTGTGACACGTGCAGAATGTGGCTTGGCATTTGTCTTGCTGAAATAAGCAGGGACGTCCCTGAAAAAGACATTGCTTTGGTGGCAGCGTGTGTTGCTTCAGAACCTGGATGTACCTTTCAGCATTGATGGTGCCATCACAGATGTGTAAGTTGCCCATGCCATGGGCACTAACACACCCCCATACCATCACAGATGCCGGCTTTTGAACTTTGTGCTGGTAACAATCTGGATGGTCCTTTTCCTCTTTTGTCCGGAGAACACAACGTCCATGACTTCCAAAAACAATTTGAAACGTGGATTTATCAGACCACAGCACACTTTTACACTTTGCCTCTGTCCATTTCAAATGAGCTTGGGTCCAGAGAAGGCAGCGGCGTTTCTGGATGTTGTTGATGTATGGCTTTTGCTTTGCATGGTAGTTTTAACTTACACTTGTAGATGTAGCGACGAACTGTGTTAACTGACAATGGTTTTTTGAAGTGTTCCTGAGCCCACGCGGTATACACAAGGATGTCGGTTTTTAATGCAGTGCCACCTGAGGGATCGAAGGTCAGGGGCATTCAAAGTTGGTTTTTTGGCCTTGTCGCTTACATGTAGGATGTTCTTCAGATTCTCTGAATCTTCTGACTATATTATGGACTGTAGATGATGGAATCCCTAAATTCCTTGCAATTGAGCATTGAGAAACATTGTTCTTAAACTGTTGGACTATTTTTTGACACAGTTGTTCAAAAAGTGATGATCCTTGCCCCATCTTTGCTTGTGAACGGCTGAGCCTTTTGGGGATGCTCCTTTTATACCCAATCATGACACTCACCTGTTTCCAATTATGTGTTCCTTGAGCATTTATCAACTTTCCCAGTCTTTTTTTGCCCCGTCCCAGCTTTTTTGAAATGTGTTGCAGGCATTCATTTCAAAATGAGCAAATATTTGAACAAAAACGAAAAAGTCTATCAGTTTAAACACTAAATGTCTTGTCTTTGTGGTGTATTCAATTGAATATAGGTTGAAGAGGATTTGCAAATCATTGTATTCTATTTTTATTTAAATTTTACACAACGTCACAACTTCATTGGAATTGGAGTTGTATACAGCGTACTTTGCACAAAGAGATACTGTATGATGCTGTAAAGCAGGGAAGCGTTTCTGCATACACGCCACAAACAGTTGTTTGAGGTATGTTAAAGCACATTTAGACAAGCCAGCTTCATTTTGGAATAAGGTGCTGTGGACTGGTGAAACTAAAATTGAGTTATTTGGACATGCATGGCTGAAAAAGAACACAGCAAGAAAACCTACCTACAGTAAAATTTGGAGGTGATTCCATCATGCTGTGTGGATGTGTGGCCAGTGCAGGTACTCCGAATCTTGTTAAAGTTGAGGGTCACATGGATTCCAGTCAATATCAGCAGATTCTTGAGAACAATGTTCATGAATCAGTGACAAAGTTGAAATTGCGCCCGGGGCTGGATCTTTCAACAAGACAACGACCCTAAACACTGCTCAAAATCTACTAAGGCATTCATGCAGAGGAACAAGTACTTGTTGTCCATTTGGCTGCTCCTGTTTTTGTTTGCGGTTACCACAGTGGATACAGCCAGATCCGCACTGGCATTTTGCACAAGTTTTACGCCGGATGCCATTCCTGATGCAACTCCAGTGTTACCTGGAGAAACACACAGCTGCTGGTGTTCCAAAGAGGTCTCCCATCCAAGTACTAACCAGATCCTGCACTGCCTAGCTTCTGAGATCTGATGAGATCAGGCTGACACAGAACAGACCATCTGCATGCAGAGGAACAAATACAGCGTTCTGGAATGGCCATCTGTCCCCAGACCTGAATATTATTGAAAATCTGTGGTGTGATTTTAAGCGGGCTGTCCATGCTCGAAGCCAACAAACCTGAGATGTTTTGTAAAGAAGAATGGTCCAAAATACCTTCAACCGGCAGTGTTGCCACAGTTACTTTGAAAAAGTAACTTAGTTACTTTACTGATTACTCAATTGTAAAAGTAACTTAGTTACTTTACTGATTACTCAATTGTAAAAGTAACTAAGTTAGATTACTAGTTACTTTTTTAGTTACTTTTCCCAGCTGCCGACACAACCCTCTGCCACCTCAACATGACAATGATACCTGTTTTGCCAAAACTCACTTTATAGTCACCCTTTCTTGACTTCAATGAAAATAAATACTTGTTTTATAAAAAGTAAAATAAGACCTCTTTTCTTGACCTCATATTTAACTGTTGACAGCACTGTAACAGTAAAACTTGCAATTTCGAGCCTACATTGTTTATAAAGGTAACTATTACATTCTAACATTTTTCTAACATTTAAATTCTCATCTAAACATTTTACTTGTCGAAATTATTATTATTTTAAGCAATATTAGTTGTAGTAAAAAACGGCTTCAAAATTGCACCTTTAATCTAGGGTGTTGTGGGGGAGGGGGCACATCCTTGCCCCACGCCCCCATTCCATCTGGATTCGCCCCTGCTTTGGCGTTTGAGCACAAAGAATGGATAACATTTATTTATGCAGAAAACAGGACCAGATTTACAGGTAAGAAAGTTTTATTGCGTTTTCACATCATGTGGTCCTCAGAAAGAGAGTTTAGGTGCATTTGAGTGGAAAATAGTGTTAGTTGTTGACGCGTCGCGGAGGATCAGCTGTTTTTAACGAGACGATACGGAGCGGCTCAGCTCAGAATTCTAAATAAAGGAGGAAAAAAGTATAAAAATGTCTTGTAAAGCTCAGTGCAGGTGTGCTGATCACCGGAGCTTTAAGAGGTGAGGACGAGTCGAGCAGCTGCAAAAAAAACGCGGATTAAAAGCTCACAGCTCACTTAAAGTGGGCAGTTCAGTCGAACCCCGACCTCCTGCCCACAGACCAAGTTTAATGCTGTTATCGACCCACAATGAAAAATAATAGTAATGCACAGTGACATGGAGAAGTAACTTTAATCTGATTACTGATTTGGAAAGATTAACGCGTTAGATTACTCGTTACTAAAAAAAGTGGTCAGATTAGAGTAACGCGTTACTAAGTAACGCGTTACCGGCATCACTGTCAACCGGAATCCAGGCTCTCATTAGAAGCTATAGGAGCATTTAGAGGCTGTTATTTCTGCATGGAGGACCTACTAAATATTGATGTACTTTTTCTGTTGGGGTGCCCAAATTTATGCACCTGCCTAATTTTGTTTAAAGAATTATTGTCCACTTTCTGTAAATCCTATAAACTTTTTCACTTCTCAAATATCACTGTGTTTGTCTGCTATATGATATATTTAACTGAAATTACTGATCCAAACAACCAATGATTTATAAAGGAAAATCATGGAAATCATCAGCGGTGCCCAAACTTTTACATACCACTGTATTTTTGGAGAAATTAGCAATTTTGGCTAACAAGTACACAATAGATGTTGTGCCACAATGCACCATCGGGGTTCGTGGTTTTGGGGTTTTAAATGTTGTTCTTATGGTTCATGTTAGTTTAACAGTTGTCAGTGTTATTGATTTATTGTGTTTTTGTACTTCAATTGGTTTAGTCAGTTTAGTTAAGTGTAATGCCACCGGTACCATGAGTGAAAAGTGTATTGTTTTTGATGTCTTCTGCCACAGTCTTTGTTTGTGCATGTGTAAAAATAGAAGCACCTGCTTGCGACAGAGTGCTGACAAGACAAAAAGCTCTCACTGCATACGTGCATTCGTGTGTGAGTAGAACGTTGATCATGGACAAACTGTGGAGAGCTGACATTTGCCGTTTGGTATGTTTATGTATTTTGGGTCAAGTCAAGGATGAACGCTGCAAAAACGGAACATTGATAGGACTCATATTTTTGGAGAAACTACGGATATTAGCTAACTAATGCTAATTACTGTAACATTTATTTATGGAATAATTTTTATGCCTCCACACGGGAGCACCAAACATGTAACATTTAATTAATAAAATAATTTATTGCTGAATCAGCTCACACACGGGGAACCAGAGGCATGTAGGAATTTATAGTGAATACGTAGTTAAAACTCCCAAATTGAATCAGATTGGACTAGGCCCCATGTAACGGGTCACCAAAAATATTTATTTACTTATTTAATCAGTAATGGGGCACCACCTATTTATTTTTAATAGCATATGTACTATAATTTAAACATTAATTTATCAGTCTCAGTTGAATTAATCAGTCTCGATTTAATTTAATCAATCTCTGATCTGAAAGTCATGAATTCCACGATACGGTTGACCAAGAGTTTCCTTCTGAGCATAAATGACCACAGCAGAAAATATTTACCATTTATTTACAATTTATACAAGAAATGAACATTTTACTGGCATTTTCTGGGCAGTGATTGGCAATAAGTTCATTCATGGAAAGGGATAAAGCTTAAAACTTTAAGTAAATAAATCTGATTGGAATTTAGTGATGAATTTTGAAGCCAATTGTGAAGAAATATTATAAGCATAAATATGTAAAAAAAAAAAAAAGGGAGCCAAAGGCTTAAATCAGCCACTTTGTATCCATAGACAACAAACCCTTTTTGTGGAACCATCGACTGGGTTACTTAGCTGCTGTTGGAGATATGGTTCGGGTGATTGATCCATCCGTCGTGGATGTCCGTGCTCCGGGCAGCGTGAGCTCACCTGGGTCAGAAGGTGTCAGAGGTGTCCCCGAGTGATCCCAGGGCTTGTGTCGGCTGGCTTCGCCGAAGGCTGCTTCCAGCCAAGTTTGAAATCATCTCCGTTGTCAGCTTGCAGGAACCCAGAGGTAGAAGGTGTTTGTTGAAAATGGTGTCTGGTAGCTTAAAAATTGTTGGAGCCAAATTAAAGTCTTTGTGAATTTAGAAAAAAGTAAAACTTTAAGAGCGTTGAGAATTAAAATAAAAAAGGAAAAGTGCTTTTTCTGTAAATTCGCTCTTAATTTGAAAAGCTCAGCTCGGACGTTCTCTTAAAAATTCAAAAAAAGACTTGACGCACCTTAAAGCATCAGGTTAAACTTAAGTTTGTCAAAAGAAAAGAATGAATGAATGAATGCCACGTGGTAGCTTAGCTTAGCTTAGCAATGAGGCCTTGGCCCAAAAAGAAACTTTAAGCATTTACCAAGAAGAAAGCACCAGAAGAGCGTGGAGCAGGCAGAAAAGAGGTGCAGAAGGGTTGAGCGAGGCTCTGTCCTAATTTCTTAAAGGGGAACTGACGTCACCAACTCCATCCATTTAGGGTGTGTAAATTTACAGAAAAGTTCATGTCCTCAGAGGGCAGACAAAAATGATTCAACTATTTAAACGCATTAATTCATTTGAAATACTATTATTCTAAGACACTCAAATTAATGCACATTATTACTAGTCAGTTAAACACATCCTTTGGATAAACAGAATACTTCAATCTCAACATTTTATATACTGCCGAAAGATTCACTATACTGCAGAAAGATTCACTTACACACATCAGTTGCAAGGAGCACATATCAATAAACTGGAATGATTACATGCAAAGCACTTTGTTTGAATAATAAATGCAAACAACATTATAAGTCTTTAGATATAAATGAAAGAAATACTGATCTAAATTTTTATTTCAAACCAAAGGTCTTTTCCTTTGCTTTAAACAAAGAAAGTAGTTAGTCGTGGAGACTCAAAGATTTATGGCCCCATCTTGTCGTGGGGGAAGTTTTGCAGTCTTGAGAGGTTCCTGCCTTAGTTTGATCATAGGGTTTGGGTTTTCCTGGCCTGGATAAGCTCAGATTCTGACGTGAAGCCATTATAATGTCATATAATTCATAATGACCGTATATTCACTGATAAAAACGAGGGCTTCTCTTTGAAGAACTTTGAATTATGGCTTTGTTTTTTCCTCTGCGAAGCAGTGTTGGACCATAAGGGGATGGCTCCAAAACTTATCTGAAGATCTCCAGATGACTTCGGAATTTCTCAACTGGGGTGGAAACACAGTCTGTCTGTAGTGGTTTTGTGGTTGAGAGAGGATTAATATATTTTATTTAATCAGGGCGGATTGAGGCCATGGCGCTACATTACATTACATGGACTAACAGGCCATTCCAGCAGGGGGCGGTAAATAATCTTTATATTAAAAGCGTGAGTGCGTGTGTGCATGATTTTATTTAGTAAGATCAATGTAAGTACATAATATAATTGTTAATATGTTAAAAATACATGGATGCCACAAGAAAGTAAAAACACTTATTTCCATTATGGTCCATTTAAAAATCAAATGACAAAATAAAAGTAATAATAAAATTAAATGATAATAATAATAAAGATAATGGTAATAACAATAATGATAATACGAGCAAAGCGACACATAGTGGAGCGGCGCTCGCTCATGGTACAGGGAGTCCTAAACAGGAAGTGCCACATTTTGAATCGACAGTGAAATAGAAAATCTCAGATGTTGAACACTTCCTGGCATGGGTGGAGCAAGAGCGGAGGCCAAGGTTGCACTGGACTCCCCTGAAATCTGATTGGACACAGATGATTAACATGTCACGGCGCCGCACGTCTTGTTGAAAAGAGTTGCATTTTGAAATCAGTGTGTCATTTTG
This sequence comes from Thalassophryne amazonica, assembly GCF_902500255.1. NCBI lineage: Eukaryota > Metazoa > Chordata > Actinopteri > Batrachoidiformes > Batrachoididae > Thalassophryne > Thalassophryne amazonica. The sequence continues at coordinate 56,201,576 of NC_047107.1, read as the reverse complement.
AGTGCTAGGTTCCTCCTGTCCAGTACTTGGTGCTGTGTACCACAAAAAGTTCTGATCCACCTTAGTAGAAGAAGAAAATTGTTTGCCTCAGATTTGAACTGAACACGTCATTTGAACTATGGACTAATAATGACACCAAAGTTATGTTGGTGACTAAACGACCATATTTTATGCCAGAAATGAGCTCCAGGTTGTTAAAAGCTGCATTTCTCCTTTAATTCAAGTTGTTTTATATATGTGTGTGTTTTTCCAGTGATTTTTAAATGAGCAGGCAGCTGTTGATTAAATAGCCTCTTAATTTTGTTCTCTGAGTGACACAGCAGTGACAACTTCAGATAAATAAATCTAAAGTTATCTTCCTTAAACTCAAACTGAAAGCAGATCTCTACAATTTGATATAAATTAATTTAAAATGTAAAGTCCAGCTTCCTGATGAAGTGGTGTAGATGAGGATTTTCTTCAAAAGAAGACCTGATCGGTCAGCTACAATTTGCCAAAAAGTACATCTGAGATGAAAGCCTAGATTTGATGTTTTGGTGAAAGAAACTTTTGTATTTCTTCATAATTGATGTAAATAAAGTCCAAGAGATATTCAGTGACTTGGAAATGTTCATTTTTCCATCCAGTGACTTGTCTGAAGAAAACTGGCAATGAAATTGATTATTATTTGCAGGTATTATCAAGATATAGAGCTTTGCTTTCAGTTTGAGTTTGAGGAAGATAATTTTAGAAATTTTTATTCTTTATCTTTTTTGTATTTTTTGTATTTGAAATGGCATAAACAAATTAAAATGTGTGAAATTCCAATTGTTCCAATACTTTTGGAGGGCACTGTATCCTAACTTGATGAGTGCAAAATGAGTGTGGTATTATTACTGTTTTGTTTCTCCAGCTGTGACTTGCATGTCCACAGATCCCAAGAGCTGCAGCTGTTTGCAAACACGCCCACCTTTTCGATCAGCGCATAGAACAAAATGTCACTCTCCGTTTCTTTGTTCTGTGATTATTTATTTTTTGTATTTGTTATGTAATTATGTATGTAGTTATTGTAGTATTTGGCAGCACGGTGGCTTAGTGGTTAGCACTGTTGCCTCACAGCGAGAAGGTCATGGGTTCAATTCCCGCCTGTGGCCTTTCTGTGTGGAGTTTGCATGTTCTCCCCGTGTTTGCTTGGGTTTCCTTTGGGTGCTCCGGTTTCCTCCCACATCCAAGAACGTGCGGGTTGGGTGGATTGGAATATTTAAATTGTCCATAGGTGTCCATGTGGATTTGTCTTTTTGTGGCCCTGCGACAGACTAGCGTCCTGTCCTGGGTGTACCCCGCCTCATACTCTATGACTGATGGGATAGGTTCCAGCCCGCCGCGACCCTTAATTGGACTAAGCGGTTGAAGATGAGTGTGTGTGTGTGTGTGTGTGTTTTATTGTAGTATTTCTTGATATACATGTCCTGGCTGTTTTCTCTGTGTTTTTAATTTAACACGTCTTGTGCACTGAGCGGTCATTTCCAGTTGTTTTGCTGTACCGTGCGTGCTCATGCGTGGCTGGCCGGTCCCCATGTGATCTTGTCTGTACATAGTTATCAGCATGTCGTGCAAATGTGCTCCCCCCCCCCGTGTGTCACTGGTGCCAAGAGAAGCCATCCGATTTCTTCATCGATGGAGTGCGTTGGAGTAAGTGTGTGGAAAGAGGAGGTGACTACATGGAAAAGTAATGACGCATAGACAGAGATGGAGAACATTCCAAGCTTTACGCAGATCCACAGTTCTTCTTTGTTATTGAAATAATTGTATGGGAGGAAGAAATATTCAGCCAACCGTCATACACACACAGTAGGTGGCTCCAATTTCCCATGAAGCAAAAAACAAGTGTGCCCCTTAGGACTCTTATATGACAGTTTTGTTATGCACACAAAGTAGCTCTTGGTGACCTTCCACAATTTTAGTTTCTCTCTCTCTCGCTCTCTCTCTCTCTCTCTCTCTCTCTCTCTCTCTCTCTCTCTCTGCTTTTATTAGCATTACAGAAAAATAACGTTCTTCATAAAAACAAGATTTGGTCTTAATCAAGTTTCTTTCAAAAGAACATGTTTTTTTTTTCAAACGGGATGTAGTTTATTTTCAATTATACCGTTTTTTTGTTTTTTTTGTAATTTGGTAGTATGCTATCTAACGGTTTTAACTGTCAGTTAAACCCTAACTGGTAGGGTTTAATCTATAAGTGTCTATATGGTCTAATGAAACCCTTCATTTTGTAATGATGCATTCAGGCTGTGTGCCATTAACATGATTCATCTGTGAACATTATTCAAGGTTAAATGTCATGCAAATTCATGCTGGTCATTGAACCAGGCAATGACACCAGGTTTTAGACAAAATATTCCTTGGATTACTTTTGAATGTCTAATCTTCTTGGCATTCAGTTTGAGACATGATGTTCAGTGTGGCTAGATGGTGCACTGCATGTTGATTACCAGTCCACAGTAATACATTCTGTCCAGTTCTTTTAGTAGCCATGCCCTACTTTAAGACATCAATGCATTGTCTTTATGATGCATGTGGTACAGCAGCTGTTCTTGTTGGCTCAGGTTTGTCATGGGTGTTTGGCTACACTTATTAAAGTATGTAACATAGTCTTGGCAGGGGCTTTTGCCAGAGTGGTTGTGCTGTCGATATGTTGACAGGGTCTTGGTAATCCACCGGCTATTCCCCTGTGCCCATGCAAGGCTCTGGGCAGCCCCTTACAAAAGAGTAGACCTGAAAAGCAACATAATGAGGCACAGACTGAAAGAAAAGACGTGTCTTTCAATTTCTTTGAGCCAAAAGAAAAGGGCAGTATAAAAGAATAGAATACAAGAAAGAAAGATGAAAATAAGCCTCTCAAATCCAGGTTTTAGGCTGCACTGTCTCTTGGTGCTAGCTTTTTTCCATGCATGTGTTTTATTATGATAATGTGATGTTGGATAAAATAGTCTAGGATGGAAGAGCCACCACTTTTGAAGGAGTGGGGAAAAATAAAAATGGGTCAGGGTTTAAATTTAATGTCACTTATAAAATCAATATATTTTTAATACAACCCCAGTTCCAATGATGTTGAGACGTTGTGAAAAATGGAAATAAAAACAGAATACAATTGTTTCCAAATCCTCTTCAACCTGTATTCAATTGAATACACAACAAAGACAAGATATTTAATGTTCAAACTGATAAACTTTATTGTTTTTGTGCAAATATTTGCTCATTTTGAAATGGATGCCTGCAACATGTTTCAAAAAAGATGGGACAGTGGTATGTTTACCACTGTGTTACATCACCATTCCTTCTAACAACACTCAGTAAGCGTTTGGGAACTGACAACACTAATTGTTGAAGCTTTGTAGGTGGAAAAATTTCCCATTCTTGCTTGATGTATGACTTCAGTTGTTCAACAGTTTGGGGTCTCCGTTGTTGTATTTTGCGCTTCATAATGCGCCACAGGTCTGGACTGCAGGCAGGCCAGTCCGGTACCCGCACTCTTTTACTACGAAGCCACGCTGTTGTAACACGTGCAGAATGTGGTTTGGCATTGTCTTGCTGAAATAAGCAGGGATGTCCCTGAAAAAGACGTTGCTTGGATGGCAGCATGTGTTGCTTCAAACCCTGGATGTACCTTTCAGCATTGATGGTGCCATCACAGATGTGTAAACTGTGGTTTTAATGCAGTGCTGCCTGAGGGATCGAAGGTCACAGGCATTCAATGTTGGTTTTCGGCCTTGCCACTTACGTGTAGAAAGTTCTCCAGATTCTCTGAATCTTCTGATAATGTTATGGACTGTAGATGATGGAGTCCCCAATTCCTTGCAGTTGAACATTGAGAAACATTCTTCTTAAACTGTTTTAAAACTATTTTTTGACACAGTTGTTCACAAAGTGGTGATCCTCACCCCATCTTTGCTTGTGAACAGCTGAGCCTTTTGGGATGTTCCTTTTATACCCAGTCATGACACTCACCTGTTTCCAATTAGGTGTTGTTTGAGCATTCATCAATCATTTCAAAATGACCAAATATTTGCACAAAAACAACAAAGTTTATCAGTTTGAACATTAAATATCTTGTCTTTGTGGTGTATTCAATTGAATGTAGGTTGAAGAGGATTTACAAATCAATGTATTCTGTTTTATTTACATTTACACAATGTCCCAACTTCATTGGAATTGGGGTTGTATATTTTTAAAAATATATATATACATTTTCGCAAAATTTTAGCTAGTGTTCCATTCTCTTTCATGCATTTTTTTTTCTTTTATGTCTTCCCACCAGCCCATTTCTTTGCAAAGATGCTGGAGATCATTGCTCATTTAGCACTATTCAGAGTCAACAGGACAGGTCTGCAGCTACATGACCAAAATTCATTGGTGGTGCCTGCAGTCAATACCAACCTTCTGAATCACTTCATCAAAGGGTTTTTCCTAAACTGGGTTATCTCCCTTCCAGCAAGTAATATAGATTGACTCCAGCTCTTTCTCTAAAGAACAAGCCAGCAAACAATGGCCGGTTTAGCAAGCCACTTTGAATCATGCTGTTACATTCACATTAAATACCCTCATGCAAGAACCAGTCGTAACAAACATATTCCTTCATAAATGGCATATACGACTGATTTAAGGAAATGTCCCACAGTTGCAAATTTTCTCATATTTTCGGATTTTCGTAGGGATGAACATACTTTCTGAATGGTTCAAACCTGTATTCGGAGTCATGAAAATAACCTGCTACCAGCCAAACTACATTTGAGTAATTTATTGAATATTTCATTATTTTGAAGAAGGTTTTGTTTGACATTCAGAAATAAATTACTCATCATGATTGCATTGATGTTATCCTGTTTAACTTACAATCGGAAATGTGTACAACTGTAAATGTATTCATGTACTTTAATGAAAGGCCTGGGTGATTTAAACAATCTCGAACCCAAATGGCTATTAAGTTTATGTTGATTTCAGCTATAAGCGTTGTACAGGTTTACTTGATATGGATAGCTCTTTCCTCTCTGGTTTGTTTCAGTACGTGTGCCAGGGGCAGATCCACAGATTATTAAATTTGTATTCTTTTGGTCCATGAAATGGGGGAGAGTGTGGGCTGCACAAGCCCCTCTCCTTTCATGATTCAGCTAGATACATTGTACCAGACCATAACTCACCAAGGTGTAGCAGGGTGTTCACTTTTAACCACAGACATTTCAAATGTTCTCTGTTATATTTGTCAGCATAATGTCATAACATCACATTCAAGATTGTTTAATACTTTATATGTTTTCTATTAATGAAAAATAGGTTATAAAGTTTCTTTTCTCTGTGGTGTATTTTGTAGCAAAGCATGTAAATAGAGGAAATGGCACCTAAAAATTCAAAAATTTCTGGGGGAGCATCAAATCCTGGATCCTTCCCCTGCGTGGTGCCAGCGGAGCAAATAGTCGGTCAGAGTTGCCACTGAGTTCACCACGAGCCACAGTGCACATGCCTATGATTTAGGTACATAGCAAGTCTATTTTATTCACACAGATCATCAGTGCATATCAGTCTTGCTCTGTTCAGATCCAATGCGGCTATAACAGCCAGCACCTCTTATTACTCATTGTCACAGTCCGTGCTGCAGCAGTGCAAGTTGTAAAAACATATTTCACTGTCCTTCAAATCGGCAGATGGATGGTGCATTTGAGATACCCTTTTTATTGGCCAGTCAGGTAGCACTTTCTTTGCTGAAAATCTCTGAACTGCCTTTTCAGGAAACCGGTCAAACTGAGCCAAACTTGTCACCCTCACAGAAGAGGAAACTTGCCTTTGGCCTCTCTGGCAACAGTCAACTGATTTGTCACACAAAACCTATCACAATAGAAACAAAAAAAAAACCTTATCTGTGATAGCAGATTGGTCAGGCCCTATGTTATGGCTGAGGGTGAGTACTTTTATCCTCATACTTAGAACTAACTTGTAATCCTCTACATTACAAGTTAGTTGTTAGCTCCTTATTGTTGTCAATCAAATGTTTTGGGGTTTTTGTGAATAAAGTATTCTAAAGTTCAAATAATAAAGTCTGGTTTCTTCAGGCTTCAGTCATTATTCTCTTCAAGCTGAAAGTATCATCAAAGTATATATCATGCTAAATTTAATAAAATCAAATTGGTGGTGCTGTGGATGATGATTACATTTTTTGCCGTATTGCCCAGCCCTACTTGACCATACCATTATTTTAAAATGTAATATATTCCATTAGTAGTGCCCCATAGAGATGTGGGGATGGACCAGTTGTCTACAAGCATGGTTGCCATCCAGGACCCAACAGTTCTGTGATGTCATGAATGCAATGAAGCACAGAACCAGTGCATGCTCCTAGACTTGGCTTGATTGACTTTAGCAGGTCCCTTAATTCCACTTTTTATTGACACTCTTAACAATTACATGCATCCTTCTGTATTTCTGTGATAGGGACTGTCAGTTCCCAGTTAAGTGTTTCATCGTTAAGTAAGTTCCTTCAGCTTCTCCATTGTTTTCAGTCAGGATTCTGACAGCAGATCCGAGGTGAATCTGATGGATACAACCCCAATTCCAGTGAAGTTGGAACGTTGTGTAAAATGTAAATAAAAATAGGATACAGTGATTTGCAAATACTCTTCAACATATATTGAATTGAATACACCACAAAGACAAGATATTTAATGTTCAAACTGATAAACTTTATTGCTTTTGTGCAAATATTTGCTCATTTTGAAATGGATGCCTGCAACACGTTTCAAAAAGCTGGGACAGTGGTATGTTTATCACTGTGTTACATCACCTTCTACCAACACTCAATAAGCGTTTGGGAACTGAGGGACACTCATGATTGGGTATAAAAGGAGCATCCCCAAAAGTCTCAGCCATTCACAAGCAAAGATGGGGTGAGGATCACCACTTTATGAACACCTGCATGAAAAAGTAGTCCAACAGTTTAAGAACAATGTTTCTCAATGTTCAATTGCAAGGAATTTAGGGATTCCATCATCTACAGTCTATATATAATAAGAAGATTCAGAGAATCTGGAAATCTTTCTACATGTAAGCGGCAAAGCCGAAAACCAGCACTGAATGACCGTGACCTTTGATTCCTCAGGCAGCACTGCATTAAAAACCAACATCATTGTGTAAAGGATCGTAACCGCATGGGCTCAGGAACACTTCAGAAAACCATTGTCAGTTAACACAGGTCTTGTGGTGCATCTACAAGTACAACTTAAAACTCGAACAGGCAAAGCGAAAGCCATCAACAGTATCCAGAAATGCCGCCGCCTTCTCTGGGCCGAGCTCATTTTATAATGGACAGACCCAAAGTGGAAAAGTGTGCTGTGGTCTGATGAGTCCACATTTCAAATTGTTTTTGGAAATCATGAACGCCGTGTCCTCCGGAAAAGAAGAGGAAAAACCATTCAGATTGTTACCAGCACTAAGTTCAAAAGCCAGCATCCGTGATGGTATGGGGGTGTGTTAGTGCCCATGACATGGCAACTTGCACATCTGTGATGGCACCATCAATGCTGAAAGGTACATCCAGGTTTTGGAGCAACACATGCTGCCATCCAAGCAACATCTTTTCAGGGACGTCCCTGCTTATTTCAGCAAGACAATGCCAAGCCACATTCTGCACATGTTACAACACCGTGGCTTCGTAGTAAAAGAGTGCAGGTACTAGACTGGCCTGCCTGCAGTCCAGACCTGTCCCCCATTGAAAATGTGTGGTGCATTATGAAGTGCAAAATACAACAGAGACCCCAGACTGTTGAACAACTGAAGTCATACATCAAGCAAGAATGGGAAAGAATTCCACCTACAAAGCTTCAACAATTAGTGTCGACAGTTTCCAAATGCTTATTGAGTGTTGTTAGAAGGAAAGGTGATGTAACACAGTGGTAAACATACCACTGTCCCAGCTTTTTTTAATCATGTTCATCAGTTTGAACATTAAATATCTTGTCTTTGTGGTGTAGTCACTTGAATATAGGTTAAAGAGGATTTGCAAATTATTGTATTCTGTTGTTATTTACATTTTACACAGTGTCTCAACTTCATTGGGATTGGGGTTGTAGATTGATAGATTTATTGTCATTACAAGTGCAACAGAATTTCTTGACACCCAATCACCTCAGACTAGGAATGGGTATTGATAAGATTTTATCAATATTGATACCATTATCGATTCCGCTTATTGATCCGATTCCTTATTGATTCCCTTTTCGATACCTCTTGTGAATTTTCTGTGTACTAAAAGTAGGCTTTACAGGTTTTCTATGTCAACAACATTTTATTGAGTCTTAAAGTAAATAAATGTGAAATTGGTCACTGGATCCTTAAACTCTGGACATAATAAACTCTACATGGTGGATCCTTGATCTCTGAACATACGGAAATAGAAATAAACAAATCTTAGTTATTGTCAAAAGCATTTCCTTTCAGACATTATTGGCATGAATGTCTTTCCATACATCTGAGCTGAGCTGTTGCAGCTGGCTGTGCTGCACGTCATTATGTAATTCATAAAGAATGCAGGACGTCTCATTTTGGAAGGAAAAAAAATGTTTTGGTCGATTGTAGTTTATTGTCTGTATTACAGCGTTTGGAAAGAGGTGTCATTTTATTTAAAGCAGCACTTCGTTTTGAAGTTATTAATTCCGACCAGACTCTGTCTCAGCAGAGACCCGCACAGCGTTTGGCGCAGTGCCAACGGAACGGAGGCCGATTCTCGTTTCTTGACTGCAACAAGACAAGAGTCCCACTTAGTGACTTTAATCCACACAAAATTGACTCACGATTAACATATTTTAATGGCTTTGAAAGGGATTAAGAAGCGGACTTGCCACTTCTGAAGAGCAGCGAATCAAAGAACCAATGAGCCAGCTGATCGAAGCATTGCTTCATTGGTTCACGCTTCAGACTGGAGTCGCGCTGCAGAAACGGTTGATTACAGAGCCACTGCAGGGTCTGCAATCAACGTAGAGAAATGATCATTTTCCTGACAAACACTCTCAAAAATGGCCACTCTGAAGGACCTATAAGGGAATCATTAAGCAAATAGACTGTTTATATCGGTGGATTGAATCATTTCTTAACGATACCCGAAAACAACCGGTTCTCGATACCAAACCCTACCTCAGACAAAAATACAAATAATCCACAATTATTACCAGTTGAACGTAATAATGGCACACATCAGAATTAGAACAACCATACATATATACATTTGATTGTTTATATACGCTAAATTTTAAGACAGTCCATCATCCGAATTGAGGAAATGTGAGTGTGGGAGTGCCGCGGCAGTGTCCCGCGCAGTCTCATGTTGATTTGGCACAGGTTTTACACCAGATGCCCTTCATGACTGGAAACAAGCAGATGTAACTGTTTGGCCACCACCCCCTTAAGTCCTTCATCAGTCATAATTTTTAAAAAAATCCTTTTTTAGTGTCACCAATTTCAGTTTCTTGATTGGACTTCTCTGACATATATGGCCAGGATGCATAGCTTTTCTTAGTATTTTTAGGGCATTATTTATGGTCATTAACGCTTGTGTTGAATTTGCACTGATGTACGCAGGGAAGATTCTGCAGGTTTACACATGGAATTTACACAATTTTCTGGATTTCCAAGCTTTTCATGAATCTGCACCATCAATTAGCTTCTTCACATCATCACCCGCCAGCAAAACAAACTCCGCCATTTTTAGCTAAACATTGCTCCCAGTAGCGGGAGTGCGCGCGGTGGTCAGGAGTGCAATAGAACATTTCATATAGCCTCAAATTGCATGCTAAAAAGAACTGTTGCACCGGCAATGATACACAATGGCAAATGGGATGAATAAGTAGCGTGACACACAAGCTACCAGTCAAATGACAAGGATCCATTCAGCCATTATATAAAGGCACCTAACTCTTGTCATGTCACCTCTGTCAGCAGTTTCCTGCAAAACTGTGCCCTGTGAACTGCTGAAAACATCTTTGTACACATAGCTTTGCTTGCTTTTAACCCCATTTTCCCCCCAGCATCCCCTTGTGGGTTCTGACTTCATTATGCAATGAAGCAAGTTGTATTGCTGCTCCCCAGTCTTCGTCTGTGGTTGTTCCACTGTATGCCTCAGGGAGTGATGAGGTGTTGAGGTTGGCTGACTGAATAGGTACTACCTTCTCAGGATTACTTACAATAGCAAGAGCAGGTCTGTTTGCATTAAGAATAATACTGTCACATATTTCACTAAATGGTAAAAGGACTGCATTTATATAGCACTTCTTCCATTTTAATCAGAAGCTCATAGTGGTTTACATTGTTGCCTCCCATTCACACAAACACTCGCACACAATGTCAGGCTGCCACCATGCAAGGTGTTCACCTGCACACTGGAAGCAACTGGGGAATTAAGCACCTTGCCCAAGGGCCCTTAGTGACTTTCTGGACTGGCAGGGATTTCAGCCGAGGATCTGCTGGTCTCAAGCCTAATGGGCCTTTCACACTGAATACGTCAGATGCGTCGAAAATCGGTCTAAAAAGCATTATTTTCTCTATGAGACGCGTTGCTTTTTAGATGCGTTAGATGTGTCAGATGCATCGTGTCAAAAGCCGAGCTAAACCGATGCTTCTGACGGGAGCGCACATTGCCGCTTGTCGGCAAGCTGACGCAGTCAAAGTTCAATCCAATCCAACTTTCGATGCTGTGAGCTGTGACGTACCTTTGCGTTGTCCAATAGGAACGACGCGTTGGGCCAAAACATGGAAGACTAGTGGCAGAAACCAATGATCTCTACAAAATGGATCGGTGTAGAAACAAACCACTGATCTCTACAAAACAAACGTGTCACAGGACTGCTCATTTATGGAGCAGTTTTCTGAAGAAAAATCCTTGGAAATGTTTTTGTTGTTGTTGTTTGTTACCTCACAATTTCTGATTACTGTTTAAAAAAAAATTAGAACACGTAATTAAAATAACTAAATAAATCAATAAGTGGTTCTTGAGAAACCTTTCATCTGTAAATTAAAACCACCTGTGATTTCAGATTAGATAATTTATTATTTGACATATGGAACCTCAGACATTTATTTTTAGACAAAATAACATGGAAATTTGTACATTTTTTTAAGTCTGGTAGATTATTTATATCTCATTTCAACCATAAAAACAGACAATGTTTATAATAAATGCAACAGGAAATAATTTAACAATGACTGCAGTGTGATTGTAAAGTTCTACTTGTGCAAATGTCTTTTAACTTTGATTTCGTGGACATTTTTAATGATCCGTTCATTTATTGTTAAAATATAAAATGAAACAGCTTTTTTAAAAATAATAAAATAGTTGCTGTTGGAAAAAGCCTTTTAATTAGAAGCAGGTGATGTTATGCTGGATTCTCTGGACCAGATGAAGGTCTCTTCTGCAGCTTTGAACTCTGGTGGTGTTGCTGAAGACACTTTTGTCCTATTTTGAAAAGCAGAGATGTTTTCTTTCGACTGGACTTCGTGGTGTTCAGCTCATCAATGGAAGTTTGGTTGTCTGCACAGCAAATGTTCCTGATTGGGACAAATACAAATATTTCTTTAAATATAAAGAAACACTAAACAGTTTATATATAAAAAAGGAAAAAAATGGGGGGGAAAAAAACGCCCGAAAAAATAAGTTATTTAAAGTTGAGCTTTTGTGGTGTCTGAAAAAAGCTGTAGCTTTATTTGTTAAAAATAAAAAAGACTGAACCATTTAGAAATTAAAGTGTTCACTCAGATCAACTGTGCTAAAAGGCTACGCTAACGTTAGCTGATCATTAAACCTTCACAGCAGTTCAGCAAATGTCACGTTTTATTTTTACATTATTCTCACCTCAATAAAGCTGCAGAACTAAACTCCGTTGGGCAAACTGGGACTTTGCATATATCCAAAAAGTGGGAGATTTCGCACTGAGTGGGTTTGCTCCATCACCCCGGCTGCCTGCCTCGCTCTGCCCAGTGATGATGCCTGAAGGCCGGCTTCTCCGTGTGGGCCGGCCCGCTGTCGCGGTTCGATCGATATCCCACCAAGTCGTCAGTCCTCCCTCGGTCGGCATCCCTCCAAAAAGTTTAATCTGCACAAAAGTGACTCACGAATGACATTCAGGGATGAAAGTGGTGGAACAAAAAAAAAAAGCTGTAACCCAAACTAGCCCCACCCCCAACACCACCCGCATGAAAATTTTTGAATTCTAGAAGCTCTGAAATGCAATCTGGGTCTATTCTAGACAATAAATTGCAGTGAGTGTAGCATCCATTTTGGTGAGAAAAAAACCCCAACTTTCCTTATTCAAATTCATTCTAGTAGTATTCTGCTCTACTAGGATGCAGAAATTTCTAGCTTGACAGATAGTTCTGGAGGAAATCAGTGAAGAAATTAACAAATTAAAATATGGTTTGACGGAAACAAATTGTCATTAATCTTAAATAAAACAGGGATGAAGTGGAGGTGTAAGTGTCACTAGGTGTTCACAGGAAACATTTATTTCTATATGTATTCATTTATTATCATTGTTAGTTGGTTTTATCTTTTCTGTTGCGTTTTGTTTCATCAGGTTCTTTTTGTCTCTTTCTCTAAAATTGTATTGTAGCATTATTAGTTATTATGAGTTATTATTACTATTATTTAGGCACTTGGACATTTTTTCAAAGTTGTTTAAATGGCCTTCTGCCTGCAATCAGACGAAAGGGCACCAAAAATGCAACAAAATGACACCTAATTTGTCAAAATCGGATAAATAACACCAGAGATATTGAGATTTGAAGGGGTCATTTTCGTGCCCTATTTTCTAAGTTTATTTACATTACAATAGAGGAAAAAATTGTGTCAAATAATAGGAATTGCTGGCTGAAAGGAAAGGTAGATTAGTATGGACACCATTTCTAAGTGCTAAAAGATATTCCAATCAAATTTTAAGGGGGGGGGGGGGGTCACTGGATATCTGGAAATTATTTTGCTTTGATCTTTGGGTCAACAAGTGACCCTGATGACCCCAAGGTCAAGGTCAAATTAGTGGAATGTCGACACTAACGGAAATGGTTACCTGAACTAAAATTGAACAGAAACACATTCTGAGTTTACATTCAAAGCACCATTCTCTACAACTATGGATGTAGGAATTCACTAAGACATCATTTCAAGTATTAATTATGCACCATATGGCGGCCATATTGGAGGAAAGAACGGCAAATTTTAGCTTGGACCAAAGTATATCATGTAGGGTATCAAAATGGAGCTTAGAATGAGAGGAAACTAAAACTTCACAATCTAACCTGATTTTAAGCTTCTGCTGGGTTATTTTTCAGTCATACTGCATCTAATTCAAACGAGATCACCCAGGCTGTAGTCTGTCAGGAATTTGAAGAGGGGCATGTGATGGTCCTCAGACTCCTCCTCAGCCTCATCATGGTCTCTCCAGTATGACAAACAAACTGTTGTCAGCTCATCCCTAAGTTCACCACGTTCTACAGCTGCTTTCAATTTCTTCTCCACTGCATTCCTCTGTTTGGTTTCCTTCTTTTGCTTCTTCTTCTCTTGTCTGGCATGGTATTCCTTTTCACGTAGTCTTTCCCTTTCCCTTCTTATTCTCCTCACTTGCTTTGCTCTCCTCACAGCAAACATGACAATACAGTTCTGCTCAATAAAGTCTTTCTTCTTTAACCATTCAAGGGTCTTGTTCTGCTTTGCATGCACCTTCCCGTCAATGTACCCCATAGTAGCATTTGGGGCACGGTGATGTTGGCTGTCAACCATGGCAAGGACTCTTTAGGGGTGCTGTGTCTATCTCATTGACATTTAATAGGTGTTCTGTGTCTTATGACCTGAAGGGGGCAGCAATGCACTGACAATGCCTAGCTTGCCAACAACCAAGAAGAAGAAGAAGAAAAAGAAGAAGAATCAGAGGGTATCACTTTAATACGTCATAGTTCCGCTCGACCAATCAGAAAGCAGTAACCATACCAGTGCGCCAGCCTGCCCAAAATAAATATGCTCGACAAAATAAATCCCCAATCAATCCTTCATAATGAAGCAAAACTGAAATAAAATCCTCGCGAAAATAACATTTTAAGATATCGATAATCTTATCTGAAGCATTTATCGGCTGAAAAATGTGCAGATGTTCATGTATAGAACAATTATTTTCCGGGCATGGCGAGTAGACGACAACTATTTTCAGAGCGGGACGTCGCGACCATGGCTCCCGGCGGGGATCCAAAATATTAGTGCGGAGGCACAGATTCATATGATACTTCGCTAAAATGATGTTTATTACATAAACTAGACCAAGCAAAGGTATTTACTCACCTACGAAGTCACGCAGGTGGTGAATTTAACATGGGAAATCCACGTTAAATTTGAAAATCAGGCACACTTCAAAAATCTGAATGGATTTTTACCAGACAAAGTGCGTAAGAATTCGCAGGTCTCCTACATCAAAATAGCGGCATTTCCGGTAGAATTCATGCAGAACCAGCTTCTCCAATCCGCATTTTAGGAACGATATGAACCGCGAGCTTGAAAATTTGATGACGTCATCTCGCGAGGCTACGTTGCCGGCTGACGCGGCTGATGTCCAAGTGCCTATATTATTATGGTTGTTGTTGTTGCTATTATTATTAATATATGAATAAAAATAAATAAAAAAATTACAATTTGACTGTTACGACAACGAATTCTGAGCCATTATTATTCAGAAAACAAATACACACAAACGTGCTGAGATGCTAACAGCTTAATGCTAACTTTAACATTGAAAACACCATAGACATGCTAACGCATTAGCATCGGTCCCGTTCTTAAGTTACAAAATACATCTGTCAACTGTTCAGAACACCATAACAGGTCGGTTTAACATAAAAAAGGTAAATATTACTCAGACATATTCTCTTTAGGGTTTTAGTGGGGAAAAATTAAGATAAAGAGAAATAAAACAATGAACCAACGAGCAGCAGATCAAAGCACTGCTTCGATTGGTTCAAGGTTCAAAGCCAAGCCGCGCTTCAGAAACAGTTGATTACAGACCCGTTGAGGGATTGGTATTGTCTTGTAATCAATGTAGAGAAATTATCATTTTCCTGACAAACACCCCCAAAAACAACAGCCACTCTGAAGGACCGATAAGGGAATTGTTAAGCAAAAAGGCTGTTGATGTGGGTGGATCAAATCATTTCTTAACGATACCCGAAAGGAACCGGTTCCCTACACACACTATTTAGTCATGTATCTGCTCTCAAAAGCCCATTTAATAAAGGAAACCTTCTTCGTGTACTTCAAGTACTACTGCACCTTCAACCACCTGCATATCATTCTTTGTTGAGGAATCCAAAAAAGTTCATCTCAGTCTGTCTTGTTTTGTGTAACTATAATTATCTTGATGTAACAACACCAAAATGCCTGGAAGGCCACACAAGACAAGTCACAGGTCTGATCTGGGAATTAGAATAGACCATGGACCATGTAATTAGTATCCCTTTTGGATTTTTGAGACCATGAACTACATCTGGGACGTTTAAATGAAAGACAATGGTACCTCAAACAACATACGTTTTTTTCAAAATGTGAATTTTGAGCATTAAGGAGAACTGCTGGCCCACAATGTCAACATGCATCAAATATATTTTGTTTTTAAAAACAAAACGAAAAGAAAAAATTAAAATAACACAACAGAAAGCATGCAACTGACTTAAAAATACTTTCATCAGTATTTATGGATTTTAATATTAAATAAGCAAAAACAGTGGTGATCAGTTACTCCATTTCACTGTCGCTGCCATCCTCATCAGAATCTTCTTCACTGTCATTGTTATCTAAAGTACTGCATTCAGTGATGTAATGACGTGATCCAGTGATGTCATGTCTGACACATTTGCATAGATCTGTGCATGGAGCATTGTTTTGCAGACATGCACAAATGTCTGCATCTCTGCATTTAATTTTTTTAATATACAATTACTGCTTGGTGTAACTGTGATTATCTTGATTTAATGTGGTGACATATCCATAGACACAATCATGCAATTGCATAAAATCACAATTTCCATTTACTCAGTTAGCCATGATATACAGTATTCCAATTATGCAATTGCTGAGCAGTAAAAACAAAACAAAAACAAAACTTTGGCTTTGCGGTGAAGCATCTAACGTCACAATTACCATGAATTCGAATGAGATGTGGTATTCCAATCAGTAGTTGCTGGAGAATAAGTACATACAGTTGTATGCAAAGGTTTGGGCACCCCTGATAATTGTCATGATTTTCCTTTATAAATCATTGGTTGTCTGGATCAGAAATATCAGTTAAATGTATCATATAGCAGATGAACACACTGATATTTGAGAAGTGAAAGGAAGTTTCTAGTATTTACAGAAAGTGTGCAATAATTATTTAAACAAAATTGGGCAGGTGCATAAATTTGGGCACCCTTTCATTTTATTGATTTGAATACATTTAGCACTAATTATTCGAACACAAAATTGGTTTGTAAGCTCATTGACCCTTGACCTCCTTACACAGGTGAATCCAATTAGGAGAAAGGGTATTTAAGGTGGCCATTTGCAAATGTTTCTCCTCTTTGCGTCTCTTCAAATGAGTGGCAACATGTGAGCTTCTAAACAACTCTCAAATGACCTGAAAACAAAGATTTTTCAACCTCATGGTTTAGGGGAAGGATGCAAAAAGCTATCTCAGAGATTTCAGCTGTCAGTTTCCACTGTGAGGAACATAGTGAGGAAATGGAAAACCACAGGCACAGTACTAGTTAAGGCCTGAAGTGGCAGGCCAAGAAAAATCTCAGATAAGCTGAAGTGAAGGATGGTGAGAACAGTCATAGTCAATCCACAGACCTGCTGCATAGACCTACACTATGATCTTGCTGCAGATAGTGTCTCTGTGCATCATTCAACTATACAGCACACTTTGCACAAAGAGATGCTGTATGATGCTGTAATGCAGAGGAAGCCTTTTCTGCGTACACGCCACAAACATAGTTGCTTGAGGTATACTAAAGCACATTTGGACAAGCCAGCTTCATTTTGGAATAAGGTGCTGTGGACTGATGAAACTAAAGTTGAGTTATTTGGATGTAACAAGGGGCGTTATGCGTGGCTGAAAAAGAACACAGCATTCCAAGAAAAATGCTTGCTACCTACAGTACAATTTGGGGTTGTTCCATCATGCTGTGTGGCTGTGTGCCCAGTGCAGGTACTGGGAATCTTGTTAAAGTTGAGGGTTACATGAATTCCAGTCAATATCAGCCGATTCTTGAGAACAAGGTTCATGAATCAGTTGAAGTTGCACCGGGGCTGGATCTTTCAACAAGACAACGACCCTAAACACTGCTCAAAATCTACTAAGGCATTCATGCAGAGGAACAAGTACAACATTCTGGAATGGTTATCTCAGTCCCCAGACCTGAATATTATTGAAAATCTGTAGTGTGATAGGGCTGTCCATGCTCGGAAACCAACAAACCTGAGATGTTTTGTAAAGAAGAATGGTCCAAAATACCTTCAGCCAGATTCCAGACTCTCATTGGAAGTTATAGGAAGCATTTAGAGGCTGTTATTTTTGCAAAAGGAGGATCTACTAAATATTGATGTATTTTTTTCTGTTGGGGTGCTCAAATTTATTCACCTGCCTAATTTTGTTTAAAGAATTATTGCACACTTTCTGTAAATCCTGTGAACTCCATTTCACTTCTCAAATATCACTGTGTTTGTCTGCTATATGATATATTTCACTGAATTTGCTGATCCAAACAACCAGTGATTTATAAACAAAAATTATGGAAATCATTGGGGGTCCCCAAACCTTTACATACAACTGTATACAAAGTGTCTGATACCTACACTTGAATATGCAATATACAGTGGGATGTGGAATGTGCAATGCAGTTGTGCAAAATGCAAGTGTGTACAATTTTGTACATGGTTGTGAGTCCTGTCAATTGTTGAGGAGTCTGATGGCAGAGGGGAAGAAATAGTTTTTTAGTCTTGATGTTGTGCATTTCACACTTCTGCACCTCTGGTCTGATGGTAGAAGTGTGAACAGTCCGTGTTGTGGGTGGGTGGGGTCTTAGAGTATGGAGGTAGTTCTCTGCGGTGGCAGATGCTCTGCAGAGAGGGAAGTGGAGTCCTGGAGATCCTCGCAGCAGTCTGAACCACTCTCTGCAGGCAACTGTGGTCCACAGCAGTTGTAACTAAATGAATAACTAAATGATTAACTAAATGAATGAATGAAGGCTGAAGGTTCTCCATGTCTAGCAGTAAAGCATAAAAAATCATTCTATTATTACAACCACAATTCCAGTGAAGTTGGGATGTTGTGTAAAATGTAAATAAAAACAGAATACAATGATTTGCAAATCCTCTTCAGCCTATATTCAGTTGAATACACCACAAAGACAAGATATTTAATGTGCAAACTGATAAATTTTATTGTTTTTGTGCAAATATTTGCTCATTTTGAAATGGATGCCTGCAACACGTTTCAAAAAAGCTGGGACAGTGGTATGTTTACCACTGTGTTACATCACCTTTCCTTCTAACAACACTCAATAAGTGTTTGGGAACTGAGGACACTAATTATTGAAGCTTTGTAGGTGGAATTCTTTCCCATTCTTGCTTGATGTATGGCTTCAGTTGTTCAACAGTCTGGGGTCTCCGTTGTCGTATTTTGCGCTTCATAATGCGCTACACATTTTCAATGGGTGACAGGTGTGGAATACAGGCAGGCCAGTCTAGTACGCGCACTCTTTTACTATGAAGCCACACTGTTGTAACATGCAGAATGTGGCTCGGCATTGCCTTGCTGAAATAAGCAGGGACGTCCCTGAAAATGACATTGCTTGGATGGCAGCATATGTTGCTACAAAACCTGGATGTACCTTTCAGCATTGATGGTGCCATCACAGATGTGTAAGTTGCCCATGCCATGGGCACTGACACACCCCCATACCATCACGGATGCTCCTTTGGTTGGCTCTCACTGCGGTATTGTATCACTTCCTGTTCCGGAGCACAGCGGTGTTTTGCTGTATCTGTTAGCTGTTTAATCTGCGCAGTTAGATTGATCTAGTTACCTAGATAACGATTTGTTTCACAGTGTAATCTTCACGTGCCTTAACTAAAGCACTCCCTCTGCTGAATCACCTCTAAAATATTTACACATTATTCACTTTGTGTGTTTTTAGGAATCCGCTAGCTTAGCGCAGCTACTAGCTCTTAGCCGGTTTAGCATGGCGGCTTCTCCTGTCTCTCCTGCACTTTTCTGCTCTGGGTGTGAAATGTTTAGTTATTCCTCAGCCTCCTTTAGCAGTAATGGTACTTGTAATAAGTGTAGCTTATTCGTAGCTTTGGAGGCCAGGCTGGGCGAATTGGAGACTCGGCTCCGCACCGTGGAAAATTCTACAGCTAGCCAGGCCCCTGTAGTCGGTGCGGACCAAGGTAGCTTAGCCGCCATTAGTTTCCTTCTGGCAGATCCCGAGCAGCCGGGAAAGCAGGCCGACTGGGTTACTGTGAGGAGGAAGCGTAGTTCTAAACAGAAGCCCCGTGTACACCGCCAACCCGTTCACATTTCTAACTGTTTTTCCCCACTCGACGACACACCCGCCGAGGATCAAACTCTGGTTATTGGCGACTCTGTTTTGAGAAATGTGAAGTTAGTGACACCAGCAACCATAGTCAATTGTCTTCCGGGGGCCAGAGCAGGCGACATTGAAGGAAATTTGAAACTGCTGGCTAAGGCTAAGCGTAAATTTGGTAAGATTGTAATTCACGTCGTCAGTAATGACACCCAGTTACGCCAATCGGAGGTCACTAAAATTAACATTGAATCGGTGTGTAACTTTGCAAAAACAATGTCGGACTCTGTAGTTTTCTCTGGGCCCCTCCCCAATCGGACCGGGAGTGACATGTTTAGCTGCATGTTCTCCTTGAATTGCTGGCTGTCTGAGTGGTGTCCAAAAAATGAGGTGGGCTTCATAGATAATTGGCAAAGCTTCTGGGGAAAACCTGGTCTTGTTAGGAGAGACGGCATCCATCCCACTTTGGATGGAGCAGCTCTCATTTCTAGAAATCTGGCCAATTTTCTTAAATCCTCCAAACCGTGACTATCCAGGGTTGGGACCAGGAAGCAGAGTTGTAGTCTTACACACCTCTCTGCAGCTTCTCTCCCCCTGCCATCCCCGCAGTACCCCATCCCCGTAGAGACGGTGCCTGCTCCCAGACCACCAATAACCAGTAAAAATCTATTTAAGCATAAAAATTCAAAAAGAAAAAATAATATAGCACCTTCAACTGCACCACAGACTAAAACAGTTAAATGTGGTCTATTAAACATTAGGTCTCTCTCTTCTAAGTCCCTGTTAGTAAATGATATAATAATTGATCAACATATTGATTTATTCTGCCTTACAGAAACATGGTTACAGCAGGATGAATATGTTAGTTTAAATGAGTCAACACCCCCGAGTCACACTAACTGCCAGAATGCTCATAGCACGGGCCGAGGTGGAGGATTAGCAGCAATCTTCCATTCCAGCTTATTAATTAATCAAAAACCCAGACAGAGCTTTAATTCATTTGAAAGCTTGACTCTTAGTCTTGTCCATCCAAATTGGAAGTCCCAAAAACCAGTTTTATTTGTTATTATCTATCGTCCTGGTCGTTACTGTGAGTTACTCTGTGAATTTTCAGACCTTTTGTCTGACTTAGTGCTTAGCTCAGATAAGATCATTATAGTGGGCGATTTTAACATCCACACAGATGCTGAGAATGACAGCCTCAACACTGCATTTAATCTATTATTAGACTCAGTTGGCTTTGCTCAAAATGTAAATGAGTCCACCCACCACTTTAATCATATCTTAGATCTTGTTCTGACTTATGGTATGGAAATAGAAGACTTAACAGTATTCCCTGAAAACTCCCTTCTGTCTGATCATTTCTTAATAACATTTACATTTACTCTGATGGACTACCAAGCAGTGGGGAATAAGTTTCATTACACTAGAAGTCTTTCAGAAAGCACTGTAACTAGGTTTAAGTGGTCCGTGGTGAAAATTTGGTGAGAATCAATAACACAACACATTGTTTGCAGAACATGCAGTTACAGAAATGTCACCCCAAAAATATCTGGTTTAATGGTTTACACTTTATCGTAAGGCCTTTGCTATATTTGGTGTCTGTTAGGCATCCTTACTGCTGATGCACAGCAGGGCACAACATCTGCTGTACACAGAAAAGACATGGAAATTAAGAGCGAGCACCCTGACAACTGATAAAAAACACAGGAGTTGCAGGTAACTCTGCACATAACAACACACAAGCAAGTACCAGGCAGACTGGCAGACTGAGCCCAGATGGAGAGTAAGGGAAAAAATCAAGGTTTGAGGTTACAGGTGGAGGTAACTGCACCATCCTACTCTTTCTTCCCACCTGACAGCTCTACTTGTGCCGCAAACAACCGTTCCTCTGCGCAAACTGGCTGTTGCTGAACAAATTGCTGGCAGCTCTACATCATATATTATTTATCAGCCTGTGATCTGCAGAGCTTTCCTGCTTATTCTCACTCTGCTCTCCCTAAAATGTCATTGTCTCTTTTTCATATACAATGCATCCGGAAAGTATTCACAGCACTTAACTTTTTCCACATCTTGTTATGTTACAGCCTTATTCCAAAATGGATGAAATTCATTTTTTCCTCAAACTTCTACACACCATACCCCATAATGACATTATGGAACAAGAACAATCAGAGATTTATGATGTCCACCATTCCAGATCCAGATCACCTCTAAAATTCAGTGGAGTCTTCCATCGCCTAACATCTATCTGTGGTGCAAATTTGATTAGAATCCATGAAGTAGTTTTGAAGAAATAATTTAAAGCCTATATAAAAGACAATCTTGATCCAGAATCCAGATCCAGATCATCTCCAAAACTCAGTGGAGTCTTTCATGCCTTGATATCTATCTGTGGTCCAAATTTGGTGAGAATCCATGAAGTAATTTTGACGTAATCCTTCAAAGTCTATATAAAGTTAAACTTGATCCAGTATCCGGATCCAGATCACCTCCCAAATTTAAAGAAAACTTCCATGGCCTAATACGTATCTATGTTGAAAATTTCATCAAAATCCATGCAGTAGTTTTTGACGTAATCCTGCTAACAGTAATCCTTCAAGGCCTGTATAAAGTGAAACTTGATCCAGAATCTGGTTCCGGATCTGGATCACCTCCAAAATGTAATGGGTTCTTCCATAGCCTAATATTTATCTGTGGTGAAAATTTCATCAAAATCCATGCGGTAGTTTTGACATAATCTTGCTGACAGACAGACAGACAGACAAATAAATAAACGCCGATGGGTTTTTTTTTCTTTTTATTACGTCCTTGGCAGATGTAAAAAAGGTTTTTGGGATTTTTGCAAGTTTATGAAAAATAAAAAAACTAAGAAATCACATGTACATAAGTATTCACAGCCTTTGTCATGAAGCTCAAAATTGAGCTCAGGTGCATACTGTTTCCACTGATCATCCTTGAGATGTTTCTACAGCTTAACTGGAGTCCATGTGGAGTAAATTCAGTTGATTGGACATGATTTGGAAAGACACACACCTGTCTACATATAAGGTCCCACAGTTGACAGTGCACGTCAGAGCACAAACCAAGCATGAAGTCAAAGGAACTGCCTGTAGACCTCAGAGACAGGATCGTCTCGAGGCACAAATGTGGGGAAGGGTACAGAACATTTCTGTTGCTTTGAAGGTCCCAATGAGCACAGTGGCTTCCTTCATCCGTAAATGGAAGAAGTTCAGATCCACCAGGACTTTTCCTAGAGCTGGCCACCCGTCTAAACTGAGCGATCGGGAGAGAAGGGCCTTAGACAGGGAGGTGACCAAGAACTGGATGGCCACTCTGTCAGAGCTTCAGCATTCCTCTGTGGAGAGAACAGAACCTTCCAGAAGCACAACCATCTCTGCAGCAATCCACCAATCAGACCTTCTGGTAGAGTGACCAGATAGAAGCCACTCCTAGTAAAAGGCACATGACAGCCCCCTGGAGTTTGCCAAAGGCACCGAAGGACTCTCCCTGTCATTATCAGACTCAGTTTCTCTATCAGGTCAAATGCTCTTCATTTGTAAATGGTAATTGGACTGCATTTAGGCGCTCACTACACACCGGGGGCAATAGGGATGAAAGGCCTTGCCCAAGGGGCCCTTAGTGATTTTCCAGTCAGGCGGGGATTTGAACCCATGATCTTCTGGACTCAAACTCAACACCTTAACCACTAGACCATTTGTCTGAGTGGTTATCTTAAGTGGTGTTGTTGTAGTCGTGTAGTGCACTCCAAGGTTGGCACACTAATACTTTAATTATCAATCACCTTCAAGTTTAAGGAAATTCTTTCATATGTAGTTGGAAAGACTTACTAAAATAAAAATGAATTTGAGGTACATTGGATACCTTACTGAATTATGAGAAACATTTTTCACTCTTGCTGTCACATATTGATCATATGTGGCAGATGGTTAAAAGGATGTTCCATTGTTTGCAATGAGGGGATGACAGAAAATTCCACAACCCCTGGCTGTGAGAGTGGGAGTCACCA
This sequence comes from Thalassophryne amazonica, assembly GCF_902500255.1. Classification (NCBI taxonomy): domain Eukaryota; kingdom Metazoa; phylum Chordata; class Actinopteri; order Batrachoidiformes; family Batrachoididae; genus Thalassophryne; species Thalassophryne amazonica. Next base: position 56,177,935 of record NC_047107.1, on the reverse strand, counting down.
CCACAATGGTGCGTCCTGTCAAATGTTTTGAACTTTTTCACTTACAACAGCAACAAGGACTAACTGGATGTTGATATATATTTACACTTAATGATTGGCAGAAAAATATGAACTATTTTGGTACAGACCACCTGATTTTATATCAGGTAAAGAGAAAAAGCTTGTGTAATGTTACAGAGAGACATTAACTTGCAATATCAAGAAAGTTTTAAATAGCTGACTTTTTCCCAGCTTCAGCAATCTGAGCCAGAGCTTTCTGCATTAATAGAACATTGTACACCTTCATCTTTTGGCTGCTCCCATTAGGAGTCGCCACAGTACATCAGTTCTTTCCATCTCACCCTATCCCCTGTATCTTCCACTGACACACAAACCACCTGAGGGAGGACATGTCCTCCCTCAGCACATCCATAAACCTCTTCTTTGGCTTCCTTCTTCTTGTCCTGCCTGGTGGCTCCATCCTCAGCATCCTTCTCCCTGTATACCCCAGGTCCCTCTGCACGTCTATGCCATCTCAATCTCTCCTCTCTGACTTTGTCTCCAAACCATCCTGCCTGTGCTGTCCCTCTGATATATTCATTCCTAATCCTGTCCATCTTGGTCATTCCCAAAGAAAATTGAAACATCTTCAGCTCTGCCACCTCCAGCTCTGCCTCCTGTCTTTTTGTTAGTGCCACTGTCTCTAAGTCTTTCAACATAAACATCATGCAAATTGCTAAAATGCTGGCGGCCTTTCTCTTAAGTATTGTCCATGTCATTGGCGTTGGCAAAATTGCCACATTGCACGTCATCATCTGCCAACTGCGACTATTAATTGTGCAGTAACCACCGGTATGAACATTTTTCTTCTGTCAACATGTGATTGTAGCAGTGATGATGTTTTGTTTTAACTCCAGTCTGACCCTCCACACCACCCCACACAAGAGTTGAATAATTTAGTAGGGATCCATTATGTTTTAAATACTGTGTCAGCCTTTCACAAGGAACCGTGCAGGGATTGGTCATGGCATTAGAGCTTGATTACTTGATGTTTATCCTGCTCTTGAAGATAATGGAAGAGAACAATCAGGAGAGAAGCTGATGCACTGCTGCGCTAAAACAAACTGGACTGATGAATAGATGAGAAAAGGTGCTTGGTTCTTAATGCTGTAGTCATTTATATACTACAGCTCGTCTGTGTTGTCTTGTTCTCGGTGTTCTTACAGTGGTAGTGTGAGTTATTGAGGCAGCACAGGCCCACTCAGCAGCAGTGTGCTGTTCTGTTCCACCGGAAATTCAAAGCTCTACACTGAGATCAGTATAGTGAAATCCTTCAACTCATATTCTTATATTTCACACATGCTATGAAAGGCATCCGAAAGCTGATGCATTGAGCTGTGCTGTGGAAGAATTTCTCTCACCTGTGGCACAGACAATAAAGTCTATCTATCAACCTATCTAATTATTTTCCACACTATACAGATTAAGGGCCCTGTCCCACTGGCGTTAGGAGGATTTGCGGATGGAATGCGCACAAAAGTGGCCCACATCCGCCAAACAACCGCAATAACGGTGTAACATTCCTGTATGAGTCGGCTGCCATCCGAACACGTCCGTGATCATCCGCAGAGGCACGCAAGTCCGCAGCCAGGATTTTTGAGCCGCTCAAAAACACATACTGAAGACATACGCAGGACATACACAACCAACGCGCCGCATATCCCCTGTCATCCGCTGATATCCGCAACTGACGGGTTGGTGCGGCTTGGCGGCGGACCGGGACAGCGTGCAAAACAGATATGACGCGTGCCCAGCATGGCCACATCACGGTCGCAAATGGTATGTTGCGCATGCAGACAGAGTGGGCACAGATGAAGCGAGTGCAGTCATGGCCGCTGAGCTCCTCATGGGGGCGCCTCCGCGTTCGCCTTTGCTTCTGTTCCATGTTATATCCGCTTTTCTTCCTCATGTATTCGCTGATCCACCCTGGGACATTTGTCATTTCCGCCCACCTTTGTTGTGGACGCTCAGCTTTTGTCTCCTCATTTCATGCGCAAATCCTCCTAAACGCCAGTGGGACAGGGCCCTAAGATAGAAATATAAGTAAATATTAATGTCTGCAATGCTGTTTTTGTTCTGTGTATGTCTTCATCATAGATTTTTCTGTGTGACATTATGGTGTAATTCATGCTAATCAATCAGCTTTATTTTGTTGATCAATATATGCTTTCGATAATTCATCTAGGCTTCTTGGTTGTTGAGATTTACAAAAGAGGTGTTTTTTGCAGCAAATTTGTTACTTGCTGATTTTAACATTTATTGGAATATATTGAATATTATATTGAATATCTATGGTGAGTATCTTTGCTGATCCAACAACAAAATGTCTCTGTTGATCCAATTTTCAAATCCAGTGTTTTTCCTACATCGATAGAACATCAGACTTCAGCATGGATCAATGTCATTGTGCCTGCTGGAAACATCTCTTCAAGCTAATCCTGAATGTTCTTTACAATAAAAGAGTTTTAAATTCAAACTAGTAGTTTCACTGACAGAAGTGTTATAAGCTTTATTTTGTATGGGTCTGCATCGGTGTGCTTGGTAATGTTGACAAACTGAGAGTCTGTTTCATTCATTTTAACAGTGTTAGCTTTAACAGTTCGGTCATTAAAGCTAAGACTGAAATGGTATCACCACATTTTATTGAGTAGCTGTTAACTGCAGCAGAAATAAGTTCTATCACTTGGCCCTTGGCATAGTCTATTTATGGTTACTCCCAACTGCAGTAATTGCACACACTACAGAACTAAGCACTGAGTGAACGGCCTAATATACAGACTTTAGTGTGAATATTTTGTTTACCCTAAAAATGGTAAGAGTCTGAAGGGGTGTTATTTATGTGTGCATGACTGTCCTAAGGGAATATTGTCAGAAGCAACGTTCAGGGATTCAACAGGAAAAGCAAAGGTAGTAAAATAATGGTGGATGGCTCATAGTGGACATTCAGAAAAGCAGAAAAAAAGATGTCCAGCATTTTATTTTAAAAAGTTCTGATATTAAAGCTGCAGTTTATATGACTGAAGTGTGTTCATGAGCAAAAATGGAATATAGAATTCCTCACCATCTGTTCTTAGTGTATAATTACCTGCAACAATGACACAGTTTGTTTTTATCAGCTTAGAATGAGTCCATGAGTCTACATGGGAGCAGCCGTCCTCATGGAAGCTGCCATATTGCAGACGTTGATAGAGTAGCCCAGAAGGGACATACATACTTTGCTTTTCTTCACTGTAAGAAGCCTGAAAGGGAAAAAAAAAAGAAGAGGAATCAGTGATTGCTCTTGCTCCCTTGTACACTATCTGGTTGTTGCTCGTGGAGGCTAACCAGATTTAAAACCCTAATTTTTTGAAATGGAGGATCATACATATTACTTATTACAAGAGAAGTCAAGTACTATGAATCCCCATCACCAAAGAAGCGTAAAAGGAAAAAATTGTGACTGGCAACAACATAATGTGGTTTTCAACCTCACCACATAAGCTCTTGCACACTGTAGCTTTAAGACCAGGTTTAATTAACACACTGGTGGTGTATCTGAGGTGTGATTTTAGGGGTTTGTGACGTCATGTGGGCACATTAGTGTAACACACATGCACACGTGCATAGTTATCGTCACCAAAGAAGTTATTTCACCCATGTTTGCTCAGAAGGATTTCTCACAAACTAACAGAACAGTTTTTGTTTACTTTCCTTGCAGTATTGGAAAAATTGAGTCACACAGGGAATAGAAACTTCTGACAAAAGGGTCAGAGCCTAGAAAATTTCCATCTTTGAATGTTTTCCCAGTGGGTGGAATAGGTTGTCCATTGACAGAAAGATTGGCTGGTCAGTTCCATATTTGATTACTGCAGTGGGTCTGAGTTTCTTGGCCAAGACATTGAACGCCAAAAATAATTAAGCTTGGAGCAAGTAGCCCACACACTTTAACCGCACATACGAGGTCTGTCCAAAAACTAACGGACCTTTTTATTTTTTTTCAAAAACTATATGGATTTGAATCACATGTGATTGCATCAGCCAAGCTTGAACCTTCGTGCGCATGCGTGAGTTTTTTCACGCCTGTCGGTTGCGTCATTCACCTGTGGGCAGGCTTTGAGTGAGCACTGGTCCACCCCCCTCGTCGGATTTCTTTGTCTGGGAAATGGCTGAGAGACTGCCCGCTTTGCTCCATGAAATTTTTTTCAGAAACTGTTAGAGACAGCCAGTTGGAAACCATTCGAAAGATTCAGATGGATTTCGGTGAAGATTCTGTCGGCGTCACACCGATTAAGGACTGTTAAAACTTTTTAAAGACGGCCCACAGCGGCGGAGGGCACGCGACGCACCGAGCGGCCATCGACAGGCTGGAACGACCAGATCATTTCTAAACTGAACGCTGTGTTGATCCGGGACATCGTGTGACTACCACAGAAATGGCAAGAGAGCTGGACATAGCACTTTTGCGGCACATTCCACTGTTACAGGAGATTTTGTAATGAAAGACGTGTGGAGATTTCGCGCGTCGGCACGGAGCCACTCATGGCGCGCAACAAAAAAAAAAACACCTCCGTGTTGGAAGTCTCACAGGACATGTTGTGGCATGTCCAGCTGTTACACAACTTCTCGGATACTCACTCAACTGAAAAGCCATCGAAAGCCGTCTGAATCTTCTGAATGGTTTCCAACACGGAGGTGTGAAAAAACTCACGCATGCGCACGAAGGTTCAAGCTTGGCTGATGCAATCACACATGATTCAAATCCATATAGTTTTGAAAAAAATAAAAAGGTCTGTTACTTTTTGGACAGACCTCGTAAATGTGGCAAGGAAAAAGATGGAGAGAAATAAAGAACAATATTAAAAGAATAGGTGCATTGTTTTTTTCCATATTATGATCAATTTCACTCATATTACTCATGCATTTATTACCTCCGCCAAGGAGTTATGTTTCGGTCTCGTTTGTTTGTTTATCTGTCTGTTTGTCAGCAAGATAACTCAAACGTTTTGAACGGATTTTGATGACATTTTGTGGAGTGGTTGGAAATGACAAGAGAAACAAGTGATTAAATTTTAGTGGTGATCCAGTTCATGATCCGGATCTAGGAATTTTTTAAAGGATTCTTCACCATTGCAGGATTGGGGAAATTTTGAGATTCTAGTTTCTAACTCCACAAAAACAAGGCAGAAAGGCTTGAACAAAAATTAGGGTGTAACAGTCAAATGTTCTATCAAACAACAAAGTTTGGTGATGATTGGTTCCGGATTCTGTATCTGGTGATCCAGAATATGCAAAAATATAGGGAAAATAGAAAATGTCAGTGTGAGGTGACAAATGAAGCTAGAGATGCACAACTAACACCAAATTGTAGCTGAATCTGTACTGATTCAGTAAGGTGTCATCACATTTGATGTAGCTTCAAATGTTATGGAGCTAGATCCAGAAGAAAACAGCCATTACCGAAAAATCGTTTTTATACAATAACTTTTGAACTAATAACGACATAAAAGTGATTCCAAGTTCTAGTGGTATGTTTTAGAATGTCAAATATAAAGGAAAGAAAAGTATATGTAATATAGTTTTGGTAGTAACACTGAATTGTTGAATACATCACTGTGCCAAGGAGGGAATCTCTTTAGGGTCAGTGACCCTATGGCCTTGTTTAGAGAAGTGTTTCATAAATGTTAAAAAAAAAAAAAAATCAGAAATTTGCAGTTTAGTTGAATAATAAATTGAATTTTGTCTCTTATTTGTTTTTGTCTACAACCCCTGGCAAAAATTATGGAATCACTGGCCTCGAAGGATGTTCATTCGGTTGTTTAATTTTGTAGAAAAAAAGCAGATCACAGACATGACACAAAACTAAAGTAATTTCAAATGGCAACTTTCTGGCTTTAAGAAACACTATAAAAAATCAGGAAAAAAAATTGTGGCAGTCAGTAACGGTTACTTTTTTAGACCAAGCAGAGGGAAAAAATATGGAATCACTCAATTCTGAGGAAAAAATTATGGAATCATGAAAAACAAAAGAACGCTCCAACACATCACTAGTATTTTGTTGCACCACCTCTGGCTTTTATAACAGCTTGCAGTCTCTGAGGCATGGACTTATTGAGTGACAAACAGTACTCTTCATCAATCTGGCTCCAACTTTCTCTGATTGCTATTCCCAGATCAACTTTGCAGGTTGGAGCCTTGTCATGGACCATTTTCTTCAACTTCCACCAAAGATTTTCAATTGGATTAAGATCCGGACGATTTGCAGGCCATGACATTGACCCTATGTGTTTTTTTGCAAGGAATGTTTTCACAGTTTTTGCTCTATGGCAAGATGCATTATCATCTTGAAAAATGATTTCATCATCCCCAAACATCCTTTCAATTGATGGGATAAGAAAAGTGTCCAAAATATCAACGTAAACTTGTGCATTTATTGATAATGTAATGACAGCCATCTCCCCAGTGCCTTTACCTGACATGCAGCCCCATATCATCAATGACTGTGGAAATTTACATGTTTTCTTCAGGCAGTCATCTTTATAAATCTCATTGGAACAGCGCCAAACAAATGTTCCAGCACCATCACCTTCCCCAATGCAGATTCGGGATTCATCGCTGAATATGACTTTCATCCAGTCATCCACAGTCCACGATTGCTTTTCCTTAGCCCATTGTAACCTTGTTTTTTTCTGTGTAGGTGTTAATGATGGCTTTTGTTTAGCTTTTCTGTATGTAAATCCCATTTCCTTTAGGCGGTTTCTTACAGTTCGGTCACAGACGTTGACTCCAGTTTCCTCTCATTCCTTCCTCATTTGTTTTGTTGTGCATTTTGATTTTTGAGACATATTGCTTTAAGTTTTCTGTCTTGACGCTTTGATGTCTTCCTTGGTCTACCAGTATGTTTGCCTTTAACAACCTTCCCATGTTGTTTGTATTTGGTCCAGAGTTTAGACACAGCTGACTGTGAACAACCAACATCTTTTGCAACATTGCATGATGATTTACCCTCTTTTAAGAGTTTGATAATACTCTCCTTTGTTTCAATTGACATCTCTCGTGTTGGAGCCATGATTCATGTCAATCCACTTGGTGCAACAGCTCTCCAAGGTGTGATCACTCCTTTTTAGATGCAGACTAAGGAGCAGATCTGATTTGATGCAGGTGTTAGTTTTGGGGATGAAATTTTACAGGGTGATTCCATAATTTATTCCTCAGAATTGAGTGAGTCCATATTTTTTTTCCCTCTGCTTGGTCTAAAAAAGTAACCGTTACTGACTGCCACAATTTTTTTTTCCTGATTTCTTATAGTGTTTCTTAAAGCCAGAAAGTTGCCATTTGAAATGACTTTAGTTTTGTGTCACGTCTGTGATCTGCTTATTTTCTACAAAATTAAACAACTGAATGAACATCCTCCGAGGCCGGTGATTCCATAATTATTGCCAGGGATTGTATAAGCACATGCAATATCAATATCAGTGCTCAAATGACAGTAGCTTCTGGGAAAGGTGCAAGTTGCAATAAACTGTGATGCCAAGTGCTAAGGATACAAATTTCCACAGTCATTGATGATATGGGGCTGCATATCAGGTAAAGGCACTGGGGACATGGCTGTCATTACATCATCAATAAATGCACAAGTTTACGTTGATATTTTGGACACTTTTCTTATCCCATCAATTGAAAGGATGTTTGGGGATGATGAAATCATTTTTAAGATGATAATGCATCTTGCCATAGAGCAAAAACTGTGAAAACATTCCTTGCAAAAAGACACATAGGGTCAATGTCATGGCCTGCAAATAGTCCGGATCTTAATCCAGTTGAAAATCTTTGGTGGAAGTTGAAGAAAATGGTCCATGACAAGGCTCCAACCTGCAAAGCTGATCTGGCAACAGCAATCAGAGAAAGTTGGAGCCAGATTGATGAAGAGTACTGTTTGTCACTCATTAAGTCCATGCCTCAGAGACTGCAAGCTGTTATAAAAGCCAGAGGTGGTGCAACAAAATACTAGTAATGTGTTGGAGCGTTCTTTTGTTTTTCATGATTCCATAATTTTTTCCTCAGAATTGAGTGATTGCATATTTTTTTTCCCTCTGCTTGGTCTAAAAAAGTAACCGTTACTGACTGCCACAATTTTTTTTCCTGATTTCTTGTAGTGTTTCTTAAAGCCAGAAAGTTGCCATATGAAATGACTTTAGTTTTGTGTCATGTCTGTGATCTGCTTTTTTTCTACAAAATTAAACAACTGAATGAACATCCTCCGAGGCCGGTGATTCCATAATTTTTGCCAGGGGTTGTACATGCTATCCAGTCACAGCACATGAAACTTTTTTACTACTGAGCAAACATCGTTAGACTTTTTTAGGTTCAATGATTCCACGGCATGTAGATGTTATGGCGTCAGTGACCCCATGGCCTTGGCGGAGGTTTGCACTCTGAGTGCTTCTAGTTTACGAGGTCTGTTAGAAAAGTATCTGACCTTTTTATTTTTTCAAAAACCATATGGATTTGAATCACGTGTGATTGCATCAGCCAAGCTTGAACCTTCATGCGCGTGCGTGAGTTTTTTCACGCCTGTCCGTTGCATCATTCGCCTGTGAGCAGGCTTTGTATGAGCAGTGGTCCACCCCTCTTGTCGGATTTTTATTGCGAATAAATGTCTGAACGATTTGGAGCTTTGCTGCATCAGCCCACAGCTGCTGAGAGCGCGCTGCACTCCGAGCGCCGATCGACAGGCTCAAACCCCCTGTAACAACCAGATCATTTCCAATGTGAAGGCTTTGTTAATCCGGGACGTCGTCTGACTTACACAAAAATGGCAGGAGACGTGGACATCAGTACTTTTTCGGCACATTCCACTGTTACATGAGTTTGTTTCATGGAAAGAAAAGTGGATAGATGCGCCACCGTGCCGCTCATGGCGCGGCACAAAACCACGGCGACGCGCGGAATTCCTCCGCACGTCTGTCTCAATGTGCTGAAAAAGTGCTGATGTCCACGTCTTCTGCAATTCCTGTGCTAGTCAGAGGATGTCCTGGATAAAACACAGCATCCAGTTTGGAAATGAACGGCACATTCCACTGTTACAAGAGTTTTGTCATGGAAAGAGGAGCGGAGGAATTCCGCGCGTCGCGGCGGTGCTGCATGGCGCAAACCAGCGGCGTGATGAAGCCTCACAGGACATGTTCTGTTCATGTCCAGGCTCATCCACAATTTCTCGGTTAGTCACACGACTGAAAACCCACTGACAGCCGTCTGAAAGCCATCTCAAAGCCGTCCTGTGAGACCAACACGGAGGTGGTTTTGTGCCGCGCCTTGAGCGGCACGGTGGCGCATCCGTCCGCTTTTCTTTCCATGAAAAAACTCCTGTAACAGTGGATTATGCCGAAAAAGTACTGATGTCCACGCCTCCTGCCATTTTTGTGTAAGTCAGACGACGTCCCGGATCAACAAAGCCTTCACGTTGGAAATGATCTGGTTGTTTCAGCCTGTCGATCGGCACTCGGATCGCGGCACGCTCTCAGCAGCTGTGGGCAGTCTTTAAACCGGCTGGAGCACTCCTTAATCTGTGTAATCCCCATAAAATCGTCCCTCAAAGCCATTTGAATTTTCTGAATGGTGTCCACCTGGAGGTCTCTCACAGTTTCTGGAAAAAATTGATGCAGCAAAGCTCCAAATCATTCACACATTTATTCACAATAAAAATCCGACGAGAGGGGTGGACCACTGCTCACTCAAAGCCTGCTCACAGGCGAATGATGCAACCGACAGGCGTGAAAAAAACTCACGCATGCGCACGAAGGTTCAAGCTTGGCTGATGCAATCACACGTAATTCAAATCCATATGGTTTTTGAAAAAATAAAAGGTCGGATACTTTTCTAACAGACCTCGTAAAATAAAGCACAAATAATATCATTACAACCTTCCAATATGCTCAGAATTAAAAAATAAATAAATGCAGCTATTAGCCATGTTATGATGTGTAGAAGAGAGAGGGGTTTGATTCATGTTGTGGTTATGAGATACTTTCACACTCACGATATTCACTGCCTAATGTAAATGTTGCTAACACCGTCAGGTGTCTAATAGCTTCAAGTGCTTAGGAGAAGTAAGGCATTAAAGAATACATATAGCCCTGAACGTTCATCAGCCGGGGTTAGTCAGCAGATTTCAGAATTTGTGTACAAAAGTATTGTGGAGTGTTTCGCTTTTCTTGCTTCCTGTTTGGTGTGGTCTTATAAATCACATATACAAGACTAAACTTTGTACAGTTGTGTCAATGGCAAATCTAATAGATGCTAAATCCCAGAAGCCCTTGAGCCAGTTATCCACAAAAAGGTGTATGCTGGCAGACTGTTTTAACTCTCTGTTTTAGCCAGTATGAGCTCTTAAAGGAGAATTCTGGGATTTTTCAACCTAGGTTCTATTTTTAGCTGTGTTTGGGCCATCTTTTCACTCAGGACAAAATTTATTATAACCAGTCCAGTATGAGATTACCATAATTGCTGGTGTAGAATATGCAGAGGTGTATAAACTGTGTCTGTCATTTATACACATATTGTTTCTTTCCTTTGTATTGAGTTAGTATTTAGTTGTGCTTACCATATGTTCTAGGCTATAAGTCATGTTTTTGTTTGTGTGTGTTTGTGTGTGTGTGTGTTGTTTCACTTGTTTGAAATTAAGGATGCACCGACCCACAATTTTTCACTTCCGATCCGATCCTGATACCTCCATCCATCCATCCATTTTCTTCTGCTTTATCCGGAGTCGGGTCGCGGGGGCAGCAGCTCAAGCATAGCCGCCCAGACCTCCCGATCTACACACACCTCCCCCAGCTCCTCCGGGGGAACCCCAAGGCGTTCCCAAGCCAGCCGAGAGATGTAGTCCCTCCAGCGTGTCCTGGGTCTTCCCCGGGTCCTCCTCCCAGTAGGACGTGCCCGGAACACTTCTCCTTGCTGGAGAGGTGTTCCGGGATACCTGAATTTGGATATCTGCCGATACTGATACTTTTCCAGTCTGATACCACAGCTCTGTTTGGTTTAAATGGTAAATGAACTGCATTTATATAGCGCTTTTCCATCTGCATCAGATGCTCAAAGTGCTTTACACATCAATGCCTCACATTCACCCCGATATGAGGCTGCTGCCATGCAAGGCGCTCACTATACACCGGGAGCAACTAGGTGATTAAGGACCTTACCCATGGGCCCTTAGTGATTTTCCAGTAAGGTTGGGATTTGAACCGAGGATCCTCTGGTCTCAGACCCAAATCTTAACCACTAGATCATCACCTCCCCTTCAGGCCTCTTTTAATGTTATTATTACCATTATTGTTTATTTTATATGAGGATTTTCTTAAAAAGGAGACCTAAAAGTTGAGCTACAATTTGCCAGAACGTGCATCTAAGATGAAAGCCTAGATTTGATGTAGACTTTTATACCTTTATTTTTATAGACTTAAAGAGAAAGGACAGCACTCTCTGTCTGTCTTTCTCTCCTTCCCAATTTTCAATTTCAGTGGAGCTTTATTGATATGGGAGACAAAATGTTTACATTGTCAAAGCAAGTGTTACAGAGTAAAAATTAAAAATTAAGTCCTCTTTCTCTGTCTTTCTCTGGCTGTCTCTTTGCATGTCTCTCTCCCTCTCACTGTCTCCCTATCTCTGTCTGTCTCTCTCCCTCTCTCTTTCTCTCTCGCTCGCTTTCTCTCTCCTTCTGTCTCTATCTTTGCCTGTCTGTCTCCCTCTCTCTGTATGTCTCTCTCTCCCTCTCTATCTTTTTCTCACTCGCTTTCTCTTTCCCTCTGTCTCTCTTTTTCTTTTTTGCTGTTTTTGTGTTGCGCAAACTTTGAACTTTTTGGAAACAGGAAGCCTTTCAACTGTAAAATAAGTTTATCATCAGCGACGCTCACGCGCAGGATTTTAATGAAGACTTTTTTCCCTTTCAGCGGGCAGAATCTCTGTTTGGCTCCACCTCAACTGCACACTGAGCTGGCTTTTCATAGTGTTTGACAGCCTCGGACAGTAAAGCGGCTATTTAGCACACATTTTCAGCAACAATTCAATTTGGAAAATCTGTGTTCAAGGAACAGACGATTTGAACTCGAGAGCTGGCCAGAAATTTTTGCTAACCGTAGCTAGAACACGGTGGAAGAGTGCTCTCTCTCAAACAGCCCAGCTTCAGAAAACCTCCCCCTCCTCCCACTCGGCAGCAAACAACCAGAGAGCAAACAACACCAGTTGAGAGGTTTAACAGTGGCTCTTCTCCAGTATCAGAAAATCTTGCTGGTTGGAACGGTATTTTCCATTACGTGAGTTACATCGGTATCGGAATCCGATACCGATCCGGGGTCGGATCGCTCCCATCCCCATTTGAAATGTCCTGAAACTTATATTTCAGAGTGACTTATATGGTAAAAACATACTGCATTACCGTCTACAGCCACAAGATGGCAACATCTGCACGCATTACAACTGAATGCTGCTTCTGTACACTGATCACAATGAGGAGGTGGGGCTTGGTTGTAGAGATCTTCAAACGCGACTTATTTGCACTTTGTGGGAAAGCCACAATAGAGGATGGTTAGGCTCAGGTAAGGTTAACTGCATAATTGGTCATGTAAAAAAGTTTTTCCATTTATTGAAGGTGCACACATTTAACTCCACATTGAAGTGGCCCCTTCATCTGGGCTCTTCTCATGCTGTTTATTCTGAGTTCTTCTTGCCTCATACAGTACATTCTTTGGCTTCTCTCTTTTTTACTTGTGGTTGCCGCAGCAGAGCTGATATAGATCTACACATTTATTTGGCACAACCTTTACACTGGATGTCCTTCCTGACGCAACTCCACATTACATGGAGAACGGGCAGGGGTGGTCTTGAGCCAGGAACTTTCTGCTTTAGAAACAAGCACACTAACCTTTTGGTTACATAATACCATATCAGCCCACTAGCTTCTGCTTGCTAATGCAGTGTTGGCATTATAAATAAGTATTGCGCCTATTATTTTCATGTTGCATGAAGCTGTAGCCCCATGTATTAAAAATAAATGAGATTTATATGCCGGTGTGACTCACTCGTGTTCGCCTCTTCATGATGCATTATTTGACAGATGTGACTAATACTCTGGTGCAATGCATAGCTTGGAAAATACACTAATGTGTACCTTAATATTTAGGTTTCATAACATGAGGGGGTAAATGCATGTATATACAACAATATTTGCTGTAGTCTCTCTGAAACCTCCATGAAGCAGGAAGATAGGAATTTACTGTAGATGGATGCAGTTGTTCCTCTTTATATTTGGTTGAAATAATGGACAGCCATCAATTTCACGTGGCTCACCGGTACATTCAAAATTATATAAATATTTGGACATGACTTTGTCAGTAGACTTTAATATTCCATTGGTTTAAAAAAAAAAGTGCAGCTCTTCCATGTTCAGCTTGTGTGGATTTAATAGAGAGCTGCAGCTCTGCCACAGAGAAATGCGGAGGTAAGCAGCTGCCTTTCTATTAGTCATTAAAAAATTTCTTTCCTTTTACTGAGGTAAATATTTGCACATGTAATTACTTTGGAATGTAATCCATGATATCAGACAGTGTCTAATGATATAGTAACATGTTTAGTGACAACAAGAACCATTTTGTGATTGCCACGTGCACTTCCAGTGTATAGCTGTTTAGACCAAGATGGTTTTAACAATCAGAGTAAATACTGGATTGATTAAAATTGTTTGTGTCCTGAATGGAACAAAAAGATAATCTCCAAAAATGTCTATAAATCAAGTGTAAAATGGTAAAATGACAGTATTCCTTTTAAACAATATTTATCAATATCCTCAGTTTTGAAAACGGCCAAAATTTAATCCACAGGAATTAAACAAGTTTTACTCAACTGTTTTAATGTCTGATTTTGTCTTGTTTATGTGTTTGTTTTTCTGTTTTATTCAGATTTTATGTTTTTGCACATACTGTTGTCTGGGGACCTGAAGAAAACTTTCCAGCCTGGCAGACAATAACAGTTTATTATATCCTAAAGATTTTATGCCTGTTGTGAAAGTGTAGTGACACGGACCCACAACAGGGGGCGCAAATGAACGGTCAATAGATGAGCCAAAAAATAACAATTTAATGTTGTGAAGGTGCACAACGAATACACAGACAATCTCAGAATGTGATTACAGTCAATCCACAAAGGTGACGTGTGGGCAGGCTTGAGGATAGAAGACGTCTGTCCTGAGAAGAGCCGGAACCACACGATTTCCGCCGCCACCAAACCTGGTGAATACTGGAGCCACCAAGTCCCGAATTCCCAGGTGATCACCGTCCCCGACTGTCGGATCTGGTACTGCTGGCGAAGAACAAAGACAGTCAAGTGTGGGTGTGTGTACACCCAGTAACAATAACGGTGGGAATGCCACCTCCACCTCTCACTCAATATGCTGATGAATTTACAGTGATCCCTCAGAGGAAAAGAGTGCCGTCCTGCACTCACTCAGCCTCCACAGGAAGAGGGACCGGTACTCCTGCAAACACTCACAATATACAGCTTATAAGTAAACACAAATGGCTGAGGATATTACCTCCATTGAAGTACGATATCTCGGCGATGAGGTGGAGATGACGTCTGGGTTTTATGGAGTGGGATGATGAAGAATGAGTGACAGCTGTCAGGACATAATGAGTAACAGCTGTCACTCCCGGCTGTGTCCGTGGCGGCAGCGCCCTCTCGTGCCTGAAGCCCGCACTTCAGGCAGGGCGCCCTCTGGTGGTGGGCCAGCAGTACCTCCTCTTCTGGCGGCCCACACAACAGGACCCCCCCCACTCAACGGGCGCCTCCTGGTGCCCGACCAGGTTTATCGGGGTGTCGGCGGTAGAAATCGGCCAGGAGGGCCGGATCCAGGATGAAGCTCCTCTTCACCCAGGAGCGTTCTTCGGGTCCATACCCCTCCCAGTCCACCAGATATTGGAACCCCCGGCCCATTCGACGGACGTCCAGGAGCTGGCGCACCGTCCAAGCCGGCTCCCCGTCAATGATCCGGGCAGGAGGCGGCGCCGGACCGGGAGCACAGAGGGGTGAGGTGTGGTATGGTTTGATTTTGGAGATGTGGAACACCGGGTGGATCCGCAGTGAAGCTGGGAGCTGGAGCTTCACTGCGGCAGGGCTGAGGACCTTGAGGATGCGAAACGGGCCGATGAACCTGTCCATCAGTTTTCGGTGACTGTACTTGCAGAGGGATGTCCTTCGTCGACAACCACATGGATGGTGGTGTTGCCCTGGGACGGTGGGAGACCCGTGACAAAATCCAGGCCGATGTGGGACCAGGGGCGATGAGGCACAGGAAGCGGTTGGAGCTGACCTTGGGACTTCCTGTGGTCAGCCTTGCCCCTGGCACAGGTGGTACAGGCCTGGATGTACTCCTGGACGTCGGCCTCCATAGACGCCCACCAGAAGCGCTGCCGGACAACTGCCACGGTCCTTCGCACCCCTGGATGACAGGAGAGCTTGGAACCATGACAGAAGTCCAAGACTGCAGCCCTGGCCTCTGGTGGGACGTATAGCTTGTCTTTTGGTCCAGTTCCCGGGTCCGGGCTGTGTGCGAGGGCCTCCCGGACGATCTTCTCCACGTCCCAGGTGAGGGTGGCCACGATAGTGGACTCAGGCAGGATGGGCTCCGGTGGATCCGACAGTGCAGTTTTGACCTCCTCTTCGTGTACCCGGGACAAGGCATCCGACCTCTGGTTCTTGGTCCCGGGGCGATAGGTGATCCGGAAGTCAAAACGCCCAAAGAACAGTGACCAGCGGGCTTGCCTGGGGTTCAGCCGCTTGGCGGTCCTGATATACTCCAGGTTCCGATGGTCAGTGAAAACCGTGAACGGCACAGACGCTCCCTCCAACAGGTGTCTCCACTCCTCAAGAGCCTCTTTCACCGCAAGGAGTTCTCGATTGCCGACGTCATAGTTCCGTTCAGCCGGGGTCAACCTGCGAGAAAAGTAGGCACACGGGTGAAGAACCTTATCGGTCTCTCCGCTCTGGGATAGCACGGCTCCTATCCCTGAGTCAGAGGCGTCCACTTCAACCACGAACTGGCGGCCAGGGTCGGGCTGCACCAAAACTGGTGCAGTAGAGAACCGTCGTTTCAACTCCTTGAACGCGGCTTCGCACCGATCCGACCAGGTGAAGGGGACTTTTGGAGAGGTCAGGGCTGTCAGGGGGCTAACTACCTGACTGTAGCCCTTAATGAACCTCCTATAGAAATTAGCGAAGCCGAGGAACTGTTGCAGCTTCCTACGGCTTGTTGGTTGGGGCCAATCTCTCACCGCCGCAACCTTGGCCAGATCAGGGGCGACGGAGTTAGAGGAGATGATAAACCCCAGGAAGGACAAAGACGTGCGATGAAACTCGCACTTCTCGCCCTTCACAAACAGTCGGTTCTCTAACAACCGCTGCAGGACCTGACGTACATGCTGGACATGGGTTTCAGGATCCGGAGAAAAGATGAGAATATCGTCCAGATATACGAAGACGAATCGGTGCAGGAAGTCCCGCAAGACGTCGTTAACCAAGGCTTGGAACGTCGCGGGGGCGTTGGTGAGGCCGAACGGCATGACCAGGTACTCAAAGTGACCTAACGGGGTGTTAAATGCCGTCTTCCATTCGTCTCCCTTCCGGATCCGAAACCAGGTGATACGCATTTCTAAGATCCAGCTTCGTAAAGATTTTGGCTCCATGCAGGGGGGTGAACACGGAATCCAACAATGGCAACGGGTATCGGTTGTGAACCGTAATCTCATTCAGCCCCCTGTAATCAATGCATGGACGGAGTCCGCCATCTTTCTTACCCACAAAAAAGAAACCTGCCCCCATCGGGGAGGTGGAGTTCCGGATCAGCCCGGCAGCTAATGAGTCCCAGATGTAGGTCTCCATTGATTCGCGCTCAGGTTGTGAGAGGTTGTACAGCCTGCTGGACGGGAACTCAACGCCTGGAACCAAATCAATGGCACAATCGTACGGACGGTGCGGGGGAAGGGTGAGTGCCAGATCCTTGCTGAAGACGTCAGCAAGATCATGGTACTCAACCGGCACTGCCATCAGATTGGGAGGGACTTTGACCTCCTCCTTAGCCTGTAAACCGGGAGGAACCGAGGATCCTAAACACACCCGATGGCAGGTTTCGCTCCACTGAACCACCACCCCAGACGGCCAATCAATCCGGGGATTGTGCTTCAACATCCATGGGAAGCCCAAAATCACGCGGGAGGTAGAAGGAGTTACAAAAAACTCAATCTCCTCCCGATGATTTCCAGACACCACCAGAGTTACTGGTTGTGTCTGTGTGTGATTAAAGGGAGGAGGGTGCCATCTAGTGCCCGCACCTGCAATGGCGAAGGAAGCGCCACCAGAGGGAGCCCTACCTCCCTTGCCCATCTGCTGTCTAGCAAATTCCCTTCTGACCCCGTGTCCTCCAGTGCTGGGGCTTGAAGGGTTAAATCCCCGCTCAGGATTGTAACTGGGAGTCGTGTGGCAATCTGTGTGTGTCCCACATGAATATTTTGACCCCCCTTAGCCCAGTTTCTGAGGGCGGTTGTTGTTGTGGCCGTTTGGGGCAGTTTTTCTGTATGTGCTCCTTTGAGCTGCAGAGAAAACACTCCCCGCGGACCAGCCTCCTCATTTTGGCCCTGTGCGTTTCCCTAACAATGTCAACAGGGGGAGCTGTTGCCCCACGGAGCGCTGCGGCTGTGGAGCGTGGGGAGGGCGGCCCCTTTTCGAACCCGGAAGGGAGAGGGACGGCGCATATCCGGCCACGTCCTTTGCCTCGCTCCCGACGGCGTTCCTCCAACCGATTGTCTAACCGTATAACAAGATCGATAAGCCCATCTAAATCCCGCGGTTCCTCCTTAGCTACCAGATGCTCCTTCAGGACCAAAGACAGTCTGTTTATGAAGGCGGCGCGGAGCGCAACGTTATTCCAGCCGGACCTCGCAGCCGCGATGCGGAAGTTGACTGCATATTCGGCTGCGCACCGGCGCCCCTGTCGCATTGACAGCAGCATTGTTGAAGCGGGCTCTCCTCTGTTAGGGTGATCAAACACTGTTCTGAACTCCCCCACAAACCCAGTGTATGCTGATAACAACCGTGAGTTCTGTTCCCAGAGCGCCGTAGCCCAGGCGCGTGCCTTACCCCGAAGCAAAGCAATAACATAAGCCACCTTGCTGGCGTGAGACGCGTACATCACGGGTCGTTGTGCAAAGACGAGCGAACACTGCATCAGAAAGTCCGCGCACGTCTCCACACAACCCCCGTACGGCTCAGGGGGACTTATGTATGCTTCAGGGGATGGTGGGGGGGTTTGTTGAACGACTAGTGGAATGTTAATATCCGGCACCGGGTCGGCAGGAGGAGGAGCCGCAGCAGCGCTCTGATCGCGCGCTTCCACCTGTGCGGTGAGAGCCTCCATCCTGCGATTAAGGATGATGTTTTGCTCGGACATCAAATCCAGCCGAGCGGTAAAGGCGGTGAGGATTTGCTGCAACTCACCGAGCACGCCTCCTGCAGACGCTTGTGCACCCTGCTCTTCCATTGGCTGTCCAACAGATGGATGACGCCCCTCGGGATCCATGACGCTGGCCGAGATATCCTGTTGTGAAAGTGTACTGACACGGACCCACAACAGGGGGCGCAAATGAACGGTCAATAGATGAGCCAAAAAATAACAATTTAATGTTGTGAAGGTGCACAACGAATACACAGACAATCTCAGAATATGATTACAGTCAATCCACTAAGGTGACGTGTGGGCAGGCTCGAGGATAGAAGACGTCTGTCCTGAGAAGAGCCGGGACCACACGATTTCCGCCGCCACCGATCCTGGTGAATACTGGAGCCGCCAAGTCCCGAATTCCCAGGTGATCACCGTCCCCGACTGTCGGATCTGGTACTGCTGGCGAAGAACAAAGACAGTCAATCAATCAATCAATCAATTTTTTTATATAGCGCCAAATCACAACAAACAGTTGCCCCAAGGCTCTTTATATTGTGAGGCAAGGCCATACAATAATTATGTAAAACCCCAACGGTCAAAACGACCCCCTGTGAGCAAGCACTTGGCTACAGTGGGAAGGAAAAACTCCCTTTTAACAGGAAGAAACCTCCAGCAGAACCAGGCTCAGGGAGGGGCAGTCTTCTGCTGGGACTGGTTGGGGCTGAGGGAGAGAACCAGGAAAAAGACATGCTGTGGAGGGGAGCAGAGATCGATCACTAATGATTAAATGCAGAGTGGTGCATACAGAGCAAAAAGAGAAAGAAACAGTGCATCATGGGAACCCCCCAGCAGTCTACGTCTATAGCAGCATAACTAAGGGATGGTTCAGGGTCACCTGATCCAGCCCTAACTATAAGCTTTAGCAAAAAGGAAAGTTTTAAGCCTAATCTTAAAAGTAGAGAGGGTGTCTGTCTCCCTGATCTGAATTGGGAGCTGGTTCCACAGGAGAGGAGCCTGAAAGCTGAAGGCTCTGCCTCCCATTCTACTCTTACAAACCCTAGGAACTACAAGTAAGCCTGCAGTCTGAGAGCGAAGCGCTCTATTGGGGTGATATGGTACTACGAGGTCCCTAAGATAAGATGGGACCTGATTATTCAAAACCTTATAAGTAAGAAGAAGAATTTTAAATTCTATTCTAGAATTAACAGGAAGCCAATGAAGAGAGGCCAATATGGGTGAGATATGCTCTCTCCTTCTAGTCCCCGTCAGTACTCTAGCTGCAGCATTTTGAATTAACTGAAGGCTTTTTAGGGAACTTTTAGGACAACCTGATAATAATGAATTACAATAGTCCAGCCTAGAGGAAATAAATGCATGAATTAGTTTCGGCTAAGAGCTAGTAGCTGCGCTAAGCTAGCGGATTCCTAAAAACACACAAAGTGAATAATGTGTAAATAATTTAGAGGTGATTCAGCAGAGGGAGTGCTTTAGTTAAGGCACGTGAAGATTACACTGTGAAACAAATCGTTATCTAGTTAACTAGATCAATCTAACTGCGCAGATTAAACAGCTAACAGATACAGCAAAACACCGCTGTGCTCCAGAACAGGAAGTCATACAATACCGCAGTGAGAACCAACCACCAGTAGAGGCCTGCCAAGTTTGATGCTTTTAACCCAATTTGAACATTTATTTCATAGTTTTTCACATATCTGCTTGACTATCAAGGCATCTTTGAATCTGAAAGGCCCAGGACATCTCATGGTCAACTCTAGCAAGCTACATGCTGCAATCAGGATATCCATCAACCACAAAGATCACAGCATTGTCTGCGAATTTCACTAAGCTTTTCCTCACCAACAAAGGCAGCTATCCCCCTGGTTTCCACAACCTGACTCAACACCCAGCCCATGCAAGCATTAACAGAGTAGGAGCCAGATCACATCCCTGAGGAATGCCAGAATTCAGTGGATGGAAAACAGAGACTCCATCTGCCCCTGTTCTGCACAGCAGTGGTAGCACCTGTGTATAGGCCAGCTATGATGGAGAAAGAAAGGATGTCCCAGATGACGTCCATGTTCACTCCCTGAAGTCTGCACCTTGGTGCAATCGGTGCACTGGAGGAGCCCTCGACATTGCATCAGTCACCACACTCCAGATACCAGGGCCTCTTGCACAAAGGCTGCGTACACACAAGAACGTGTCATACGTCCGTCTCCATACTTAAGTTCAGATGTATCAAAAGTGAAATGACCGTGGAAATGTGCGGTGCATTACTCACAAATCCTGGCTGGCATGCACACGTTTCTACAGCTATTGCTCCCCTGCCAACACGTAGAGGTGATGCTGGGAACCGTTAATAGTGTGAAAACAAGACGTCATCTGAGTGATGTGAATATCGTTCAACTACTTTACTGTTCCAACTGATATCACAAGACTGGTCAAGAACTATTTTGAAGACCTCCAGTTCTGTGTAACAACTAACAACACCACCACCACCTGGCAACATCTGGAAATTGGCATTATGGCAGGCTGCACAATTTCCCTGCTCGCGTTTGTAACAATAACGGTGGGAATGCCACCTCCACCTCTCACTCAATATGCTGATGAATTTACAGTGATCCCTCAGAGGAAAAGAGTGCCGTCCTGCACTCACTCAGCCTCCACAGGAAGAGGGACCGGTACTCCTGCAAACACTCACAATATACAGCTTATAAGTAAACACAAATGGCTGAGGATATTGCCTCCATTGATGTACGATATCTCGGCGATGAGGTGGAGATGACGTCTGGGTTTTATGGAGTGGGATGATGAAGAATGAGTGACAGCTGTCAGGACATAATGAGTAACAGCTGTCACTCCCGGCTGTGTCCGTGGCGGCAGCGCCCTCTCGTGCCTGAAGCCCGCACTTCAGGCAGGGCGCCCTCTGGTGGTGGGCCAGCAGTACCTCCTCTTCTGGCGGCCCACACAACAATGTCAACTGTTATTATTAATATAACTAAGGCAAAGCCTTGGACTGAACACCAGCATCAGTTAATGTAAATATATCTTGACGATTTTATGTAATATACCATAGTTCAAAATTGCTTGGGTGTATGAAGGTCTTGAGATGAAGGTACTTTAAATAGACTGACATGATTTGTTAATGATAAACTATTGCAGGCTTTAATGGTACATACATATGGGTTTATTAAAGGTATTCATGAAAATATCATTGCTAAGTAGAATATCAAGAACAGAAATTTCTGTATTGCCGAGATCAATAGATTTATTGAATGATCAATGTAATTTCCAACAGTAATTAATATGTTTATGTCACAAACATTAATGAGCGAAGCTCCTCGCCATGTCATTTAGATTCTTCAGACTTTGTTTCAGTAAAATGGTTATGGGGAGCATTAGCATGGTTAAAATCCTTCAGCTTCTGCTTATTCAGTGTTCGGTATTGTAATTATTATTATTGTTGTTGTTGTTTGAGTAACCTTGTAGAGAGCCTTGTCAGCAGCTGTTTGTGTGTGAGACCACTGTACTAGGCCATGGATGTGTGGATGCCTATATGTGGTGGATGAGTCTGATGTCCTGACTCCTAAGTGCTTTTTTTTTTGTCCTCAGTGGATTATTCTGAAAACCTTCCTCTGCCTCTCTTTCTGCATGATAGTTTTTTTGATTTGTGTTTCTCCAGACTGCTGTCCTCAGTTTCACGCTCGGTGTTAAATGATATTAAATGATAAACTGCAAATACAAATACAGAGTGGTAACGGCCTCCTGAATAGCCCTGCTGCACAGCCTTCAGAATGGTGGAGTATTTAAAAGGCCATAAAGTAAACGGACACAGAGTGACCTTACATCTTTTTACCATTCTGCTGGAGATGACTCATACGGTTGGCTTTGAGTTTGGTGTAAAATATATGTTGAGTTAGATGTTGAGTCTGTGAGCAACTCTCTTTATCCCTCTAATCTACAGCGTGACTGTTTGATGGTTGAGACTTCCCGCAGAGGGTTTTGCATGTTACTTGCCCCGAGGCTCCACAGCAAAAGGTCTGTTACTCTTATCAGCACCCCCAGCCTCACCCGTTTGTCTCACTATGCTCCCACTTTATCCCCTCTTCACCCCTCTCTCCCCATCATCACTAGCTGCCTGCTATTTAATCCAATTATTCTTTTAAGACGACACGCTCTGTAACTAGCAGATGACACCTTTGAGCATCACAAAGAGTGTTATTAAGCTGTGCTTCTGCACCTACTTCTTGAGAGATCAAAGTCACACAGAGCATAAATCCATGCTCCTATGGATGAAACCACACTGACACACTGTCTTTGGGTTGTATTTGTATATTGAAGTTGTGGCCTTTGTCTTTGGTAGTCTATTTTTGGTTGTCCTGACAGGGGGCTTTGGCCTCTGCTGTCACCCTCTGATTCACTGTACCCTTGAGGTGACTCTGTCTGTTTCTGTGTGTTGTCCTCCACTTTGCTGCTGCACATTTCTGAGCAAATACATTTCGTTTCACACAAACACAACAGGACACAGAAGCTTCTGCTTTGCGTGCATGTTTGTGTGTTTGTTTCTCTCTAGGCCACTGGAGAACCAAACACCTTTACAAGTGAAAAATAACAAAGGGTAGGAGGACATCACAATTTCAGGATACATGGGTTTATATACAGCTGAGATGAGAATTAAGTCATTCTTGAATAAATGAAACAGCACAGTAGAGCAGTGGTCACATCAAGAAGGTGCTGTGGTTGATTCAGCCTGCATAAGATCTTGCTATTTAGATTTTGTTGTGTCCTACTTTTCATATCTTTAGTTGATCAAAGCATAGGATTTTTATAGCAAGCAGCACAGTGGATTAGTGGTTAGCACTGTTGTATCACAGCTACAAGGCCCCAGGTTCACTTCCAACCTGGTCCTTTCTGTGTCGAGTTTGGATCATTGTGCTTGAGTGGGTTCCTTCCCACTTCCAAAGACTTGCAGGTTAAGTGAACTGGTGACTGTGTGAATGTGTTTGTCTGTCTATGGGTGCCAGCCCTGCAATAGACTGGTGACCTGTCCAGGGTGTACCCCACCTCTCACCCAATGACTTCTGGGATAGGCTAAAGCCTCTCCGACCCTTAATTGGAATAAGCGGGTATGGAAAATTAACAAATTAATTTCTATTACACTTTTTTTTGATGCAGTCACTCAGAGCACTTTACATTGAGGCCTCTCATTCACACATACACGTGGATGTCAACGTGCTACCTTGCAAGGTGCTCAACAACTTGGAGGTTAATGACCTTGCCTAAGGGACCTTAGGGATTTTTGCAGTCTGACAGGGATTCAAACATGCTATCCTCTGGTCCTAAAACTCTTACTCTGACCTCCTGTAACACTCAGCAGGGTAACCGGCTGTAGTTAATGAATGCAGTAGCTACAGTAAAATGGTATAGATTCAAGATATACGAGGTCTGTCCATAAAGTATAGGTCCTTTTTATTTTTTTCAAAAACTATATGGATTTCATTCATATGTTTTTATGTCAGACATGCTTGAACCCTCGTGCGCATGCGTGAGTTTTTCCACGCCTGTCGGTGACGTCATTCGCCTTTGAGCACTCCTTGTGGGAGGAGTCGTCCATCCCCTCGTCAGAATTCCTTTGTCTGAGAAGTTGCTGAGAGACTGGCGCTTTGTTTGATCAAAATTGATCAAGCATGTCTGACGTAAAAACATATGAATGAAATCCATATAGTTTTTGAAAAAAATAAAAAGGACCTATACTTTATTGACAGCCCTCGTACATAGGTGGTTACCACAACCAATGCTGGATCTGGTTCAAGTGTTTTCGCTCAATAGTTAGCACACTTGCCTTCTGTTCAAAATGTGAAGTATATTGTGGGATTGGACTCATTCATTTACATTTTAGGGTTTGGGGGTTTCAAGTGATAAATGCTATTGTATATTATTTTATTTTTGAGATTTTGGAGACAAAATGCCAGCCTACATCACTGAATCTTAAAAAAAAAATAGAAGAGCCAGAAAATTGCTGGCATACAGTAAATGGCAAACGTGCTGTGGCAGCCATGACAGGGTAATTACTTTTTTTTGTGGTGCTGACATAAAAACAGTCAAGGGTTTGGGGTTTGGGGGATGGGGTTTGTGGTATACGTGTGTGTGCTTCAGGGTGACCAGGACCGGTGCTGACTGTGTGCTTGATCTAAACTGAGCAGGCTCATCTGTAACCTTCCATTTATGTGTCTAATTGAGTTTCTTAATGCTAAATGTTGTCAGTGTATAAAGTTTGCTGATCGCTGTTCACATCTTTGTTACAAGTTGGCTAAACTGCACAAGTGTGTGTCCAACATGTTCTCATCCCATCCCACTGGTACAGTGATGCTTACATTTTGTCTGTGTACACACATTTGTTGGTAATGGTTTATTTTATTTATTTATTTATTTTTTTACTACTGTCTGCATTCATGCTTTGATTTTTCTGCTTTGTACAGATTTTGTTATGGTTGATAGTGACATTAGTTGCAGTTTGACATACAGTGCTACAACACAGAAATGAAAAAATCCTCACATATCCAGAAAAATGTCACTACTTTTATGTCAACACGCTGGGTTGAGACTAGGTTGGTTTTATGTCTGTGAGGCTTTGCATCACCTTTGAGTGAATGGATTTTGTATAATTGGATTGGTGGGTCTGGTTCTGTCCATACACAGAACAAAAGATGATCCTTTTTACACAAGATAGGAGTCTTGTGGTTTTATTGTTGTCAAAGGTCTGGAGTTGGGTCCTTTTTCTTGATTTTTCTTAATAGGACTCTTGTCATTGAGAGTAATATTGCAGAGAGCAATTTTTTCATAAGTTGGCTTTTATCTTTGTTGACAAGTAGGGAGCTTCAGTGATTGTGGCCAAGATAGGCCACAATGCTTCCAAATTAACAACACTAGGACATAGAGTGGCACTGTTACCTCACAGCAAGAAGGTAATTGGTTCAATTCCCACCTGTGGCCTTTCTTTGTAGAGTTTGCATGTTCTCCGCAAGTTTGTGTGGGTTCCCTCTCCGGGTGCTCCGGCTTCCTCCCACATTCAAAGACATGCAGGGTAGGTAGATTGGAAACTTTAAAAAAAATTGTGGGTAGGTGTGTGTGAATGTGTTTGTTTGTCTATATGTGGCCCTGTGACAGACTGGCCTCCTGTCCAGGGTGTACCCCGCCTCACGCCCTGTGACTGCTGGGATAGGCTCCAGTCCCTGTGAGACCCTTAAATGGAGTAAGCGCTTTAAGATGAGTGAGTGAGGAAATACAGAAAACACAAATACAAAAAAATTCAACAAGCGGTAGTTGCATCAAAAACATCTTGCAAGTTTATCAAAAAATGCTTGCAAACACAGAGAAAATAAAAATAACCTGCCGAACACACAACAGTTTAATTCCACAGTATTTGCTGGCTAGCAGTTTCACACAACATACCCCCAAATTCAGTTGCATTGCAAAGCTCCTCAAGTGATTTTTTTAAATTATTATTATTATTATTTTTGCAAGAGGTTTCTTGATGCATCTACCTGTTGTTGAATTGATGCAGGTGTCATTTATTTATTTATTTATTACAACCCCAATTCCAATGAAGTTGGGACATTGTGTAAAATGTAAATAAAAACAGGATACAATGAATTTCAAATCCTCTTCAACATATATTGAAATGAATACACCAAAAAGACAAGATATTTAATGTTCAAACTGATAAACTTTGTTGTTTTGAAATGGATGCCTACAACACATTTCAAAAAAGCTGGGACAGTGGTATGTTTACCACTGTTTCACATCACCTTTCCTTCTATCAACACTCATTAAGCATTTGGGAAGTGAGGACACTAATTGTTGAAGCTTTGTAGGTGGAATTCTTTCCCATTCTTGCTTGATGTATGACGTCAGATGTTCAACAGTAAGGGGTTTTTGTTGTCATATTTTGCACTTCATAATGTGCCACACATTTTCAATGGGCGACAGGTCTGGACTGCAGGCAGACCAGTCTAGTACCCGCACTCTTTTACTATGAAGCCACGCTGTTGTAACATGTGCAGAATGTGGCTTGGCATTGTCTTGCTGAAATAAGCAGGGATGTCCCTGAAAAAGACATTGCTTAGATGGCAGCATGTGTTGCTTCAAAACCTGGATGTACCTTTCAGCATTGATGGTGCCATCACAGATGTGTAAGTTGCCCATGCCATGGCCACTAACACAACTCCATACCATCACAGATGCTGGCTTTTGAACTTTGCGCTGGTAACAATCTCAATGGTCTTTTTCTTCTTTTGTCTGGAGGACACAATGTCCATGATTTCCAAAAACAATTTGAAATGTGGACTTTTCCACAGCACACTTTTCCACTTTGCGTCTGTCCATTTCAAATGAGCTCAGGCCCAGAGAAGGCAGCAGGGTTTCTGGATGTTGTTGATGTATGGCTTTCGCTTTGTATTGTAGAGTTTTAACTTGCACTTGTAGATGTAGCGACAAACTGTGTTAACTGACAATGGTTTCCTGAAGTGTTCCTGAGCCCACACGGTAAGATCCTTTACACAATGATGTCGGTTTTTAATGCAGTGTCGCCTGAGAGATCGAAGGTCATGGGCATTCAGTGTTGGTTTTTGGCCTTGCCGCTTACGTGTAGAAAGTTCTCCATATTCTCTGAATCTTCTGATTATATTATGGACTGTAGATGATGGAATCCCTAAATTCCTTGCAATTGAACGTTGAGAAACTTTGTTCTTAAACTGTTGGACTATTTTTTCGCGTAGTTGTTGACAAAGTGGTGATCCCCATCTTTGCTTGTGAATGGCTGAGCCTTTTGGGGATGCTCCTTTTATACCCAATCATGACACTCACCTGTTTCCAAACAGGTGTTCTTTGAGCATTCATCAACTTTCCCAGTCCTTTGTTGCCACTGTCCCAACTTTTTTGAAATGTGTTGCAGGCATCAATTTCAAAATGAGTAAATATTTGCACAAAACAATAAAGTTTATCAGTTTGAACATTAAATATCTTGTCTTTGTGGTGTATTCAATTGAATATAGGCTGAAGAGGATTTTCAAATCATTGTATTCTGTTTTTATTTACATTTTACACAACGTCCCAACTTCATTGGAATTGGGGTTGTACATTTTTTAAGCATTCTTTGCATTTGCTTGTGTGTTTTTTAATTTGGAAGCATTGTGTACACACACTATCAGTCACATTTGTTTTCCTTCATGGAGCGATCAAATGAATCATCTGAGTTTTGGCAGAAATATTGTATTGCTTGACAAGCTGTCAGATTGTTTGAGTTGTGTTGAGTTGAGTTGTGCTAAGTTGTGTCTGACATAACAAGCTTTGTGTGCACGTTTCCTGTGTGCTGTGCATATTTGGTTTTACATTGCGTCAACTTGATAAGTACACTACATCTCGCGTGATGCACTTGATGTCACTTGCACAAGCGAGCTATGAAGGAATTCACCTGATTTTGATCCATCCGAGCTGCACGCCATCCACACCTCTGCCATCTCCACCAGTGTCCTCCTGCTCAGCACTGTCCACTGTTAGCTGTCACAAATCATCCTAACCTGACCTGTTTCCAGCAGCCCATAAGGGACCGTTTCAACGGAGGGGTGGGAGAGGGGAGGTTTGGACAAGCAGGGTGTGGTAGAATGGTTCGTTCTCCTCTTCATTTTGCACAGTGTTTGAGTTTACTGTTGACCTGTGCTTCAATCTTTCTCACCTCTCTGCCATTGTTTCATATCGCTCTGTTGCTTTCCCTGCATCTCCCTGTTGATCTGTTTCTCTGCTTCCCACTGCTGTGATTAACTGGGCTCTGTCTTTATGTCATATGTCTTTTTAGGCCCACGCGGTGCATCGCTGGCTAATCGATCAGGACAGTAGTGTGAGCTCTGAGATGCCGGATGGCCAAGGAGTATGGCACTATGATGATGAAGTAAATGCCTGCAACACGTATATTTGGCTTTTCTTATTCCTCTATCTTTATATGTATATATATATATATATATATATATATATATATATATATATATATATATATATATATATATATATATATATATATTGTATCTGTCACTTAAGGTTTGTGTCACTGTTCTGCTGTTGTTTTTTTAATCTTATTTTTGTTGTGTGTTGCTTATGGTATTATAGTTGTGGTTTCTTTGACTTTCGAGTGCTGCTGTTGTGCTGATTCAGTCAGGTGTTGTGGGATCAGGCTAGAGCTTTTTTTCTGTCATTGCTTGACATATTACTAACTGACTGATTCCCCCCTGCCTATTTGTTTTGAGTTTTTTCTTTTCACATGAGTGTCTACATCTATATCAGTGTTTGTGAAATATTTCAGTTCTCAAGAAGCATATTACAAAGCAAGAGTCCACGGGCAAAATATAGTTTTGACATTTTCTAGACTTCTAGATGTTTCAGTTTGTCAATGGATCCTATAGTGTAGAAACACACAACCCAGGTTCATAGTAGTGATACTATATAGAAAACAGTTCTATTTTTCCTGTGGGTTCTTCTGATATATAAAATATGCTCGTGTCATTTGTACCATATTGTGTTTAGGATTAAATCAAAGTGTGTGTATGTGTGTTGTGGGGGTTGTATCTTTAGTCTTATCAGTATGTCTGGTGAAGAATTGTGTGCATGCTGCATTTCCGTCCTTGCATGTCTGCAGCCTGTGTGTTTGGTTTAAATTTGGTTTGTCCGTCTGTGCTTCAGTTTTTTTGTGGTGTTTTTGCTGTGCAGTAGTGCTGTGGTTATGGCTCATGTACCAGTGCTGTGGCATTGATTTGTCATTGTTGTGTTGTGCCTTTCTAGTGCCTCTCTTTGTCATGCACCGTGTCTGTGTTTTGTCTGGTTTTATCTGTTTTAAACAGTCTGAGATACGTTTGCCAAAGGTTTTATTGCATAGTCTCATAGATGATCTTGAATCCATTTCGACTCACTGGAGGATAGATCATCTAAGTGCAATAGAGCTGCTGGGAATCATGTTTCAGACTAATCTTTCCCTGATGATTTCCCCTCAGATCCTACCTCCTCCTTCCTCTCATGTTAAATTCCAAAACCTTTGATCTTGATACAGAGACTGACTTATTGATCAAATCTCTAAATGCTCCTCCAAACTTTGCATTCAGGCAGCTTTTACTTAAACTTTGTGAAAAAATTTAATGTCAAAACAAATTTGTAACTGTAAAGACATGTAGTTGAAGGGGTTTTCACCTCCAGGAAGTTTCAAGATTTTCAAGTCAAACTGCCACAAACTGTAGTTCATGACGCCCTTTGGCCTTTTGGCTACAAAACAGCTGTCCCACCATGTAGCCACACCAACAACCACAATGCTATATCAACAGCAAACACAATCACAAGACCTGGCAAAATGTCAGCAAGAATGATCGTAAATTGTGACAACATCAATAAGAAATGTCATGAACTTGTTGCAGGGGCAGTACAACATTCATTGTGTATATATCTAAGACATTGCCACAACAAATCCAACTCAGGTTACTTCCCCAGCCAAGACGGGTACCCATTTCGATCTGGGTGGACTGAGACAATGCGGATGAAGTGTCTTGCACAGATTGCGTGAGCAGTAATCAAACCCAGGACTGCACATCGGTAAACCAGCTCCTTAAGGACTGAGCTACCTGCTCTGCTTTTGGTGAAACACACAGCAATGCTGTGTACTTGTCCTTGGTGGCTTTTCTTTAGTTTATTTGGTTCCTTCTGTTAGATCGAATGGATAAAGCCAATTTTTCTGCTTTCCAGATATTTCATGACTGGAAAATTTCAGACTTTCCTTTCAACATATTATTGGGACACATAATCTGGGCTCTGGGGAACCCAGTTCATATCTGTCTACAGTGACTTTACTCCACAGCAGTTGCTCCAACACCACCCAATATGGTTGCACCTGATGACATAAACATATAGTAATCAGCTAACAGACAGAGAGGTTTTTCCTCCCACTGCATATAACAGAAATAAAAATAAGTATAAATGCAACATGGCTAATGGGGAAGTCCTTTTTTTATTTTAATTTTTGTTCTTTGACATTATAAACATATAAGAAACTATTGCATTAGGTGCAGCTGTCTAAAACTATTTGACAGGTGAAGACTTAAAGTATAATGTGGCTCATCGCTACATTCAGCACATATATATATTCTCATTCAATCATTTAGTTTCTTCAGGATTTACACCTTTTAATTTGTTGAAAACTAAACTGAAACACACAAATCTATTATTACTGTCACTTATTGACTTCACTCTGCTCTTCAACATGCTGTACATGCTGTCTTCTCCCTCCTAATATAATGTGTGACATCTTGGAGCAATTAATTTCCAGCTGGAACAAAATAACACTTAAATGCTGTTTTTAATTGCAACTGTTTAAATAATAAAATAAGCCATAAACAGTTCTGCTTATGTCAGTCTGGTGCAGTGATTCACTGGCTTACTGTGTGTTGGAAGCATTTAATATTGTATAACAAGCTGCGTATGACAAATGGATTGCCTAGGGGTCAGATTAGGTCCTCACCATTAAGGCACCTGTGTGCTGGACTATGCCAAAATCTCGTAAATAAATGATCACAGAACTGTTGGGCTTCGGGAAACAAATACCTATCCAGCTTCATTTGCCTGAATCAGGCCTGAAATATCCTAAATGTTGGCTCAGTACAGCCCAAAATCTTGTGTATGTAGAATGATGTGACACTGGTTGATATTTCATTACCCAGAGTATACATTTTAGATTGATGTGTACTTAATATGATCATTGAGTGTAGGTCAGGTATTTGAGCATGCACTATTGCATTGCATTGCTGAATCCACCATACTGTGGGGAGCATCCTGGGTCCTGGATGGCAACCATCCATGCAGACAGCTGCTCCATGCCCACCTCTTGAAAGTAACCATCTATCTGTCACAGCCAGGAGAAACATGGGTGTCCCCTTAGCCCTCTCCAGCTGCTGTGATCCTTGAAAATTCTATGTGCTGGATCATGAAAAGAGAAATGCACCACATGGCCAAAATGTCAGCGCTAATGTTTCCTCATAATGCACGGGATCATCTACTGCAGCGTTTCCCAGTCCTGGTCCTCAGGACCCAAAGTACTGCATATTTTCCATTTATCCTTAAACTAATCAAATCAAATCAACTTTATTTATAAAGCACTTTAAAAAAAAACAGCTACAGCTGAAACAAAGTGCTGTACACAAGGGGACATACAAAAGGCAACAAACCACAAAGTACAAATAAAAAACAAGCCCCCCCCCCCCCCCCCAAAAAAAAATAAACTAAAACAAGTAAAAACAGTTAAAACAGCCAAAACAGATCAAGAATCTCATTCTGGGTTAAAAGCCAGTACATAAAAGTGGGTTTTAAGATTAGTTTTAAAAACAGAAAATGAAGAGGCCTGCCTGATGTGGGGCGGTAACTCGTTCCACATCTTTGGAGCCACAACAGCAAAAGCTCGGTCCCCTCTGAGCATACGCTTGCACCTTGGCACCTCCAGGAGGAACTGATCAACTGACTGGAGGTGGCGAGCAGGGGCGTAACAATGAAGCAGCTCAGAGAGGTTGGGCGGGGCAAGGCCATTTAAAGATTTAAAAATAAATAAAAGAATCTTAAAATGAATTCTAAAATGCACAGACAGCCAGTGGAGGGAGGCCAGGAAAGGTGTAATGTGCTCACTCTTACGTGCACCAGTTACCAGACGGCGGCAGCATTCTGAACTAGCTGGAGACGTGCAAGTGAGGACTGGCTAATTCCATAATAAAGTGCATTACAGTAATCCAGCCGGGAGGTAATAAAAGCATGGATTGCTGTTTCAAAGTGCTGATGTGCAAGAAAAGGCTTAACCTTAGCAAGCTGCCTTAAGTGAAAGAAACTCAGACTGACTACTGCACTGATTTGGTGGTCCAGTTTAAAATCGTTGTCCATCTTAAAACCCAAGTTTGTGATAGTAGATTTTGAAAAGGCTGACAAAGGCCCCAGATTGACAGGTGAGGAAGAACAGGAGCTGCTAGGGCCAAAAACAATCACCTCTGTTTTCTTTTCATTAAAATTAAGAAAATTCAGTGCCATCCATCGGGTCACGGGGGCAGCAGCTCAAGCAAAGCCGCCCAGACCTCCCGATCCACACACACCTCCCCCAGCTCCTCTGGGGGAACCCCAAGGCGTTCCCAAGCCAGCCGAGAGATGTAGTCCCTCCAGCGTGTCCTGGGTCTTCCCCGGGGCCTCCTCCCAGTGGAACGTGCCCGGAACACCTCTCCAGCGAGGTGTCCATGGGGCATCCGGAAAAGATGACCGAGCCACCTCAACTGACTCCTTTCGACGTGGAGGAGCAGCGGATCGACTCCGAGCTCCTCCCGAGTGACCGAGCTCCTCACCCTATCTCTAAGGGAGCGCCCAGCCACCCTGCGGAGGAAACTCATCTCGGCCGCTTGTACTCGCGATCTCGTTCTTTCGGTCATGAGCCAAATCTCATTCCATGAGCCAAATCTCATGACCATAGGTGAGGATCGGAACGTAGATCGATCGGTAAATCGAGAGCTTTGCCCCCCTCAATGCCATCCAGGATTTAACATCCTCAAGACAGGACAAAAGGGGCTGAAGAGAAGAGGCATCTTTTTTCTTTAGGGGGACATATCGCTGGCTGTCATCAGCACAGCAGTGGAAGCTGATGCCATGCTTTCTGAGAATGGACCCCAGGGGAAGCAAATACAGGGAGAAGAGTAGGGGTCCAAGAATTGAACCCTGTGGGACCCCATATAAAAGTGGAGCGGAGGATGACTCACAAACCCCGAGGCCAACGCACATAGTGCTACCAGTTAAGTAGGACCTGAACCAGTCCAGGACACTACCACCGATGCCCACAAGCTGCTGCAAATGATTTATCAGTGTGTTTTGGTCAATTGTATCAAAATCAGAGCAGATCAGTTCAGTCAGTTGTGCTCCCCCTACTCAGTCACATCTTGATTAGCTGAACATCAGGATTGGAAAACATTGGTCAACTACATGGCAACACCCAGGTCCAAAATTCAGGTAGCTGAGGTGGGTGGTCCTTTCTCTGACCAAGTCTGAGCACCTTCCAGTGAGTGTTGAAGTAAATAATTACAGAAATTCAACTTCTCTGCACAAAGATATAATACGTACTATGTATGGTTGTTTAGCCATGCTTCTTGCACACTAAAAAAGGAACTGCTGTTTCCACAAGAAAAATTGATGTAACAATTTGCATAGATTTTTTTTTTAAGTTATTTCTTGGTTATTTCAACTTTCAACTGAGTTAATGCCACAAGACTTCTCTAGTTAAGTTGAAATAACTTAAAAAAAATGCAAATTGTTACATCACTTTTTCTCAATAAGACAGCTGTTCATTTTTAGAGTGCGCTTACATTTTACATTTCTTTGCTGTGTAACTCTTAAAAGTCAGAAGTGTAAATTTTAAACAGAAACATCATATCTTCATGAGTGTGCTAAAGGTTGGTGGTTGAGAAATAATGTAAATAATAGATAGTTGAAACTGTAGAGTACAGCAGTGGGTGTCAGAGATCTGCTCGAGACCCACATCGTTACATATTTTCCATATTTCTCTGCTCTCCACACACCTAATTAAAAGTTGAAATAGAACTGTTCACCCAAAATAAGAATTCAATGACAACAGTGCTTAACCTAATAAGGTATAGGACAACTGGGGAAAATGTGGAAATATGCAGTGATGTCGGTCCCAAGGTCCAGGAAAGGTATATAGTGGTACTATATCATTTAGTACAGATTGTTCAGCCTGCTGAGGCATAGAGGTAGTCCTGAGGTAGTCCTGTGTGTGCTCAGTACACAAAGACAAGGAGAAAGTACTGCAGTGAGAAATTGTCCCGAAGAGACCAGTTCCATCATTGGCAGTCAGCCAAGATAGCAATGCTTGGATCTTGCACTAGCAAAATCCTTCCAACAGGGCTCAGCTCCTCAAAGTAACGTTTACTATAGAGTGATTCAGTATTTCCCGCTAATCCAAGCTTCTTTCACATTCTCATTTGCAGGAGGTAAATTTTGATGTTCTCAGACCTTAGACCTTTTATTGCCAAATACTCCATCTCACTAAATGTGCTGTTTTTTTTTGTTTGTTTGTTTTGGGTTTTTTTTTTTTTACAGATTTTTTTCTGAGGTCTAAATTTAATCGAAACCAAAATTAAATCTCATAAAATTCCCCGTCATGAAACACCCCCACTCGTAAAGATGTCAAAGGTCTGTGTAAAGGCCCAGTCCCCTTTGCCACCATTAATGTGTGCCTGCAGAATACCGCGTCTGATCCCACAGCTCTAATTACCCCTCAGTGAGTCCTTGGAGACAGATGCTCATGTAGCCAAGCTCCATTCGTCACAGTACGGCTGCACGGTACACTCAATATGGAAAAAAAGCAAACTGTCACACGCCGTAGTGTCACATAAATTCTGAACCCTCTGAGTTTTTCTGTTCCAGCTGCTCCCCACCCCACTGTACATGCAGACTATATAAGGAAGCCCATTCATGTCCAACCACCAGCAGTTGGCTATAATTTGTCTCGGCTCCAGGCGCAGAGGCTAATTTGCATGTGAAAGCCCTTAGTGTATTCAAATATTGTAACTCTCATTTTTGTCCCAGGGTTATTAATACCAGCCTCACAGATTTCAAAATAAAGGTAGCGGCGGCTGTTGCAATTGTGCAAAACTGCAGAAGTTGTATAATAATCTCAGCTGGCCTGAAACCAACTTTAGGAAGAAGATGTATGCTCTTTCTATATTGCTGACCCATTAAGAACTTATGTTTCTGGCTTTTTGCTACAGTGTGGCATCTTTGGGGAGTAATTTGAACATAAAAAAGAACACTTTGAATGGAGCCATCTGAATGAACAACAGACTGAAAAGACCACACGGAGAGGTTCACAATATTATTAAATTTCCAAAAATATATCATGTGATGTACACTAGAGTTTCTATGTCAGAGTTAAGTGAATGATACTGACTGTGTCCTGATGTCAGGCTCTTTACCTGTACAGTGTGTCATGACACATTTTGTGTTGGGTATTTTCTCCTCCAAACATTTTTAAAACCTTTAACAAGACAAACAGAGTCAAGAAACACCAGTGAGACAGAAAGTCAAATTTTACGCGCGGAGTGCAGTCAGGCTGTACACCAAGGCTACACTAAAGTCTGGCCTGCTTTTCCGCTCTTTTTATTAAGAGACGCCCTCATCACATAAACAAAAAACTTGTCCTAAGGGTGGGGGTGATGACGCAAGACAAGTTTCTTCCCGTAACATAAACGCATACGTCAATAAGTGCAGCTGTAAGGAAGAACACTTTCTTTTACACAGGTCAGCACATCTCGTTCGTCTGTTGCAGTTATCAGCTGTTCTGCATCTGCCTGAAGTGTCCTGTCCTTCACACTCCTTCACACTAAGCACCACATCACAACAGTCAAAACGTTCTCTTACTCCCAGTCGTTAGAGGCTGCGAAAACAAAGTTATATTATAATAATAAGTACATCCAGCCCTTCATTCCCAGCTCAGATTGACCCCAGAGTGCTAAAACAAAATTGAATTCTCAGGCTTGGTTAAGACAGGTGCAAAACAGCACAACACCGTTCTCATGAGAAAGAAGACAAAGCTAAAACAAGGTTGAATAACACGTACATTCTCAGGGTGAAGTGCAAAACAGCACAACACCGTTCTCATGAGAAAGAAGACAAAGCTAAAACAAGGTTGAATAACACGTACATTCTCAGGGTGAAGTGCAAAACAGCACAACACCGTTCTCATGAGAAAGAAGACAAAGCTAAAACAAGGTTGAATAACACGTACATTCTCAGGGTGAAGTGCAAAACAGCACAACACCGTTCTCATGAGAAAGAAGACAAATGTACAAATGTTTAACAGTCATAACATATATACAAAATCTTTAACATTCCCCTCCTGTTTATCGCCTGTTAAACATACAGTAGGCATCACTCAGCTTAGCACTTCTTTTTGAGATTTTCACTAAGAGGTTCATCATGGTATGTTTTCTCTATAGGCTTACACCCCAGAGGTGATGTCATCATTGTCACCATCATCGGTGTCTGGGTCATCATACTTCCATTGGTCTGGGTACAGGTCAGGAGAGCCATCGTCCTCCTCGTCGTCGTCTGTCCCCAGAAGTGGATATGATGCCGGACCCCCTCCTGGTCCTGGACTTATTGCTGTGGTTATCATTCTATTTACAAGGCCTCGGAGACATGGAATACAACAACATCCACACAATGTTAGAATTGCAGTAAATACTGCTATAGACACTAATAGTGAAGAAATCAAAGACCTCCATTTTCCCATCCCTTCCAGCCACCAATCCCAGCCTTCGGTGTTTACTCCACTGTGCTCTTTCATCTTCCTGTTCAACGTCCTCAGCCCGTCAATGGCTTGAGTGAGACTGCCGTCTGCAGCCGTGTTGTTGGGAATGAATGTGCAGCATTGTTCTCCGAACATGGCACAAACACCTCCTTTCTCTGCCAACAACATATCCAGAGCAATACGATTCTGGAAGGCCATAAGGGACGTGGCTTCTAACTGTGAATGGACAGCCTTAAATCCTTCCTCAGTCCAATTTCCTAATTTCTGTACATTGTAGTGGATGTAGTTTATTCTGTCCACGTTTTTATTAATTGAACACCACCAACAGATGGAAGATTCGAATCCAGCTGCTATTTGATCAACCAGTTTATACTCGTCAGGCACTCCCCTGGGGACTCCTATTGCGTCAATATATGTTGGATTTCCCACTCCTTTCCAATCTCTTTTCACTCTATGTCTGGCTATGCCTTTCTGCCAATCTTCAGGAATAAGAGAGGCTGCATATGTCGTAACGTCTTCAGGGGTCATGGGTATGGCTTTAACTGGTGTACATCCCAAATTTGTCCATAATATGGCAATCGATATTTTCTGCCAAACAATGTTTCACACGGTGTCAACCCCATGGTACTAGTTATGTTTATATACATTTTTACCAAATCTACACAATGCGTCCATGGTCTGCCTGTTTCCTCCATTGTCTTTCTAAGTCTGTTTTTTACTGTTCCATTCATCCTTTCCACTAATCCGGCGCTTTGTGGATGATAAGCACAATGATTTTTGAGATTAACCTGTAGTGCTTCTCCTACGTATTGCACTATTGTATTAACAAAATGCGCTCCATTATCTGAATAGACTGTTTCTGGTATTCCAAATCGTGGGATGATGTCTTTGCATAATGCTTTAGCCACTGTAAGTGAATCTGCATGTTTTGTAGGGAACAATTCTACCCATTTTGAGAAGGCATCAATTATGACTAAACAAAATTCCTTCCCTTCATGTTTACTCAGCTGTATATAATCCATATGAATCACTTGAAAGGGATATTGTGGTGTTGGAAATTTACCTCTTTGGGGTCTCAAATTGCCTTGTGAGTTGTGTTTTGCACATATCATGCATGCTCTACAATGCTGTTTTGCATATGCATCGAACCCATAAAGACAAAAAATAGATTGCAATTGCGATATCATACCCCCTGATGAGACATGTGTCACGCCATGGCTCATAATAGCTGCCCATTTAAACATATTTTTTGGCAATATGGGTTTCTTTTGTGGTCATACGTACAAGTCATTTGCATACGTAGCTCCTTTAGCTATCCACATTTGTTTTTCTCTGTCTGTTGCCCGCTGTTGCATGTCAGCAAGCAGTGTATGACCTAAATGCAAATCTGGAGTAGTTTCCTGTACAACAAAAATAGAAGAAGCTGCTGCTGCCTCTTTTGCTGCTCTGTCAGCAAAATCATTTCCTTTTGAAACACTGTCAGAGCCATTGGTGTGAGCCGCACATTTGCATATAGCAATTTGTTGAGGCAACTTCACAGCTTGCAGTAGGGCAGTTAGGAGAGTGGCATGAGTCACTGGCTTTCCAGATGATGTCACCATTCCACGCTCCTCCCACAGTTTTGCAAACACATGCACTGTGCTGAAAGCGTACTGGCTGTCTGTATAAATTGATACGGCCGTACCTTGAAACAGATAGCAAGCTGCAGTTAAAGCAACTAATTCAGCTGCTTGTGCTGAAAATGACGATGGCAATGAAGCAGAATCTAATACTTCTGAATTTGTGACGACAGCATATCCAGATTGCGTTTGTCCATAAGCATTTTTAGTGGAAGAACCATCCACATACACGATTGTACTGTTTGGGATGGGTGTGTCCCGGAGGTCTGGGCGTGCTTTCGTACAGACTGTTGCTACATCAAGACAATTGTGCGGCTCACCATCCTCAGGTAAAGGTATCAATGTGGAGGGATTCAATGTTGTACATCGCTCTATCGTAAGGTGTGGCTGTGATAATAGCAAGGACATGCACGAAAGATGTCTTGCTGGGGACAAAAGGCTCATGTTTGTCTGCAACAGAAGTGCAGAGACTGCATGTGGAACTTTCAATGTCAGCTGATGGAATAGAACAACATTACTGCTACTTTGAACAGCCATAGAGGCTGCAACAACAGCCTGTATGCATGGTGGTAAAGCACTTGCTACTGCATCCAATTTAGATGAGTAGTAGGCAACTGGCCTCAATTTTGAGCCATACACTTGAACCAAAACACTAGTCATGAACTTATTCTTACAATCAACTGTTTGAATGAATGGTTTACTATAATCTGGTAGTGCCAAAACTGTGGTTGACACTAATGTTTGTTTTACTTTTACAAAGGCGTCCTCAGCATCTTTGTTCCATTCCAACACGGTTGACATTGAAATATCATCTTTGTACCTCAAATCAGAAAGTGGACTAGTCAACTCTGCATAGCAAGGAATCCATGCCCTGCAATAATTTGTCAATCCAAGAAATGACATCATCTGCTTTTTGGTTTGTGGTTTTGGAGCGTGTAAAATTGCTTCCTTCCTGTCAGACAGGATCGTGCGCCCTGTGGCTGATAACTCATGTCCTAAATATTTTACTTTATCCCTACACAACTGAACTTTGTTTCTACTCACTCTGTGGCCATTGTCAAATAAGAAACATAATAATGCTACTGTGTCAGTTATGCAGTTTTCTCGTGTGTCAGAGGCAATCAAAATGTCATCAACATACACTAATAGTTGGCTATCTGCCGGTGGAACGAAATTGGCTAAACATGCTGACATGACTTGAGAATAAATAGTTGGGCTCTCTGCGTAACCCTGCGGTAATCTGGTGAATGTATATCGTTGTCCTTTAAAGGTAAAAGCAAACCAGAATTGACTATCTGAGTGTACTGGCACAGAGAAAAATGCATTACTTATGTCAATTACTGAGAAACTATTAGAATTTGGTCTCAGCGAATTTAACAAGGTGTGTGGATCTGGGACGCATGGTGCTCTTTTAATCACAGCAGCATTTACTGCCTGCAGATCTTGAATCATTCTCCACCCCACTGAGGGCGGAGCCTTTTTTACAGGAAATATGGGTGTGTTACATGGTGAATCTGGACATGGCACTATTACTCCTGCTGTTAATAAATCCTCTATTACTGGCCTGATTCCATCAATTGCATCAGGTTTCAATGGATACTGTCTTACACATGGTCTGTATTCTGTTTTTGGCCTTATAACTACAGGTTGTGCATTTTTAATCAGTCCTACGTCTGAAGGACCTGTTGTCCACAATCCTGACGGTACTGA
The DNA here is from genome assembly GCF_902500255.1 of Thalassophryne amazonica. Lineage (NCBI taxonomy): Eukaryota > Metazoa > Chordata > Actinopteri > Batrachoidiformes > Batrachoididae > Thalassophryne > Thalassophryne amazonica. Next base: position 56,137,731 of record NC_047107.1, on the reverse strand, counting down.
AGAGAGAAGAGCATCTTCTTCAGGACTCAACTGAAACACTCAGGATTGTGAAGTGGACACATCAATGTGTGTTCCAGCTGCCAGCACCAATGAGACATTAACTGGCACTTTATACAACTTGGTTGATGGACTGAACTCCGTTCGTGGTCCAACTCTGCTCCAATCAGAGGCTGACAAAGCTGTTATGACTGTCAGTCCCAATTCTTGCCATTCTGTCAAATATGGCTTACAAAGTGACATATGTAATGGCATACCTGTGAATCTCAATTTTGATACATCTTCAGTGGCACCTGTTACTGTTATGACAGCTGTTGAGTTGCCATCATGAATCAAATCGGTCATTGTCAGTTTCACAGGTGAAACATTTTTCAATTTAGTTTCATAGTCACCATCCGGACCTGGAGGATCTTTATGCCACATTGTGACATGCAGGTCAGGTGGTGACATCTGTTGTTCAGGATTTTTTAGTAGGGCTGTCGCTTGCAAGACGACATCTTTACCCCATCCTGCAGCATCTTCTTCTGAAATGTCAAATGTATAGTAATAGTGGAATGTGGGGTCATCGCTTTCTTCTCTTACCATGTTAACGCCTCCTGTGCGTTCAACAACTAATTTCCCTTGTTCCACAATTATGGACAAGCCCAATGCAGTCAATCCGTCTCGTCCTAGGAGGTTAACTGGACATTGTGGCATGCTCAACACTGACATAGTACACGTCAGGCCAAATGGATCTGTCAACGTTATGGGTTTGGTGATAGGGACGTCTGATGTTTGTCCATTTGCAGAGCGAACCCTAAAGATTTCGTTGCTTAATTGATGGACAGGTATGTTGTCATTACATGTGGTTCTACATGCTCCTGTATCACAAAGGAATGTCACTGGTCGTCCATTTACCAACAAAGTCACTTCTGGTTTTGGTACCGGATTTCCCAGCAAGGCACACAGATCCATATCACAATCAGACTGCCTATCTGATGTGGAATCATGGATTATGGATTCTAGTCATTGTGGATACTGTGGCTGCGGAGGATTATTCCGTTGTGGAATTCTCCCTGCTGCTCCCTCAGTAGGTGGATTCGGACAATTTCTATACATATGTCCCTCTCTTCCACAGTTCCAACAAATCAGGGGACCACGTGGTGGCCCTCCCTGTCTGTGCTGCTGTTGTGGTTGCCAGGGTCCTTGATGTTGTGGCTGTCCACCTTGTCTATTTTGCCATGGCTTTTTGGGGCGTTTGCACTGCTTCTGCTGTCTTAAGTTACCCTGCTGGTAATATATTTCATCATCTCCATGTGCTACATACACTCCTTTGTCGCTGTTTCTTGTCTTTTTCTGCTTTAAGACTTCTTCTGCATGACAGCAGTGTGTATGTGTTTCTTCCAATGTGCCTGTAGGCAATCCAATCCAATGTTTCTGTATCCAAGCTTTTATATCCTTATTGGAATGTTGGATCAGAGCGTTTTTCAATTGTTGTTCATACACAGGTGTTCCTGGCAATATGCCACTATGGACCCTAAATACATTCTCAAATCTGCACCTAAACTCTGTCCATGGCTCTCCTTCTTTCTGAGTTGTCCTGGTAATTTCAGTATAATTTATCTTTGGTCCTAACACTCCTTTTGCACGTGTAATCATAGCTTCCACTCTTGTGTCTAAGACTAGATCATCATGTGTCAGTGGTACGCCTTGTTGATCTGCAGGATTCCAGTCTCCGCGTACCTGACTCCATTTAGGGCCACATGCTTTCATCCACACCTGTTGGACTTCAGGTCCATTAAGGTGGTAAGATGTTCTAATGTTTTCTATATCCTGCAGAAAGCCCTCGATATCGACATGTGGCGATGGTATCATGTCGACTGCTGCTTTGATATCATCAGCATTCCATGTCCGATAAACGAGCATGGTTGATAGCTGTCCTGCTGTTCCTGCACGAGGATTTGGTACTTCTATCATAGGATAGGCACCTCCCTGATCACTATGTTCCACCATGGGAGGGGCTGTAGGCACTTTCGCTTGACTGCGTGTTTGTGGTTTTTCTGGTTTTTCTCTTTTTACCTTAGGTTTTACTGCCAAATCATACTGTGGTGGCGGTACATCGTCATCCTCTGGTAGAGGAGATAAAGGTCTCTTTGTCACCGACGATCCAGCCGGCGGTGATTGTTGAGGCTGTTCTGGCTCTCTGTGCTGAATTATCACATCTTCTTCTGCCTTACCTACAGCTTTCTTTTTCCTTGCTTTCTCTAATCGTCGCTTCTCTGCTCCCTTCTGTCTGTTCTCTGCTTCCTCCTCCCAAAATGCCACTAAATCTGCCCCTACTTTCTGCATCTTTTTCTCATCACCTTTATGTTCCCGTTCTAACTCCTTCTTCAGCTTTTGTATGCTGATCAGGTTCAGTCGTCCGTCAAAGTCATGTTTATTTATCCAGGTCTCCAATTTCTTTGTTGCTTTTGGATTTTTTGCCTCCATAAATTTCCAGTCGTCAGTTGATAAGTTTTCCTTATTTTTAGACGTCTTACCCCCCATTTTTATTATATTTTTTATCCCTTGTTATAATTTGGACTTCAGACGGGGGCACACCTAGGGTGTTCTAAATCTGAAGTTTTCACACTTTCTTTGGACGTGACAATTAATTTGCCGTCGTGTGGTTGATTCCTTTCACCTCCCCGTAGGAAGCGGAATCACTTGCCTCTGCTTCCACCCGCACGGTTGTCACTAACGTTGTCCAAAGTATTACACTTTCACACAGTTATTTACACTTACACAATACACTATGTACACATGGAAACACTTTTAATAATCGTACGCGTATTCTTATGCCAGGGGAGCTCGCCCTCCCGTGAAATTTAACTAATGTCCTGCAGTAGGGGACTCCGCCGTCCCTGCCAAATTTAACTGCTTTTTTACAGTGCACGTATTTCTACCCGGGATTTCCTTTACGTATTAAAACAGAGGAGTCCGTATCCTCCTTCCGGAATTTAACTACGTGCGTCCCTCGCAACCGTAGAGGAGTCCGCCCTCCTTACAGAGTTTAACTGTGTTTCATTAACAGACGATTCTGTATCATCGCTTACGGAGTTTAACTGTTTTATGTGATCACTTTTATCCCCTACCGGTACGCGTATATAAACAGAGGAGTCTGCACCCTCCTTACAGAGTTTAACTGCTTTGCATTAACAGACGATTCTGTATCATCGCTTGCGGAATTTAACTGTTTTATGTGATCTGATCACCACTCACTCAGTACTGTTTACAAAGAAATTTTACTCACTGACTCGACTTCCTGTCTGTCTTCTTCGGGAAAATCTCGTCAACCAGACGATGCCAACGGTGGTCGACAATTGCAGACACGATCAATCGATCGATCGGACCTTGGCCAAGGATTTACGTCTGGACTTGACGACCTCCGCTGGACACCTCCGGTGTTGTTGAGCTCCCGGACGAGCCCCCAGTCAATGTTGGGTATTTTCTCCTCCAAACATTTTTAAAACCTTTAACAAGACAAACAGAGTCAAGAAACACCAGTGAGACAGAAAGTCAAATTTTACGCGCGGAGTGCAGTCAGGCTGTACACCAAGGCTACACTAAAGTCTGGCCTGCTTTTCCGCTCTTTTTATTAAGAGACGCCCTCATCACATAAACAAAAAACTTGTCCTAAGGGTGGGGGTGATGACGCAAGACAAGTTTCTTCCCGTAACATAAACGCATACGTCAATAAGTGCAGCTGTAAAGAAGAACACTTTCTTTTACACAGGTCAGCACATCTCGTTCGTCTGTTGCAGTTATCAGCTGTTCTGCATCTGCCTGAAGTGTCCTGTCCTTCACACTCCTTCACACTAAGCACCACATCACAACAGTCAAAACGTTCTCTTACTCCCAGTCGTTAGAGGCTGCGAAAACAAAGTTATATTATAATAATAAGTACATCCAGCCCTTCATTCCCAGCTCAGATTGACCCCAGAGTGCTAAAACAAAATTGAATTCTCAGGCTTGGTTAAGACAGGTGCAAAACAGCACAACACCGTTCTCATGAGAAAGAAGACAAAGCTAAAACAAGGTTGAATAACACGTACATTCTCAGGGTGAAGTGCAAAACAGCACAACACCGTTCTCATGAGAAAGAAGACAAAGCTAAAACAAGGTTGAATAACACGTACATTCTCAGGGTGAAGTGCAAAACAGCACAACACCGTTCTCATGAGAAAGAAGACAAAGCTAAAACAAGGTTGAATAACACGTACATTCTCAGGGTGAAGTGCAAAACAGCACAACACCGTTCTCATGAGAAAGAAGACAAATGTACAAATGTTTAACAGTGATAACATATATACAAAATCTTTAACATTCTGTATATCATACAAATAGTAAAGTGTGATATTTTGCACATATTCCTATAAATTTTTATGCGCACATGCAACATTCATTTCATATTTCACATTCAGAAACGTGTGTTAAGGTTTTGGTTACGGTTAGAATAACAATAATAATAAGTTTAAGACAAAATTTCATTTGGGAGGACAGATGGAAAATCTGCCGTTTTGTTTTCCGTGAAGTCATCACGGCCTACCAGCTGATGAACACAAATTTCTGTGCATTGCTTTGCTTATGTTTCAGTGTAAAAAAAAAAAAAAAAAAAACATTTTTGTGAGGATAACCTGACCTGTGTAATCAGAATGAACTGCTTTGGTCACTGTCTGAGCAAAATGTTGAACTAATATGAAAATGGAAGTTCCTTTGGTTTCTCCCTGTTTTCAGTCGGGGTTGCCACAGCAGACCTGAGATGGATCAACATGTTCATTTGGCACAGGTTTTACGCTGGGTGCCCTTCCTGATGCAGCTCCACATTATATTTTCTCATTTTCCACAAATGGATTAAATTTTTCTTAATCTCTTCATCTTATCTATAATCATTTCTTATGATGACACCTGAATTCAGTTTTTTAATTATTTATTTTAATTAATTTTAGCATACTGTACATGCCTCTGAGTTATCTTGTTCTTGATTTTGTTTTCCCTAGTATTGAAAGTCCTAAATCAGTCTTTATATCAGATTTTTTTTTTTTTTTTTTTTTTTTTTTTTTTACTTTTATTTCAATGACAGAAGTATTGCATTTTCCACAGAAGCATTGGGCATGTTCAGTTTCTTAATGCTTATGTACAAAAAAAAACAGAAAAAGAGAGTGTGACTGTTAATGCATGTATGCATGTGCATGTGTTCAAGTGAATGCGCAGAGTGCATGGTAAAGGTGGGATTATACTCCAAAAAAACAAACAGGTGCTGTTCAGAACCTGTGACAGCTATGGAAATCTCCCTTTGTTATCCACAATTTGTAAGGTGCACCCTCTTTCCAAACAGGCTGTTAAACCTTTAACTCATTTTGCTGTGTAATAACTTCCCACTGTACCATGTCAGTAATGCTGAAGAGCTGGTCTGTTGTTTTACAAAAGAGGCTGTGAAAGTGTGACTGAAATTAGGACTAAATCCTGAATAGTCTTCTCAGCATATTTTTCTAGATGGATACCCAACACTGTATAATGTGTTCTTTAGAGTTTTAAATATTTGATTTTATAATTTTGAAGACAAAACAGGTAATACTTTCATTAGCAATTTCACGTTAAATTAATAGTTTGAATCTTCATTACTAAACTTGCATAGACTGTGTGCAGTCACATGACCTTCATTGTAATTATTGACATTTTGGAGGGTAAAAGAGATGCACCAATTTGCTTTGCACAGAAGTATCCCAAAGCACCCGTCACACGTAGCAAGAATGTGCAGGAACCACCCCGACACGGCAAATACTACCATAATCCAATGCAGTCGGGATGTAAAGAGGCGTGGTCAGCAGTGTCAGAACGCATCCAGATTACCTCGTCCACACCTACACAATGACATCCAAAGCATATGTAGACAACAGGTAGATGACACACACTGCCGTCAGACGGCCATAAAAGATGCTGAAGACTGCCCAACGCCCAAATGTCTGGATGGTAAACATGGCACCGGAGGTGGAGGCTGTGCTGTGTGTACGTGGCGCACGTGCACCCAGCATACACGCGTGGGGCTGAAATTATCACTCAGCCGTGTGTGTGTGTGTGTGTGTGTGTGTGAGTGAGAGAGAGAACCACTAAGCGCAGTGGGATATGCTTTCCCATGCATCAGACACAGCCTTTCCAGGGAACTTTAATTTCTTTTTTTGTGTGTTTTGGCTCACTTCAGCAGCACAGTGCAACTCTGGACACCGCAGTGGTTGGATTATCACATGGGATTTATTTTCGCATTGTTGATTCCAGTACACAGAAGCCTGGTGAGAGGATTTTAACCACAGCCTGCGGTCCCGGCTCCACGTCCACACTGTGCTCCTGGATTGCTGTTGGAGGTGAGATTCATGTCTATTAATGCTGTCACAACCTGGCACAACAGTTCCATGTCATATCTCCTACAGAGTTAGAAGTTGATCATTTATTACAGTGGTCAGATCCATTCAGCTTCGAGCCTGACGCGTGCAATGACGTGTTACTGCACACCACAGAGAGGCGCAGCTGCCCGTGTTATATACAGATATGTTGGAGACAATATTCACATTATTTACATCACCCATGGGAAAGAATGGACAAATATCAATCAATCAATCAATCAACTTTTCTTTTATATAGCGCCAAATCACAACAAACAGCTGCCCCAAGGCGCTTCACACTGCAAGGCAAGGCCACACAACAACCATGAAAAACCCCAACGGTCAAAACGACCCCCTGTGAGCAAGCACCTGGCAACAGTGGGAAGGAAAAAAAAAAATATCTGTACGTCAGGTCTATTGTGGATATAACAGCCTGTTCAGATTTGCGGCGGCGTGTGCACAGTAGTCCACGGAGCTTTCGGTTTGATAGCTGCTGTTCACATTCACTGTACATTATAACAGTTCATAATTATTATCATGATGACATGTGCCACATACGTTTCAACAGTTCCTTTGCGCTTCGGGGGGTGGACGTTATTATACGTGGCACTTGCAGGTCATACCGTCAGGCTTTGCTGTGCCAGATCCATCTCGAGGTTCACTCATATGCGCTCAATTCATTTCAGATCCTCTTTTGTCGCCATCAGAATATGTAAATTGCGGTCAGATGGTCCGCAGACTGCATGCACATGGACAGCCATCGGATAGGTGTCCCATCTCGACGGTGCCCAGAGGGTTTTGAACATATGCATTACACTCTGGGCCGCCAGCCAATTTTGATCAACTGTGTGGACTCTTGCAGATGGCTGTCAGAACATTTTGGAACTGAAACCCAACACTTTTCAGATGTGCGCCGATTCGTCATTCTGACGCCATTCTGCGTGATTCTGGCTGTGTGTGACGGGGGTATTACACAAGAAATGTAAAGTACAAGGGTAAATCTATCACTCTTTAAATACCTTGAACACTTGGATGGTGCGGCGAAGGAAAAATATATGACAAATAACACAAATTAAAGTTTTGAACTGACCCTAAATGAACTTGTATAGTTCCAAGAATCCAGAATTGCATATATTAATTTCTAAACATGAAGACATGGTGCAAAATACTTGGAGGCTAAATGCACCCAGTTTAAAATGCAGACATCACATCTGAATGCATAATACCCTGCATCACAAATGTTATTATACTCCATTAATTTTACGCTTTCTGCAGTGCTCTCCACTAATGGAGTGGATGGATTCATGCAGTAAAATCTAACTCTTCTTTCAGGGTATGTAGCAATTCCAATTTTGCAGATGCCCAAACTCTATTTAGTTGGTTTCAAGTTCTACTCTGAATTACTGAAACATTATCTTGTCTTATAAAAGGTTGATAATAGCTGGTTTCGATGGTGGGTTGAATCAAAATTGATATAACTTACTTTACTTTTTAGAAAGTACAGTAACTTTTTAGAATAAACAGTGAGACTTGTATTTATATGATTCTGGTTTACCCTGAGCATTTACTGTTACTCTAGCTTTGATTTATACACTGTAAAACCTGATAAATTAGTCTACATATTGAGGTAACTGATTACATCAGAACCATTTGATAATGTTAACTCAAAAATATTTTAAGCATCAATAGTGGTTTTATTATGTAAAATAAACTCATTTGTAATAGTCTAACTAAATTAAAATATTAATTATGACCAGATTTGGCAACAGTTCTTGCAGCCAGGCAATGATCCTTTATTGGATTTGGAGTTGAGCATGTTGAGGTTTAGTGTCGTTATCCAGGATACTTTGACATACATGAGTACTCAATAATTGATCCACTTTTTAGTTTCAGAACAACTTGCTCTACCATCTGCATCATTACCGCAAAAGAGCATATTTTCTTTCCACAAATACAAATAATTGTTATGTGTCGGACGCAGCTCGGAGAACCGACCAACGTTTGAAGGACCCAGTATGAAATAAGCAGAGCATGGTACAAAGGCTAACTGAATTTAATACATAACAGTGAAAATATAATAACAAAAGGTGCGGCCTGGCGTAGTGCGCTCCCAGCAGCGCTAACGGTCCGGAGCCAGAAGCTGTTTCGGACCCAAGGACCCCGCCGACACCCCCCAGGTGGCCGCAACAACCGAGTCTGTGAAAGAAGGAACCATTATGTGAGTCCACACTCTACACACAGAACACTTAAAGGTGTACAAACAGCAAACACTTCCTGGCTTGATTACTGATCAGCTTCCCAACCTGCAGGCATGGAACATCCAGTTCACAAAACTCCACTGCAGTGGAAGCTGATACATGACTAACAAACAGCTCAATACAATAAAGTGTGAGGGACACCACATTTACTGACTGTATAACTGTTAGTCACAAAATCTAACGTACCTCAGGAAGTGTGCTGACGAGCGTGAGACCTCACCCCCTCCTCTTTCACAGACTGTGCATCAAACCTGGACGTTCTCAGCATCCGCTGCTGATGAGATGGCTCCCGAGACGACGATCTCACCCGTCTGGTCACAAGGTCGAGTCTCTGGCAAATACACACTGTGCACTCCAGTCTTAAATGCCAACATGTTCCACTCCATCCAGATGCACCACAGCTGTGAGTCCTGACGAGTCGCAGGTGATCAGGGTGAGGTCCTGACAGCCTCAGCAACACAGCCACTCAGTCCCAAACGCACGCCACCTGGGAGGAAAACCAAAAAACAGAAACAAACCGGCAGCCAGGCCCCCCCCAGCCATATAACAATAATTCATGATAGTTGATTTTTGCATAGCATCTGAGCCCCAATCAACCATGTTTTTGGCTCAGTTGGTCAGTCAGGTTGTAAACTGGATGGATCTCCACATCAAAAACTAAATACACATGTGTGTCATAGTGTCAAATTATTTAAATATTTAGGACATTACATTATTGTTCACATTTAAGCTGATTTAACAACTCAACCATTTAATTTATGACCTTAAATCATTTCACTTTTGAGATAATCAGCTACCACGTCATGTTTGAGTTGGACTAATACATCTTGTTTTACAGTGGAACTACGCTTACTGATAGCTTGCAATCAACAAAGGTTTGCAAACCAAAATGTCAAATTCACACCGATTCCCAAAACAGTTACTCAAATGATTAGTCAATAGTTCTGATTCTAACTATTCAAATGTGACCATTTATCGCTTGGTTTAGACGGGCGGCCAGCTCTAGGAAGAGTCCTGTTGGATCTGAACTTCTTCCATTTTCGCATGATGGAGGCCTCTGTAAATTTAAACATTTGGTTTTCTACTACTTAGTGAGGCAAACCAAGTATTTTGAAGACATTACCACTGTGATACTCAGGAAGTAATTTTTCACAATTTACTAACATTTTACATATTAAACATGTATCCAAGCACTTGCACATAAAATGAACAGATCAGTGATGAAAATGATTAAATGCAAACCTATTGTATAACACATACAGTGTCTCGCCAAATTATTTATAAGTAATGCATCAGTACAATAGCCAGTATCTTCAAACTTTACATTAACAAGAAATGTGAAGAGTCTGGCTGTTCAGTTTGCGTATACTGTTTCCATAAGTGTATGCCTACATATGAGTGGCTGTTACGAGCTGCAGATGTGCGTGTGTGTGTGTGTGTGTGTGTGTGTGTGTGTGTGTGTGTGTGTGTGTGTGTGTGTGTGTGTGTGTGTGTGAGCGCACGCGCGTGTGTGCATGCGCGTGTATTGTATTGAAGATGTGCATGAACGAGACAGCATCAAAGTAAGTGGAGGAGTAATTTAAATCAGTTTTGTAATTGTTTGGCTGACTTTGCCCTGACTGATGAGTGCATCTCCTTTAATTGATTTAATATTCATTCAAATGTAATTCACAAACGCACCAGGATACTTGTAACCTACTTCCTGAGCCAGCAGGAGAATACTGTAACCTGTTCAAGTGGGAAGCAATGTGAGCATATGTGAAATATTGTGTTGATTTAATAAAAAGCAATCTACAGTGAAATCTGGCACTTAATGTTCTTTACTGCATTTCGAAAAATGTAACCTCACAATCACAGCAATGAATGTAATTTCAGGTAACGACAAGACTCTTTATTCTTATTGTACCTGACAACACATGATCTGAGGTCCTCCCTTTACATCAGTTCAGTTCAGTTTCTCTATACAGCACCAAATCACAACATCAGACACCCCAAGGCGCTTCACAAGAGTAATGTCCAGCCTTACCCACCCCCTGAGCAAGAATACTGGCAATAGTGGTAATAGGATGAAAGCTTAAGCAGACTAGACTCACTGGGGTGACCATCTGCTTTGGCCATACTAACAACACGTAGGATCATGTAAAAGTCCTCAATGCAGTATGGATTTCCACAGTTCCCCACAGATCCCACACGCACCAGTCATGGAAGGATCTCATAGGATCAGATGGATGGCTGACAGATGGACAGAAGGATCTATGAAGCCCAAAATTCGTTGACAGTCCTCAGGTCCTTGTCACTGGTTATGAGACGGAGAGAACAGATGAATAATTGATCTGAACTTAAATAACTCCACAGAATCAAATGGTTTTATCTCAATAGGCAGACCATTCAACACAAAAGGTGCACTATAAAAAAGCTCTGCAATTTGTTGACATCTTCTTTACCTTTAGAACACACAGTAGTCCTGCATCCCTAGAATGCAGAGCACGTGCTGGTACATAAGATTAAATTAGATCTGCCAGATAGGGAGCTACTAGTCCATGTTAGATTTTGCATGTTAAGAACAAAACTTAAAATCTGACCTTACCTGAATAGTGAGTCCAAGTGAAGACCACGGGTCAGTTCAATTCATTTGATTTATGTAGCACCAAATCATTAAATAATTTACTTGGTAATGGATCAAGAAGACAGGTCGTATTTTTCGCATTGACACCATAGGTTGCGTGTCAAGTCAAGTCTGGGAATATGCGCTGGTGCTGCACTTTGCTGCAACCACAACACCACGGAACCATCTTGGGTCCTGGATAGTAACCATGCAGGCAGACAACTGGTCCATTGCCTCATCTGTAAAATAACTAACCCGCAGCCAGGCTACATGTGGGTGTCCACCCTGGCTTTCTGCAGGTACTGGGTTTCACAACTCAGGCACCTGCAAAGCTTCTGAGTTACTTTCATAATCATTAAATCTTTCTTTTCTTTCGGAGTTGTTTCCTTCATTACTCATAGGATCACTCAGTCAGACTAAAGCTTGCTAGCATATTTATAATGTAATTGTCTCAGTTTTTTCTTTTCAAAGAAGACAAAGAAACCTTGAACTATAAATGGCGAACAGCTTGCCAATGGTGGCCCTTGAATATGTTTGGCCAGAGTATTAAACAGGAATTTTGGATTATGCTTGTTTATGCTAATTTAAGTCAGAGGAAGAAAAAACCCTCTTTGTAGCCAATAATGCATGTTTGTACTCCAATATGCTGTCATGCCAGGCAAGATGAAAAACTTCTCTAGTCTCTGACACTCCTAAGATAAAGATCAACTTTATTTATCCCGAAGGAAATTATTTCGCTAGAGTACAGAATCAGTAAACAGCTATCAATGTTAGTTAAATACACAATTGCAGTAAGTGTTAGTATTAAATAAAAACCAATAATTTTTTTTACAATAAATACAATAGATTTATGCAAATTGACTGGAAGATATACTGCACAAGAGGAAGATATATTATTATTAAAAATGTGCCCTCCAAATATAATCCATTTTATAGTTCTCCCATATTCAGTGCAATGGCCACATTCTGCCTGTTATCTCATTTGAGCACTAAGCCACAACGCACTTGCAATTGTCAGAAATTTACATACTCTCATCATAAGCAAAAATGTCATGGTAATTTTGGGCTTTTAGTGATGTCTTTGAACTCTTATTTTGCCAGGGTGGAATGATTGTACAGCATACATCATTAATCACTTTATTTTGGATCTTCTCTAATCCATGCAGGGTCAAAATAATACCCACAGGCTCAAATATATACATACACTCCCTCTAATATTTAGTTTAATGTTCTTTAGCAAGGTGCACCTCAACCAGACATTTTTGGTAGTCATCAAGAAGCTTCTGTCAAATTCTAGCTGGATATTTGTCCACTGTTCTTGGCAGAATTGGTAGAGTTCAATAAAATTGTTTGGTTTCCTAGCATGGGCCCAGCTTTTAAGCGTGGCCCACAAATTTCCAATAGAGTTGAGATCAGGGCTTTGAGAAAGCCATTCCAGAAGCTTAATGTTAGCCTACTTCAGGGGTGCCCAAGTTCGGTCCTTGAGATCTACCTTCCTGACTCTCATAGTTGTCTCCCTGCTCCAACACACCTGAATCCAATGACAGACACATTAAATGCCTGCAAATGAGCCTTTCATTGGATTCAGGTGTGTTGGATCAGGGGGACAACTAAGAGTGTCAGGAAGGTAGATCTCGAGGACCGAACTTGGGCACCCCTGGCCTACTTTACCCAACCCACATCAGTTTTGATGTGCTTGAGATCATTCTCCTGTTGGAACACTCAATTGTGGCCAAGTTTCAACTGTCTAGCTGTTGCTTTGAGGTGACATTTCCATATTTGGAAGGAGTCCTCCTTCCCCATTGTTTCATCCACTTTGTACAATGCACCAGTAGCAATTGTAGCAAAACAGCCCCAGAGCATGATGCTACCACCACCATGGTTGATAGTTGGTACAATGTTCATAGGTTTGAAAGCCCATGTTTACTCCTCCAAACATGCGTCTTGTGATTGTGGCCAACTTTCTCTGTTTTTTTCTCCAGAAGACATTTGGCTTGTCCATGTTGGTAGCTGCAAATTTCAGTCTTGCTCAAGGTGTCGATTTTGGAGCAGGTGCTTCTTTCTTGTTTGACACCCTCTCTGTCCATGGTGATGTAAAATTTGCTTCACTGTGGACAGTAATGTTGGTGTTCCAGCAGTTTCCATTTTATGGCAGGCCTGGGCCTTGGTGCTTCCTGGGTTGTTCCTGAACATACTAAACCAATTTCCTTTCATCAGAGAATAACAGTTTGGTTTTTTTTTCCAGACCTTAGCAAAATGGTGACACATCTGACAAACTTAGTTTAGATGGGCGGCCAGCTCTAGGAACAGTCCTGGTGTATCCAAAATTCTTGCATTTATGCATGATCGAGGCCACTGTGCTCATTGGGACCTTCAAAGCAGCAGAAATGTTTCTGTACAATTCTCCAGATTTGTACCTCGAGACAATCCTGTCTCGGAGGTCTGCAGAGAATTCCTTTGACTTCATGCTTGGTTTGTGCTCTGCCATGCACTGTCAACTGTAGGACCTTATGTGTAGACAGGTGTATGCCTTTCCAAATTCTGACCAATCAACTGAATTTTCCCAAGGTGGACTACTTCACAGTCTGTGCTGGAAATGACAAAACAAATGGATTTCGTGTTGTCTGTTAAAATATTTAATTCCTGGTATAAAGAGCAGATAATACAAGAATTATCGTCCTTCATGTTCATGAACAATGGCCATGGATGTAAATAACGAATTAATGAACTGACATGATTGAATTGATGCACTCATATCATGAACACATAAGCTGGCTCCATTTGTCCAGCACACGGCGCGCTGAAGGACACTGCGTCATATGGACTATAACTCACATGATGGACGTGACATTTGGATCGCCAGCTGGCCGTTCACATGAACAGACACATATTTTCATATGGGCCAGCCTGGCTAATGGTGTCTGTAGTGCACACTGACGCATAGCTGAATGCATTGCAAAGGTGTTATGTGTTTTTATTTTTTACCATGTCAAGAGAACATGCCAACACATGCATCGTGGTGGCATGTTGAGAGGTGATGTTCTTCATGGCACGGTATGTGTTCTCCAGCTTTGAGTAGTGATGACACAGTGGTTAGCTGCGACATGATGAATGCCTTGATGAACGTGTGTGATCATCTGACAGCTTTGGTGCACTCGCGTACGGTGGCATCATCTGATTGCCTCTGTGGGTGTGCCTGGGCCATGATCATCAGCAATTGTGTGTCACATGATGTGGCTGTCCAGTCGGATGGTGCGCTGGCATTGTAGGTTACATTTACATGCAGCTGGGGTTACATTTTTGTCTCTGTTCTGGTGGTGTGGGCATGCTGGTGGCTGGTGATTCCACCTCCATCGGGACATGCTGGATATGCCATGATGGGTGTTCCACAGCTGTCAGCTATTCCATCATGGACATGACAGCTGCCCAGATGTGCGCACTGCGTTAGGCGTTAGACAGCCTCACCTGTCTCCCCTGACCACACATCACTGCTTGCATGTCAGACTGTGCCCTGCCACTCAATGCACAATCATCGGCAAAGAGAAAGTCACGGGTAGTGTCCTCCTGTACTTTGGTTTTGCCCTGAAACCTGCGCGGTTGAAGAGCTTCTCATCAGTCTGGTACCTGAAGCCAACAGCAGTGTTGCCATCCCAGAAGGTGTCATTCAGCATGGCAGGGAACATCATGCTGAACAAGGTAGGGGTGAGCATGCAGCCCTGCTTTACACCATTGAACATGAGGAAGGGCTGTGAGTACTCTCTATTGCCCTGGACCCTCGCATATGTGAAGCTCTGTTGGGCCTGCTGTTTGGCTTCCGGACGAGCTGTGCACAGAATTCTGGCAGGATCTGTGCTGCCCTGGCGCCTTGTGGATCCGGTTAGAGCCTGTGTGGTGCCGCTGGTCGGCTCTGAGGACTGTCGGCCCGGCCGTCCACGTCTTCGCCGGATTGATGTGCGCCAGTGGCGCTCTCGGAACCTGGGCTTGCTTTGCCGGGTTCCGAACAGTGAGACTGTCATCCCCACTGAGGTCCTTACCCTGGGTCTCCTGAACATCAGATCACTGTCCTCGAAATCATTGTTGATTAATGATTTAATCATGGATCATCATTTAGATATGATTGGCTTGTGTGAAACCTGGCTCAAACCCACAACTCTCCTTCCTTTGAATGAGGCCTGTCCACCAGCGTACACATTTAGTCACGTGTCTCGTGATGTGAAGCAAGGCGGGGGTGTGGCTTTTATTTTCAAATCTAGGTTTTCTTTATTAGCTGTTGGAGGTCACAAATATAAATCCTTTGAGCATCTGACTCTCCATTATGCCCATGATGCTAAGTACTGTCAGGGTCATAAAACTGGAGCTATGTTATTTTGTCACTGTTTATAGGCCCCCTGGTTCATATTCTGACTTCTTAGATGAATTTGGTGCGTTCATCTCTAGTTTGTCAACTAGTGCAGATAACATTTTGATTATTGGTGACTTTGACATTCATATAAATAAGCCCTCTGATCCCCTTAGCAAATCATTTATGCAAATTGTGGATGCTTTAGGATTCCAGCAATGCATTCAGGACCCGACACACATTAGTGGAAATACCCTGGATCTTGTTCTTGCACGTGGGTTTGCTGTCACAAATATTGACATTTTGCCTCTCGCATCTATATTCTCTGACCATTCACTTATCAGGTTTACATTTACGCTGCCATGTTTATTGGAACAACAACCTTGTTTACTACTGCAGCGTCATATTAAACCCTCAACTATGACTGAACTTGAGGCCAGACTACCTGATATTTTAGATTTGAATCTGGAGAATGCTAAATCAGTGGACAGCCTCGCGGATTTAACGCTTAAAACTACACTTGATAAGATTGTGCCTCCTCTTTTAAGGTCACGCCCTCCTAAGGCACAGTCACCTTGGTTCAATGATTATTTGCGTGACCTCAGGCAGAAGGCTAGAGGTTTGGAATGGAAATGGCGTTATATCAAATTAGAGGTGTTCCGGGATGCTGTTTTGGATTATAAGCATGCACTACTGGCCACGAAGCGGACCTATTACTCAGATTTGATCAGTAAAAACAAACATAACTCAAAGTTTGACGCGGTCGCATTTCTTATTCATGGTCCCCTGGACGCCTCGCTGGAGAGGTGTTCCGGGCACGTCCCATTGGGAGGAGGCCCGGGGAAGACCCAGGACACGCTGGAGGGACTACATCTCTCGGCTGGCTTGGGAACGCCTTGGGGTTCCCCCGGAGGAGCTTGGGGAGGTGTGTGTGGATTGGGAGGTCTGGGCGGCTTTGCTTGAGCTGCGACCCGACTCCAGATAAAGCAGAAGAAAATGGATGGGTGGGTGGGTGGGTGGGTAGCCACCTGTTAGTCGTTCTCCCTTTTCAGCACAGGATTTCTTGGATTATTTTGAGAAGAAAATAGAAGATATTAGGCTGAGCATATCTCAGCACGCCTCGGCCCAGCCATTAAAACCTGCTATGGAGGTGGGCGCTACCATTGAGGTGTTACTTAGATTGACAGAATTTAATAGTATTTCATTGGGCGTGCTGACGAAACGTGTGGCGTCTACAAATAGCACAACCTGTTTATTTGATCCCATACCAACAAAATTGTTTAAGGACCTGTGGCCCACTCTTGGGCCGACTGTGCTGGAAATTATTAATCTGTCATTAACCTCTGGATCTGTTCTGAAATGTTTTAAATCAGCAGTGATTAAACCATTACTTAAGAAATCTAATCTTGACCCTAGTGTATTGAAAAATTACAGGTCGATATCAAATCTATCATTCTGTTCCAAAATTTTAGAAAAGGTGGTTTCACAGCAGCTCATAGACCACCTCACTGAGAATTATCTTTTTGAGCCGCTGCAGTCTGCTTTTAGGAAATATCACTCCACAGAGACAGCACTCACTAAAGTTGTGAATGATCTTCTGCGAGCAGTGGACTCAGACACCACTACGGTTTTGGTGTTGTTAGATCTCAGTGCTGCGTTTGATACCGTGGATCATCATATTTTGCTCAATAGGTTGGAGAATTTTTTGGGGATTACTGGAAGTGCCCTTGCCTGGTTGACGTCATATCTGTCCAGTCGTTCTCAATGTGTCTTGTATAATGGCACTACCTCTGACCTTGCTGACATGAGATTTGGGGTTCCACAGGGATCTGTTTTAGGCCCCTTGCTTTTCTCCCTGTATGTGGCACCCCTTGGGCGTATACTGCGGAGTTTTGGGATTGCCTTTCATTGTTATGCTGGTGATACTCAGTTGTACATGCCGATAACTACAGGAAATCTCACTCCCATAAAATCCCTGGAGGACTGTCTTCTATCAGTGAGAAGTTGGATGTCTAGTAACTTCCTACTTTTAAATTTTGATAAGACTGAAATGATGGTTCTTGGTCCAGCGAGACATCAGTATCAGTTTGATTATTATAATGTTCTATTTTCAGGGTTACCACAGTCCAGTATTAGGGGTCTTCAGCTGGTTCAGAATGTTGCCGCCAGAGTTCTGACACGTAGCAGAAGGTCTGAACATATCACACCCATTTTGGCATCTTTGCACTGGCTCCCTGTCTCTGTGAGAGCAGATTTTAAGGTTTTGTTATTGACTTATAAGGTTGTTCATGGACTGGCGCCATCTTATCTGGGTGATCTGGTGGAACTCTATGTGCCGGCCCGGGCTTTGCGGTTGCAGGATGTGGGACTTCTCTGTGTTCCCAGGGTGAAGAAGAAGTCAGCAGGTCAAAGAGCCTTTTCGTATCGTGCACCCACCCTGTGGAACAGTCTTCCTGTGACCGTGAGGCGGTCTGAGTCTGTGGACATTTTTAAGTCAAGACTCAAAACCTATTTTTATTCTCTTTCTTATGGATAGTTTTTATTTTTATTTGTTTTATTCTTTTACTTCTGTTTTTATTTATGTATTTGAATTTTTTATTCATTTTTAATTATTTATTCAATTTTATGTTGACTTGTTTTATGTAAGGTGCCTTGAGACGGCTTTTGCTATGATTTGGCGCATTATAAACTAATTAAATTAAATTAAATTATACCAGATCTATCCACAAATTTCAACAAAGGATGAACATGGAGAGGAGAGTGCCATGGTACTCCATACGTTTTCATAGCGGTTCTCAACTGTAGGTAAAAAAAGAATGAGGAACGATGTATATTGAACCGGGTGCACAGATCTTCAAATGAGAGAAGGCCCTTATGATCAAACATATCACCAAAAGAGTGTATGCCTTTATCATACCAGTGTTTACCTTGCGCTTGTTTTATGGAACATTTATTAATAAGAATAGCTTCATTGTTAAAAATTGGAGAATGTAAATTCCACTTTATTGTTACTCCACACGCTTTTTCAGCAGAGCGCCAAACTGTGATGCAATGTGATAATAAAGGACCAAATATGTATAGCACTTATTAGGGGGAACATTTGCAAATAATAATTCGGATAAGTCTAGTGGATGAGCAAGAGATTCATCTAATGATTGCCACGCCACATCCAAAGAAGTGTCATACCAGGCTTCTAGAGGTCGCAGTACAAAGGCCCAGTGGTATAGTTTGAAATTTGGGAGTGACATGCCTCCTGCTGCTCTATTATGTTGGACTGTGGAAAATTTAATGCGAGGCCGCTTCCCATTCCAGATAAATGTACTGACAGCTTTGTGAAGCCTATTCCAATAATGAGGTGGAGGTGGTAACGGGATCATGAAGCTAAGAAAATTTATACTCAACATTTTTTTATGTAGCAACACAAATAAGATTATCTGACATTATAGCGTATTCAACCATCTGGTCATGTTGAATAGCCTTACTGACTAGTTCTTTACAGCCACTGTTTGTCTCTTTCCTAATTAACTTTTTGTCACCAATTCAACCTGGAAAGTTTGAGCAGTGCGCAAAGACTCTCATAAAAAAATATGAAAAGGTGTTGCATTTTAGTAAAATCTTGTAAAGGGTTACTCTACAGTATTGTCTTGTATGGAATCATCCACTTTTGCAGTCAAGATATTACTTTGGATAAGAGATCACCAAGACATCATCTTGTCCACATGTTTTCCATGTATATCTCCTGCAGCCACAACTGCGACACATCTGGTATCTTGTTTGTCTTGACTGATTGAGCACACTTGATCTAGTTAATTAGTGGTGGGTTGAGCAGAGAGTTGTAATATATGGAGGGAAGGTAATCACTAGGAGCAGGGTTGGTTACCCTTACTCTAGATGGAAAAATATTGCCAACACATCAGCTCTAGTTCAGTGGTGAAGGAGCATCCAGCATCAAGGCTGCTAACAAGAACTCCACTGGTTAAACATCAGCCTTCACAAGCATTTCTTACTGTTTAGACCCTAAACAATAAGAAATGCCTGTGCACCCTAAACTTGGCAAGTGGACAAAGCTGTGCAAGTTCAGGTTAGTTTTTTACTTGTAATCCACATGACACATGTATGTGCTCTGCTCATGTGTGATTCAGGATCATTGCAGGAACTGTGCAGTTTGTGTTCTCTGCACATCTCATTTCATAGAATTGCTCTGTGTCATGTTGACAGTGATGAGCCTCAGTCCTGTGGGAAAGGTTGTTTCATGCAGTTCCACAGCAGTACATTAGGAACAAATTCAGGTCACTTCAGCTCTGTATTTACCCAACTAATTCAATTATGATCTGTATGCTTGGACGCTGTCTGCTGGTCAGAGCTTTCATACTGAATGATGGCATCTGTGTTCTTGGCTAGTTTTCAGATATTTCTAACATACAGAGAGGGACACATGGAGACCCTTGAAGTCTGTTAGAAAACTATCCGACCTTTTTATTTTTTTTAAAAACTATATGGATTTGAATCATGTGCGCTTGCATCAGCCAAGCTTGAACCTTCGTGCGCATGCGTGAGTTTTTTCACGCCTGTCAGTTGCGTCATTCGCCTGTGGGCAGGCTTTGAGTGAGCACTGGTCCACCACTGTCGTCAGATTTTCATTGTCAGGGAAATGGCTGAGCGATTGGAGCAGCGCTGAATCAAATTTTTCCAGAAACTGTGAGAGACAGCCAGGTGGAAACCATTCGGAAGATTCAGACGGCTTTCGGTGAGGATACTCTGGGCGTCACACAGATTAAGGAGCGTTACAACTGGTTTAAAGACGGCGCACAATGGTGGAGGGCGCGCCATGCTCCGAGCGGCCATCGACAGGCTGAAACGACCAGATCATTTCCAAAGTGAAGGCTGTGTTGATCCGGGACGTCGTCTGACTACCAGAGGAATTGCAGAAGAGTTGGACATCAGCACTTTTGCGGCACATTCCACTGTTACAGGAGATTTTGTACTGAAAGACGTGCAGAGGAATTCGTGCGTCGGGACGGAGCCGCAATGGCGCGCAACAAACAGCACGTCCGTGTTGGAAATCTCACAGGACAAGTTGTGACATGCCCAGCTGTTACACAATTTCTCGGATACTCACTCGACTGAAAAGCCACCGAAAGCCGTCTGAATCTTCCGAATGGTTTCCAACACGGTCGTGCTTTTTTTGTTGCGCGCCATCGCGGCTCCGTCCCGACGCGCGAATTCCTCCGCACGTCTTTCATTATTGCAACAGAAGTAATAGACAGCGGGCCATGGGAGTTTTATGGCCTCATTTAAAAAGTTGCGTAGTCCCCTGATTGGTTTTACACACTAACATTATTAATTGATTATAAACACCATTGTTTTCCAAAATCCTCTGTCCCATTAATGAGATAATCCACTAATTAGTAAAAATACCATTTCTACAAGAATAAAAGGGAAAGAACAGCATGTACTGCAAATAAGTTCTAACTGATACGTCTCTCGGCTGGCTTGGGAACGCCTCGGGGTTCCCCCGGAGGAGCTGGGAGAGGTGTGTGTGGATCGGGAGGTCTGAGCGGCTTTGCTTGAGCTGCTGCCTCCGCGAAGAAAATGGATGGATGGATGGATGATATTAATTGTTTTGCTTTTCATTCATCACAGTACTGTAGAAAATATCCATTGGAACAGAATATTGCCCACAAACATTAAAATTTCATCCATTAACAAAAGTTTTGTTATACATGTTTTTCATGAAATTTAAAATTAAACTGTAACAAGTTTTGTAGGCCTGTCCTTCACCCAAAATTGTTTTTCTGAGTAAACAGTACAACAATGTAACAAGTATGAAATAAAAATTTAATTTAATAAGCTTAGTTTATCAACTGACCATTCATGGAATTGCATGCCTTATGTTGATTTACTTTGTATGCGGGGCTGTGCATGCACTACAATTACGGATAAAAATATGCAGTTCCATTAACATATACATGTCTTGCAACAGAACTGATATCTGGAAGAACACAACAGGCTATAATACAATATACTTGTAGCGCTTCTTAGATTGATTTGCATTTTCATCTGCATCGAATAGTATAGGTTCCATGTTGTCACAGTTTTTGCACTGGCATAGGTCTGTACACCGAAGACCAAGATTAGCACAGCATTCATCATCGGTATCCTCTGGCTTGCACTTTGATCACTTGCACTTGCAGAATGTCATTTCAAGCACACATTCTGGTGCTTGTGCCAGATCCATCCAGTCAGTGGCTCTTCTTGAAGATGCTTGCCTGAAAGTTTGCCTTCTGGATGTGTTTCCATAGTGTATCCTGGTTTGGTGGCATTACCGTTTCACTTCTGGTTGTAGTTTTGCGAATAAGGTATCGTATTTCATTGACAGTAGGAACATCCTTATGACTGTACAACTGGCACACAGATCTTTAAAGTTCATCATATACTTCTGTGGAGACATCCAGAGTGTCGCCAAGGTGCTTAAATGCCTCCACATATCCTTTGTTTTTCATAAGAAGTGAGAATGCCTTTAGTTTTCCTTTACCATAAAAGCCGTGGTCACAACCCGCCATACTTGCACGTGCGTGCAGTCTACTTGCAAAAACGTGGGCTAAATTTGGAGATCCGTACGTCCTAAGTACTGCCTCAGTACAAATTTAGGAGCACGCAGACACACCGTAGAGGTTTTAGTGCATGCAGAACTTTCGCTGCGGTCAGGCTGCGGATTCACCAGCAGTACAGATGACGCACGTTGTGAGTACTGCCTCAGTACGGATTCAAAGCAGCACATTTTCATTCAATTACTATTGAATTAACCAAATCCGTACGTAGGAAGTACGGATTACGGCACTCACCACATACTATGGAGGCTGACAGACTTGCATGCACAACGCAGCTTCTCACTTGAACTTGGACTTTATTTCCAAACGTCAGCAACACAGACACTCCACAGCTTCAGTCTGTTAACTAGCTGTAACTTTTCGAGGCAAGTAAACACTCGTACAACTGACCGCTGCAGGCTGGACATGCTCATGCATCGCCGACGCCAAAAAACACCTGCCGCTCCGGTCCCGCTCATAAAAAAAGAAAAGCGACCCCACACACACACACTGCTTTATTGTCAACTCTCTTTATCATTACACTCCTAGAGACGTGCGTTGAACATACTCCCTCCCTCCTCTTGCTACTGCCTCCGTACGTTTTCACAAAAACGTAGTGGCCGTGGCATCCGCAGAAAACGTACGGCGAAAAAAAACGCACGGTGGGTTGTGACCGGGGCTAAAAGGAGCTTACAGAATCACAGCCAGTGAAGGAGTGGAAACCAATCAATGCACTGGTTAATGCATCTCTGAGTTCTTGCTGGACAGCATTGACATGGATAGTTCTGGTATTATCATCTCTGCCTGTATAGACACATTTGACATCAACAATAGGGGAAGCGGTTTCCTTGCAATGGGATAGAGCCAGAACAGAAACGCCTGTGTCTGGTGACTTAATGATGACTGGCGTGGTATTTGACGTGTTGCCAATATACTTGGCATGCAATAGCATGTGGGTATCTGCTTCCTCATGGTCACAGCACAGACTGTCCACTCGTACACACCTCACCACTCCATTGTAAATTATTATATTCACAATACAGTCCATAGTATAGGCCAGGGTTCTCAGCAGGATTTTTTGTCAGCGTAATGGGATGGAAAAATCACCTTAAGAAGCCGGGGGTTCAGGGACTACTTAGGCTTCAACCCCTCTGAAGCAAAAGCTTCAGAGAAGTAGAAAAAATATTGTAAGGATTTTCTGTAGTAAACTGCTGTGTATAAATTTGCAGTTCTGATGCTCCTGTGCAGTGACTCACATTTCTACACTCTTCCTTATTTTGGCCTGATGCCTCATTTCTTTTGGCTTTAAAGTAAGGCTGTAATAAAAATAAAAATAAAAAAAAACTATGGCTTTACTTTAAAAAAAGTGGCCCTCAAAATGCAGGCAACAGTGTTTCAGAGGGATATAAAAGTAAAAAGTTTCTCTGGCCCCGGTCTACCCTATAATACATAATGATATTTTGGAATGTGATGCATTTGAGTGAATAAATACTTTATTTGGAATCAGTCAGTTCATGACATGGCGTTATCACATGATCAAATTCATTTACATCAGTCAAGCACGCAAGTACACAAAATATCTTCGATTAATTACAGAAAAATTCACCTTCCAGTATAGTTTTTTTCTTCTTCTTCTTCATCCTTCACTTTCTTCCGCTTTCTCTCTGCTTGTTCAAGCTTTCATTTATCAGTGAATTTTTGGTAGCATTCCCGATGAAAATGGGTTTGGTTTGGTATTGGAATTTCAGTGTTCATACACACTGTGGTACTGGCAGTAGTGCTCAATTTAATAAGTGCAGAAAGTCTGTTGCAATTTGGGCATTTACGCCATCAGATTGTTTCAAAATTTCGGCACAGGACAAAGCTTCCACATTGTTGCGTTAAATAAGTTAAATTTAGCATCATTAACAAACCCAAAGTGAATAAAACATTTGATTTCTTCACTCAACTCAGTTGCGTCAGACGTCATGTTGGTTGTTTTTGTTTGTTTGTTTGTTTGTTTTTGTGAGCAAGCCAGAAAATGCTGCCTCCTGATTGGTCAAAATTGTCAAACCAGGAATTACCCAGCTTTTATAAAAGCCATCAGAATGTATTAATTTTTAGAAAATTGGGCCAAATCATGAGGAGAACAAGGTGTTTATGCATTTTAATAATATTTGGCAAATTATCATGAATTTTATTTCTAAAACCAATTATGGGATCACATACAAACACAATAAGCTCACATGACCTGCTGCCTAAAAAGTATTAAACAGCACGCTGTGTGTGAGAAAAGACACCAGACAGGGAGAATATGTGCAACAGGAAGACAAGCGACAGAGAATAAGTATTGATATTGATTTCTCCTCCACCTTGTCCACTTAAGCCTCTTTTCTTGAGACATTAGAACATTGCCAATAAACACCCACAAGCGGCACACATGGGCAGTTGTCGGTTTTTATCTGTCTAACAAGAAGGGACTGATGCAGGGTGTAGTGGTCATGAGTCAACTAAACCTAAATTAGCCCTGCTTTCAGTATGTGATAAGCTCATGGTCGGTGATGGGTATGTTTGTACTCTGCAGTGTTTATCTGCCCATCCACGTCTTTTGAAAATATTAGCCTACACCTTTGAAATCACACAGGTTTAAGCATAGGTAATAGTACCCCTGGACATTTTATTTATATGATCTTTATATTATTTTTAGGACAGTCTTGGCTAGGACTGATACGATTAGTCGAGTAATTCGAATAATTCGATTACTAAAAATGTTACAGGCAAATTCTGTGCCTTGAAGCTTCGTTTAACATTGTAGTACATATGCCAGGCCTGTGTGTGGCTCTGTAATGTCCCCAGAAAAACAAACAGAAGAAGACTAGAGCAAGCGCTAAACAAATTAGCATAAAAGCTACAGCTTTCCAACGCGACAGAGTGAAATAAAGCCTTTTAGGAAAAAGACGGTCCACGCTGATCATCTGAAATAGCTTACTGTGCATTTAAAGCAAAGCTGTTGTGTGGGCCGCCTGAAGAGGAGGTACTGCTGGCCCACCACCACCAGATGGCGCCCTGCCTGGAGTGCGGGCTTCAGGCACGAGAGGGCGCTGCCGCCACGGACACAGCCGGGGGTGACAGCTGTCACTCATCATCTCATGACAGTTGTCACCCATCAACACTTCATCATGCTACTCCATAAAACCCGGACGTCATCTCCACCTCGTTGCCGAGATATCATCGACCTGTGAAGGTAACAATCTCAGCCGTATAAATAACTGTGTCTAGTAAACTCATTTTTTGCAGCTGTTTTTTCCTGTGGAGTGCACTATCTGGAGATTGGCGTGACCGGCGACAGCTTCGCTTTACACCCCACCAGATAAGTGCTGTGTGACAGGAGCTGCAAGAGTGTGGATGAGTGGTGGAGGTGGAATCTCCACCATTGCTGTTACTGGGTGTGCACACACCCACATCTTGTTGTTTCTGCTTCTTGCCAGCAGTGCCAGATCCAACATTCGGAGACGGTGGCCACCTGGGGACTCGGGACTTGGCGGCTCCAGTATTCTCCGGGTTCGGTGGCGGAGGAAATCGTGTGGTTCCGTTTCTTCTCAGGACAGACGTCTTCTATCCTCGAGCCTGCCCACACGTCACCCTTGTGATTGACTGTTTGCAAAATTTCACATTCCTCTGTATTGTGATTGTGCTCATTCACAACAGTAAAGTGTTCATATTCGACTCTTTCATTGTCCGTTCATTTATGCCCCCTGTTGTGGGTCCGTGTCACTACACTTTCCCAACAAAAGCAGTGTGTTTGTTTTTTAAAAACAACACAGTTTTGTCCGCTGGCCACTCTACACGTGGCAGCCGGCTGCTATCTCTCTCTGCCCAGTGTGAGTGGCTCAGCACTGCCCTCACACAGCTCCGTCCCGGCCACAGTCTCTGGAAGAAGTCCATTCTTTCTTCTGTGTTTTGCTTAGACTCGCAATGAGTGTTTCGCTTTTTAATTTTTGTTTTTTGGGGCAACACACAATGCTTCACAAACATGGGAACTCAAATAAAATAATAATAAAAAACCAGTGACTGCGAGGCTGCATGTTCAGCCTCCAGCTGAAAATGAAATGCATTGGCTAAATCGCAGAGAGAGTGTTAAAAAGAAATTCATGCAGGGACCCAGTCCACCACCTTAATAAATAAATAAATAAAAATGGTTAAATTTTACAAGTTGGGGAAAACAAAAAACAGAAAGCCACAACCCATTGCCATTTCAGCAAAAAGAGGGAGAGGCAAAAGAGGAGCTGACAGAGGCTAACGGCAGCTACAACCGAGGCTGGCAGTGGCTACATCCGAGGCTAATGGCCGCTACAACCGGGGTTAGTGGCGGCTACATCCGAGGCTACCAGCGGCTACATCCGAGGCTACCGGCCGCTACAACCGAGGTTGGCGGCGGCTACATCCGAGGCTGGTGGTGGCTACATCCGAAGTTAACGGCGGCTACATCCGAGGCTGGCGACGGCTACATCCGAGGCTGGCGGCGGCTACATCCGAGGCTGGCGACGGCTACATCCGAGGCTGGCGGCGGCTACATCTGAGCCTGGCGGCGGCTACATCCGAGGCTGGCGGCGGCTACATCCGAGGCTGGCGACGGCTACATCCGAGGCTGGCGGCGGCTACATCCGAGGCTGGCGGCGGCTACATCCGAGCCTGGCGGCGGCTACATCCGAGGCTGGCGGCGGCTACATCCGAGGTTGGCGGCGGCTACATCCGAGGCTAACGGCGGCTACATCCGAGGCTGGCGGCGGCTACATCCGAGGCTAACGGCAGCTACGTCCGAGGCTAACGGCGGCTACGTCCGAGGCTGGCGGCGGCTACGTCCGAGGCTGGCGGCAGCTATATCCGGGGTTGACATCGGGGCGGGTCGGTGTGTGGCGACCGGACCTGTGGTGGTGGAGACAATAAGTGAGAATTGTTTCACAATTAATAGTGGCCAGTACTAAACCACAATAGTCAACATGACACCACCTAAGAAAACGGATAAACTTGAGGAAGACATAGAGGAGATAAAGACCTCATTAAACCGTATATCAAAAGACATGTCTAATCTAGACAAGTTGACGGAGGAGATTAAAGAGCTCAAAAATCTTGTTAAAGAGAAGGACAAGATTATTAAGAAGCTTGAACAACGTGTGGATGAACTTGAACAATACTCTAGAAAAGACGATGTTATAATATCTGGTTTAGAAACAAAACAGCGGTCTTATGCAAGGGTAGTGGATTCTAGTGGAGCCAATGGGGAGGATGCACTACCTGAAGAACTTCAAACATTGGAACAAGAAGTTACAAATTTTTTATATCAAAAAGGTGTTGTCATCCATCAAGACACTATATCAGACACTGTATCAGATTGTCATACTATTCCATCCAGAGATAGTAAAAATAAACTATCTAACATTATTATACGGTTTACAAGCAGAAAATACAAAAATGAATTATTAAGACAGGCAAAGAATCTGAAAGGAACAAGTGTCTATATAAATGAGCATCTAATGAAAAAAAATGCAGATATTGCTAGGGAAGCAAGACTACTAAAAAAACAGAAACACATTGTTGCTACATGGGTCTGGAACTGTAGGGTGTGGACTAGAGTGAAAGAAGGAACAAATGGTATACAAATCAAAAACATGGATGACCTTACAAAATACAGACCTGAATAGACAATTAAGTATGACGCCAGTTGGTAATTTGACCAACAAAAATCAGATCAAACATGGAAACAGATGATAAAATATATGACATAGACACCAACATTGATGAAAGTATATTTGACTTAAAAACAATTGGTTGTGAGTATTATATGGAAGAACAGCTAAATAGTGAAAAAATTACAGAAGATACCCTGTCACTCATACATATAAACAGCCGAAGCTTGTATTGTAAAATGTCAAAAATAAAAGATTATTTAAATCAGTTTAAAAATAAATTCAGCATTGTTGCAGTCACAGAATCTTGGCTTAAAGATGACCTCATGGCTGATGTTCAAATGGAGGGATATGAGCTGTATTTTGTAAACAGAAGAGATAAAAAAGGCGGAGGTATTGCTTTGTACACAAAAACAGATCTGACATGTACAATTGTAGAAGAAATGACATTATAGATGATGTCATAGAAATTGTAACAGTGGAAATTGTACATGAAACATCTAAGAATATTCTAATCAGTTGTGTATACAGAGCACCAGACTCTTGCGTTGTGAAATTTACAGATAAAATAATAGAATTATTCCATCAAATCAAAAACAAAATGCTTTTTATGTGTGGAGACTTTAACATTAATATAGAAAGCTCCAGTTGCCAAAGAACAAGAGATTTTGTAAATTCAATGTATAATTTGGGTTTATTCCCCTTGATAACCAACCAGAATTACATCGCAAAGTGCAACTGTAATTGACAGTATATTCAGAAATAGAACAGATGAAATTATTAAGAATGGGATCTTGATGACAGATCTTAGTGATCATTTACCAGTTTTTTCAATATTTAAATACAAAAATTGGTACAAGAAAAAAACTGTTATAAATTTTAAAAGAGATAAGTCAGTAAAAGCCTTAGAGGCATTAAATTATGACCTTAAAAATCAAAATTGGGAAGAAGTTTATGTCGGCGACGTTAATGTAGCATATAATTAATTTATGAAAATACTGATTAAATCATATAATAAAAACTGTAAATTAGTAAAAATTAGTAAGAAAAGAGTAAATAAACCATGGCTGACTAAGGGAATAAAAAATGCTTGTGTAAAGAAAAACTATTTATATAGGTGCTTTTTAAAAATGCAAACAAAGGAAACAGAATACAGATACAAAAAATATAAAAATAATCTATTGACAATAATTAGGAAACAAAAAAAAAGATTATTATAGTGAACAATTAAATAAGAGTAAAGATAATATAAAGGCAACATGGGGAATTATAGTGTGATTGAAAGTGATGGAGCGAAATCAACTTTTCCAAATTACTTTGTCAAGGAAAATAAAGAGATATATGACATAAAAGAAGTTGCATATGAGTTTAATGATTATTTTTCAAATGTGGGATCAAGTCTGGTGGGAAATAAAGTAATAGAAGATAAATTAAATACACTTGTAAATACGGTCAATAGTATTTTCCTTGACAATGTGGAAAAAGATGAAATAAGAAATATTGTAAAAAACTGTGTAAGTAAAAGATCAACTGACTATGAAGATTTAGACATGATGACTGTAAAAAGTATAATAGAAACTGTTATTGAACCATTCACTTACATTTGTAATCTGTCTCTGTCAACAGGAATTTTCCCAGACGAAATGAAAATTGCCAAGGTAGTCCCATTATATAAAAATGGAGACAAACATAATTTTTCAAATTACAGGCCAGTGTCATTGCTTCCACAGTTTTCTAAAATTATGGAAAAAGTTTTTGTGACAAGGTTGGACAAATTCATTGAGAAACATCATATGTTAAATAATGCTCAGTATGGATTCAGAACAAAACATTCGACAGCTATGGCAGTTATGGAATTAACAGAGAAAATATCAACAACAATAGATAATAAGGATTATTTTGTAAGTATTTTTATTGACCTGAAAAAAGCTTTTGATGTTATCGATCACTCAAGATTGCTTCACAAGTTACAACAACATGGAATTAGAGGTATTGCACATCAGTGGGTAAAAAGCTACTTAGAAAATAGAAAACAGTTTGTTCAGATAAATAATACTAAATCAGAATTGTGTAACATTATTTATGGAGTACCACAAGGGTCGGTACTTGGACCCAAATTGTTTATTTTGTATATCAGTGACTTTGTGAATGTATCTAAAGTACTTGGCAGCATATTATTTGCTGATGATACAACATTATTTTACTCTGGATCAGATATACAGGAAGTAGTACAAGTGATAAATACAGAGTTGGAAAAAGTTAAACATTGGTTTGATATAAACAGATTGTCACTAAATCTTAATAAGACAAATTTCATATTGTTTAATGACAGAGTGGCAAAAAATGATGTGTCATTAAAAATAGATGGAATGGACATACAAAGGGTAAAAGAAACGAAATTTCTAGGAGTCATGATTGATGAAGTTACGTTATGTAAGTTATGTAAGAAATTACATAAAAGGAAAAATAGCGAAAGCCATTGCTGTTTTGCATAAAGTAAAATTTCTGTTAAATAGTTATGTTTTATTAACATTGTACAATTCATTGATTGTCCCATATTTAACTTATTGTGTAGAAATCTGGGGATCAACATGTAAAACCTATACACAACAATTATTTATTCTGCAGAATAGAGCTTTAAAAATGATTAGCAATAGTCGTATTAGAGATCCATCTAATCCATTATTCATTAAGTATAGGGTACTTAAATTTCATGATTTAGTTGATTTGAAAATATTACAAACAATGCACCAAGCTAATAAAAATATCTTACCAGTAAACATTCAAAATATGTTTGAAAAAAGAGTAAGTACTTATAATTTGAAAGGAATAGAAGTCTTTAAAAAAACCAAGATTCAGAACCAAAGTAAAGGAACGGAGTATTGCAGTGAATAGTGTAAAATTATGGAACAACCTCAGCAAAGAAAGAATCAAGGTCGTTCAAATTATTTAAAAAAACGTATTAAACTAGATGTATTAAGTAAGTATGAAACTATGAAATAAGTCAGTGAGTTGGTTGTGACAAAGTCTAAAATGTAATCTGTTAATAATGTCTAAAATGTTTTAAGTCTAAAATGTAACCTGTTAAAAATGTAATCTTTTAAATAATGGCTAAAATTATGAAATAAGTCAGTGGTATGTGAAGTAAAAAAAATGTAATCTGTTAAATAATGTTGAATAATGATGCTTAAAATTGAAAGATTGTATTGTAAAAAGGGGCAGAAAATATAAGACTTGTTCTCCCCTCTGCTCCTTTTCATTCAATGTCTTGTAATATATTAATTTCCGCTTTTCTGTTTTGTTTTGTTTTTTTTTAAATGAATGAAATAAATATTGAAAAAAAAATGTCAAGACTTTGGCCCGACTTTGGGTGAGTTCCTGACACCAGGAAAGATCCAAAACGTGATGTGAAAAAATAAATAATTACCCAGGAACACCGAAAGGGATACACTAAATTTGACAATCTCCGTGATGACGCAGTGACATTGTGCCATTACTTAGGGAGAGCTCTGGACTATTAAGGTTTTAAAACACAAAAGTACTTCTTATCTGATTACTCGATTAATTGCCGGAATAATCAATAGAATACTCGATTACTAAAATAATCGATAACTGCCGCCCTAGTCTTGGCCCATTAGCTTTGGTTAGCAGTCAGACTATGAGAGTAAAACCAAATAAAAAAAATCAGGAGTCGAGCCTCTAAGGTGGTTGGATATCAAGTTCGACTTCTTCCTGGAAGCTCCTGCAGCTAAACTGATGTCAAACGTATCGCTACGCTTTCCTTTTGGATCCCATTAGTGAAGCTGATAGGGTGTTTCTGTTGACTGGGCACCCCAGGATCTCCTTGCACTTTGCCCAGGCTTACACCTTGGAGAGGTCACTCCAGTGCTGCTGCGCACAGCATCACAAACAACACAGGAACCAGTGGTCACACTCGAAAACATGCTGTTGCGTTTAGATATGTCTTGCTATACTTGCTACCTCCCTTTAACATAAAGAGCTCTTACAAGTTTTGGATGTTGAACTCAACTTGTAAAGGTTAACATCCAAAACTTGTAAGAGCTCTTTATGTTAAAGGGAGGTAGCAAGTGGACATAACTAAACACAGCAGCATGTTTTAGAGTGCATGAGTTAGAAGCCCAGAGTTGATTGCCGTAAGCTTGCGCATTAAGACATTAAGGGTTATTGCAAACTGAGATTTGACCCCAATGACCTTGAGTGTCACCAAAATGACAAAAGTTTGGCTGACCTTGCCAGATCAATTTTGGAATCCACCTGAGTGTGTATCTCATTTGTTCCAAATCAGATTGAAAATTAAATTCCTTGACCTTTGCCAAAATTAATTCTTTAAGGGCTATTTCAGGGTCAGCCTTCACTGACATACCAAATTTGGTAGAAATCAGCAAAAGGACCTGGGAGGAGTAAGCCAACAAACAGACAGGCAGACATAACCTTTACCCCAATTATTGATCTTTGGCAAATTTGACCTTGCTGGGCAATTCCAGAACACACCCCCATATGTGTGCCATGTTTGGTGCAAATTGGAATGAAAAACTACATTTTTTTAGTTTAATTTTTTCATGACCTTGAGCCCAATGATTGACTATTGACAAATTTGGCCTCCTTTCCAGAACCCATCATATGTCTGTCAGGGTTGGTACATATTTCAGTGAAAAACCTCAAAATTTGACCATTGACCTCAGTGATTGACCTTTGACAACGTTGATCTTGCTTGGGAATTCCAGAACCCACTGCCATATGTGTGCCACATTTAGTGCAAGTCAGAGTAAAAAAAAACCCTAAATTTTGACCAAGCCTGGCTTGGCAATTCTAGAACCCACCACATTTATGCCAAGGCAGGACATTAGACATTTTTTTTTCTTTTCTTTTTTTACCTTTGATCCCAGTGACTGACCTTTGCCAAAATAAACCCTATAAGAGCAATTCTGTTGTGAAAGTGTAGTGACACGGACCCACAACAGGGGGCACAAATGAACGGTCAATAGATGAGCCAAAAAGTAACAATTTAATGTTGTGAAGGTGCACAACGAATATACAGACAATCTCAGAATCTGATAACAGTCAATCCACAAAGGTGACGTGTGGGCAGGCTCGAGGATAGAAGACGTGTGTCCTGAGAAGAGCCAGAACCACACGATTTCCGCCGCCACCGAACCTGGTGAATACTGGAGCCGCCAAGTACCGAATTCCCAGGTGATCACCGTCCCCGACTGTCGGATCTGGTACTGCTAGCGAAGAACAAAGACAGTCAAGTGTGGGTGTGTGTACACCCAGTAACAACAACGGTGGGAATACCACCTCCACCTCTAACACACACTCGTGCAGCGTCTGTTTAACCACTTATCTGACGGACGTAGGACGAAACAGTCGCGACCCACGCCGGTCCTCTGGTTGACAGCTGCAAAACAAAAGCTCTTAGAATCAATTAATGCGGGCAGAGACAGTTACCTCCATAGAAGTACGATATCTCGGCAACGAGGTGGAGATGACGTCTGGTCTTTATAGAGTGAGATGCTGTAGAGTAGATGGGTGACAGCTGTCAAGAGATAATGAGTGACAGCTGTCACCCCCGGCTGTGTCCGTGGCGGCAGCGCCCTCTCGTGCCTGAAGCCCGCACTTCAGGCAGGGCGCCCACTGGTGGTGGGCCAGCAGTACCTCCTCTTCTGGCGGCCCACACAACAAATTCTGTGCCATGTTAAGTGGAACTCAGCCATCTAACCTGTAAAAGGTGGGAGCACAAACAGGATAAACATTGCTCAACTTATAGTATGATTTGAAAATCCTTTTCAACCTATATTCAATTGAATACACCACAAAGAAAAGATATTTAATGTTCAAACTGATAAACTTTGTTTTTGTGCAAATATTTGCTCATTTTGAAATGGATGCCTGCAACACATTTCAAAAAAGTTGGGACAGTGGTGTGTTTACCACTGTGTTACATCACCTTTCCTTCTAACAACACTCAATAAGTGTTTCGGAACTGAGGACACTAATTGTTGAAGCTTTGTAGGTGGAATTCTTACCCATTCTTGCTTGATGTACGACTTCAGTTGTTCAACAGTCTGGGGTCTCCGTTGCCGTATTTTGCGCTTCATAATGCGCCACACATTTTCAATGGGCAACAGGTCTGGACTGCAGGCAGGCCAGTCTAGTACCTGCACTCTTTTATTACGAAGTCACACTGTTGTAACACGTGCAGAATGTGGTTTGGCATTGTCTTGCTGAAATAAGCAGGGACATCCCTGAAAAAGATGTTGCTTGGATGGCAGCATGTGTTGCTCCAAAACCTGGATGTACCGTTCAGCATTGATGGTGCCATCACAGATGTGTACGTTGCCCATGCCATGGGCACTAACACAACCCCATACCATCACAGATGCTGGCTTTTGAACTTTGAGCTGGTAACAATCTATATGGTCCTTTTCCTCTTTTTGTCCTGAGAACACAACGTCCATGATTTCCAAAAACAATTTGACTCATCAGACAACAGCACACTTTTCCACTTTGAATCTGTCCATTTCAAATGAGCTTGGGCCCAGAGAAGGCGGTGGTGTTTCTGGATATTGTTGATGTATGGCTTTCGCTTTGCATAGTAGAGTTTTAACTTGCACTTGTAGATGTAGCGATGAACTGCGTTAACTGACAATGGTTTTCTGAAGTGTTTCTGAGCCCACGAGGTAAGATCCTTTACACAATGATGTCGGTTTTTAATGCAGTGCAGGGATTGAAGGTCACAGGCATTCAATGTTGGTTTTCAGCCTTGCCGCTTATGTGTAGAAAGTTCTCCAGATTCTCTGAATCTTCTGATTATATTATGGACTGTAGATGATGGAATCCCTAAATTCCTTGCAATTGAACGTTGAGAAACGTTGTTCTTAAACTGTTGGACTATTTTTTCACACAATAGTTCACAAAGTGGTGATCCTCGCCCCAGCTTTGCTTGTGAACGGCTGAGCCTTTTGGGGATGCTCCTTTTATACCCACTCATGACACTCACCTGTTTCCAATTAACCTGTTCACCTGTGGAATGTTCCAAACAGGTGTTCTTTGAGCATTCAAAATTTGGTAATAAGGTCGACCATGTCTGTCACCACTCTCTAGTTTCTGTTGCACTTAAAGGTACTATGATCATTTAAGAACTGACTGATTTCTCTCTTCTGATGAGCGGAGCAAGGTTCTGCAGGCTGAGCCAGAGGACTTTAATGCTATAGGGGAGATTCCAAGTCCTTAGTGGAAAGCCACAGGCTAATTTGTCATGTCTTCATGCACATTAATATCTGCAGTCCCCTTCCCCACATTCTCTGGCAATGGATGTCTCTTCACTGTCCAAACTTAATAGTCTGAACAGAGACGTGCCACGTGATGTTTTTGCCCAGGTCACGGTCCAGTGCCACTGAGTAGTCAGAAGCCTTATTTCTACATTGCCCCTCCTTCCCCTCTCTTACATGCATTTATCTCTCTGCATGGTTTTGGCAGCGATGTGCTTTTCCCAGCATTTAGCCAGGAGAGGGAGAGAGGATTGGAGCCGCAGAGAAAAGGAGGCCTTTTCAAGCTGGGAATGACGGATGCTTTATTAAAAGAGGCAGGGCCTTTTGAGTGGCTGGCCCCTCCTCCCCCCACACTGTGTGTCTAGCCTATTGTGGCAAGGCAGTGGCAGCCAGCCCCCCACTCCCCCCGCCAGGCGCTTTGTCACTGTAAGTCACCTCACAGACTGAAACAGACCTGCTCCAAAAAAAAAAGCACCGCTTTCTCCACAGTGACTCTATGCTATTCTGGTTTTGCCTGCTCCGTGAAACAAATGATTGTCTGGCTGTCACATAATATACAGGAGACACCGAGATGGGCGTGACATGTAGGGATGAAGGGACATAAGGAAAGAAGGTGCCACAAAATGTTGGGGGGGGCTTCACGATGTGAAAGGTGGAGGGAATGTATGAGGTGGAAGCATAATGGAAAAAGATGTATGGTAAAGTTGAGGTGACGATGTGGGAGGGACGAATCTGGTTCGAGGGAGATGGCAAGAGACAGAGAGAAATGAAGTTTGAGGAAAGGAACAAATGATGTGCAGGAAGCCCGTGGCGAGAGTGAGTGTGTCTTTTGCTGCGTGTGAAATGTGTGTTTTTAGATACTTGCAGCATTCCTCTAGAGATAAACCCCTGGGCCCCCCGGCCTATGGCCCCCACCCTTTGGTGTCTCTCCACCCACCACGCCAGGCCCCGCTTACTCAAGTGTGTGTGTCTGGGTATGTTTACGCTGGACGGAGTGTGCGTGCCCTGTACCTCCGCACTCGCAAGGGGCCACAGAAGGACAGCCGTTTGTTGGAAGGGAAGAGAAAACGTAAGGAGGTGAGCTGAGGGCCCGCAGGCATGCCAGTCAAGATGGTCACTTTTGGAGTGAGTACCACAGACTCTGCTGCTTTCCATCTTTTGCTCAGCTTCCTTCCTCTGCACACTCTTCCTGTCACTGACTGTCTCTTTTCTTCTATCTGTCTCTCTTTTCATCTCTACTTCTTTCATTGCATTACTGTCAGTTTGTGATCTGTAACAGAAGCTTTGGTGGCCTTTTCTCAGAGGTTACGCACCTGCTTGCACCTCCTGTCTTCATTCTGTACTCAATGCAGTTATCACTGGATTTCCTCCCTTCCTAAAACATTTTTTTTCGAATAATTCCTCAGATTCATATGTGAATATCGACGTGTTGGTGGTCTGTTTTGTGGTAAAATTCGGCACAATGCTCCTTCTGTTTTCAATTAATCAGCTGTACTTTCACTTTGCATGTTCGTGTTTCCGTCCTGACAGTGTCCTTGTCCATTTGACCAACATTGGCAAGGGAATATAAAACAGAGGTGCACACGTAAACATAATAAGCAAAGTGTCAGGACAAATCCTGCTCAATAAGAAGACAATCTATCATTAAAAATAAGACCCTAAAGTTGCTCCCTTGTTTTATTTATTTATTTATTTTTTCTCTCAGGTTGCCACAGCAGATCCGAGGTGGATTTGTATGTTGCAATTGGCACAAATGTCATATTCAGTCACTTCTTCCAGACCAGAATGAAACCTTAGACAGAGCCTCACATAGCAACGTGGGAGGGAGAATTGGATTATCTTTAAAGTTACGATGTGTGTGTTTCATAGATTAGCTAAACATGTATTAAAATGGGTGGGTGTGTATCTGCGTCCCTCCTTAGTCTTGTTTTTAATTTGTAGCTCAGACCTGATGATGCCAACCAGGGTTAGCTGGTGGTGAGTAAATTAGCAGTCACTAAACAGATTACTTGGTCAGTTAGTGAGATTCTGTTGTGCGAGTTCGATCTGTGTGACCTCATGTTTGTCCACCCGAAGTGTAAAATCTTTGCTGAGTTTTACCAGCTGTAACAAAGAGTAAAATGTGCTGGTCATGTTTACAGATCAGAACAGCAGTGAGGTTTGTAGCAGTTGGTGTTGTTCATATCAGGTTCCTCTGTTGTCACTTGCAGCATTTTTTCTCTGTATATGGACAGCATTTCTATAGTGATGTTCCATCTGATGCAGCTGCTCAACACGCTTTCCAACAATGCCTTACATTCACTCAGTCATACAGACACTCACATAGTATGCAAAACACTCAATTGCATTGTGCGTGCGCACACACACGCACACATTAAAAAAAAAAAAAAAAAAAATATATATATATATATATATATGTGTGTGTGTGTGTGTGTGTGTGTGTGTGTGTGTGTGTGTGTGTGTGTGTGTGTGTGTGTGTGTGTGTGTGTGTGTGTGTGTGATACTGTGCATACATTTTTGGCATCCCATACTTACAGTAAAAGTGTTTGTTGCCCCTCCCCCACCCCCTTTTTTATTGGCATCAGTTCCAACAAAAGTGAATATGTGAGCTGTATTTTATTCCATATTAATAATAATAATTTATTTGTAATTGTACTGGCCAATAAAATACCAGACAAAAACATGTGCAAATGACCATTTAATATTAAAATTATTGTAAGACAGAATTGCTCATACTTTGTTGTGTTCTTCTTAAAATAGTTTTTGAGGTCCTGAAATGTATACTCTGTTGTGTCTTATTTACCGAAAAATCACCCGTAAATAGAACCAAGTTTCAAATCAATTATCATTAGATAACACATTTCACTTCATGAATATTTATCATATTTATCCCACCTGCAAAGAATGGAGAGGTCTGTATTTTTATCATAGGTACACTTCAACTGTGAGAGACAGAATCTAAAAAATATATATATATCTGATCACCTACCAACCAGCAAGAATTCTGACTCTTACAGACCAGCACATGTCCAGGTCCCTTTGAAGTTCACCAGTGACCATCTGGATGATCCAGAGGAGGCATGGTAGAAGGCCATGTGGTCAGATGAGACCAGAATAGAGCTTTTAGGTATCAGCTCTACTCGCTGTGTTTGGAGGATGAGAACAACCCCAAGAACACTGTCCCAACCGTGAAGCATGGGGATGGAAACATCATTTTTGGGTGTGCTTTTCTGCAAAGTGGACAGGACGACTGCACCATATTGAAGTGAGGATGGATGTGAGGATGGATGGGGTCATGTATCGCGAGATTTTGGCAAACAACCTCCTTCCCTCAGTAAGAGCATTGAAGATGGGTCGTGGCTGGGTCTTCCAGCATGACAATAACCCAAAACACAGCCAGGGCAACTAAGGAGGGGCTCTGTAAGAAGCATTTCAAGGTCCTGGAGTGGCCTGGCCAGTCTCCAGACCTGAACTCAATAGAAAATCTTTGGAGGGTGCTGAAACCCGAAACCTGAAAGATCTGGAGAAGATCTGTATGGAGGAGTGGACCAAAATCCCTGCTGCAGTGTGCAAACTGAGTCAAGAACTACAGGAAACATCAGACCTCTGTAACTGCAAACAAAGGTTTCTGTATCAAATATTAAGGTCTGTTTTTCTATTGTATCAAATACTTATTTCATGCAATAAAATGCAAATTAATTATTTAAAAAGCGTACAATGTAATTTTCTGGATTTTTTTTTTTTTTTTTTTTTTTTAGATTCTGTCTCTCACAGTTGAAGTGTACCTGCAATAAAAATTATAGGCCTCTCCATTCTTTGTAAGTGGGAAAACCTGCAAAATTAACAGTAGATCAAATTCTTATTTGCCTCACTGTGTGTGTGTGTGTGTATATATATATATATATATATATATATATATATATATATATATATATATATATATATATATATATATGTGTGTGTGTGTGTGTGTGTGTGTGTGTGTGTTACTGTATGTTCCCCTTGTTTCCCCCTTACTATAAAATTCATATTAGCCAGGACCAACAACACTATGACACCATGAAAGCTGATCAGAATTGTTCTTGTTGTTGTTTTTTAATGCAACAACAAACTGTTCCATCTTTAGGTTCATTTTCTTTTCTAAAACAAACCAGACTTGGTTGGGCTTTCAAAAAAAGTTTTGTTGGAAACTCACATGGCAGCAATAAGACAACGACCTGATCTGCCTGGTAATTAGATTTTTCAAATTAAATATGACAAGTAGGAGTGTCATTAGTTGCCACCAGGACCCTGCAAATAGCAACAAGGCTTCCTACGTCACATTGATACAAAAGGCCTATTTTAGTGAGGGCTGCGAGAACAAGCCCAGAAATGCCCCGCTGCACCAATATTCCTATTATTAAATAATATATAAATGAAAAACCACAAATTATGTTAAAATAATGCCAATATGGCCCAAAATAGGTGATTCATTGGTCCTCATCTGTTTTTAATCAAAAACTTCAGAGCTGAATATGGAGTAGTTTTTACAGAGTAACTGACAGATAATTTGTGGACTGACTGACTGACTGACTCCATTATGCTGTTTCTTGACCTGCAAATCACATGGAAAACTCTTCTTAAAATTGCAGTTTGACCATATTTTGCTTCACACCATTCTAAGCTTTCATGAAGTGGTGATAGAATAAATTCTTTGTCCCTCCTTTATTCAGAATGATTACTGTTATGATATTGTTTAAAGCGCATTATGCTTACTTTGACGTGATCCTATTCCCCATAGGTTCCAGACCCTATTTCCAAAGTATGCCTTTCACCCTTTTTGTCATTTCTACAAAAGATCACAATAACCATGACAATCTCATCTACAAGTGGAGAAGCAGCAGCAGGGGCACATATAAAGAGACAGTCACTAAGTAAAGCGCCAAACCAACGTGGGATACAGAGTGCGGGAGTCTGAAAGTATGAAAATGCAAATAGTAAGAATGGGACATGCTGCTTTGCCGCATACAGGCAGCATATGTGTGTGGAAAAAGAAACGGCCAGACAGGCACATTTACATACAGACAGCATCAAGAGTGAGTTATCGCACTGCTCCCCTCGCTTCCTGTAAACCTGTCCACAGCTGAACGGTCCCACTGGTCTAAGCCCGTACATTTAACTGCACAGCATCTTCAAGCGGGCTCAGAGATGGAGGCCCAAAGAAAAAGCCAAGAGAACGAAAATCAATTTCTTCAACAAATGCAAGTCAGCAGAAACGGGAGGTGAGGTGGCTGTTTAAGTGCTCTGCAGGAATTTCCATATCTGCCATTTAGTGTTCCAATCATCCTGTTGACAAGATATTGATTTAAGCACAACAATACTGTGTACAGTTTGCTGTTCATGCACAGTTATTGTTGTTTACAGCTCAGAAAATGCAATTAACACACGTGAATTAGTACTGTTACATGTGTTACACCCTATTTTCACCTTTCAGCTACGTGCACAAACAGCTGTCACGGCACTTATAATATTTATGATTTGCACCTGGTGCTGTGCCAGCAAATTCACTGTGTGTGTGTGTGTTTTAGAAACAGAGGGAGAAAGCAGGCACACTACGTGTAAGCACATTTGCTTAATTAGCTGTCATTTTTTTAGCACAAATTCTGAAATTCAAGCAATTATGACATTTAGCAATAAAATCTAAACCTTTGTTAGACAGAGGAAGTGTTTAAAAAGTTGTTTTTGATTGCATGTTATAGTACATTTGGCTCTCGCAATGTGTGAGACCTGTTCAGAAGTATCAGTGTTAAAACTGCTTGTTGTTCTGCTTGGTCTGTCTAAAAATCACAGTAATTGTAAGTAATTAAGCAATAATGTAACACATTAGCATTAATTGGACTTTTCACATCAGCAAAATGTTGCTAGACAAAATTGACAGGCAAATGTTGCACCATTTACAGTTTCTTTATTCACATCCTCAGAAGCCTATAAATCTTTCAGAACCATCAGGGTTGTGTTGGTGGCTTCCCTCACTGGTCTCCTTCCAGCATAGTCACTCCATTTAAAAACATTGATGACTTGACACAGATTTATCATATGGTACCATGCTGTGTATATTTGTTAATGATGAAGTAAATAAAGTCCCTTGAGACATTCAGTGACTTGAAAATGGAAATGTATCCACCCCCTGACTTGTCTCAAGAAAGAAGATGAGAGTAGAAAGTAAAACTTTTAATCCTTATATTTCAAATAAATTGCACCTGTCCCAACTTTTCTGAGGGCCCCTTCACACATAGTGTAAATTTGGTCAATTTGCTCATAAAGTGTGCATGAAGCAGGAATGGTGTGCAAAATGTGTAAAATCTCAGCTGCCTCATACACCTGTTGTTACAACTATTTGCACACACCAGCAACTGAAAGACAGAGTGTGCGCTGTGTGAGCCCATCGAACCCTCTCGCGGCAGAATTCCAGGTGACACGCACAAACATCTAACAGTGCTCGTATGGCACTTAGAAAATGTGTGGCCATTCGCACTATCATCATGAAAACAGTCAGCAGACAGTCACTGTTGTGCTGGCAGTGAAATTTGTCTAAGTGCCCCACGAGTGTGGCTTTGGTCTGTGCACTGAATTGACAGGAGGTGTGGCCGCCGACAGAAGCAGCTGTGGAGATCTGTCGTTCTGGACATCCCAGCTGGACGACACGCACTGTGTTTGGACGGACATGGACTAACAACTGCCCACTGTGACGTACATGTCTCTGCTTGCTGTCATCACATGGACATAAATAAAAACATATATCGCTGACAGGCTGCCCCCAGGTTGAAACGGACTGTCAGAACATAATACGCAGTGGGCGATCTGACTGTCACGTCACCCACGTGAGCTCTGTTCCACATTATGCAATGTCAGTCCTGTGCCCTCCACAAGACACACGTGTCGGGCAGGACACACGCATGGGCCGGCTGGACACGTCCCAGCAGATGAGGACATGATGAGACGAGCGAACTGCTTCTTATTCGTGTCATTTCATGACTGTATGTCTGTGACCATGGGTCATCTACAGAGGAACAGATGGATCATATTTGTCTTGCCCCCTTGATAAGAGGGATTCACTATAATGCGATGTTTTAATATGGTGTGTGTGTGTGTGTTTTTTTATATGTCCATGTCCTTCCTGATATCAGGCAGTTTCATGCATCTTTCACGGGCCAGCGATGGTAGCTCAGTGGTAAAGTTTCTGACTGGCAACCAGAGCTTTTGGAAAGCACGGGTTTGAATCCCGTGGGTGACGTATATTTTTTATTTTTTATTTTCACAGCAGCTGCACGATATGGTTACACATTGCACTGCTGCTCGGACTATGTTCCCACGTGCACGAAACCGTTGCCACATGTATTTTTTTATTATTTATTTATTTTTTCTTCACAGCAGCTGAGTTCCCGCGTGTACGCCTGCCTGTCTGCGCAATGTTTCATGGTGCGCTCATACGCGCTGTTCCACGGGAGTTGCCCTGAGTTGTACATATTTGCACTTTGTGTGAAGGGGCCCTTAGGAACGTGTTGAAGGGATGGATGTATAATAACAAATGAAATGAGGTTTACCACACAAAATATGTATTAATATCTATAATTTTGTAGCAATATCTTGGGTGCATACTGTCTGCAGTGAAACAGAAGTCAAAGTAAATGTAAGGATCACTGTTTTTATTTTTATTAGCATTTTCCATATCATCCCAACTTTTTCTGATTTGGAGTTGTAGTTTCCTGGTAACATCAGATTCAAACAGTTGGAACTGTACACTTGTAAGCACAGCGATTAGTTAATGTTTGGCCTTTTATGCTCCAGCAATTTTTCATCATAATTAAATAAAAAAAAAAAAGCGTATAATAAAAGAGCAGTGGTGTTATGTTTGTATGTAATCTGATCTGAAAAATACCAAATAAATTATCAGGTCACTGCTTAAACTGTATCACCCACTGAAACATTACGGAGCATCACATTTCTTTGTGTAGAGTAGATGGATGAGTGGTTAAGGAGCTGTCCTGGCAGTATGTAGGCCTGGGTTTGAATCTCGCTTGCATTGCTGTCTTTGTCCTTGGACAGGATGCACTAGCCAGATCCAAATTTCACTTTATATAGCCTTTGAAGGATTATGTCAAAACTACTTCACAGACTCACCAAATTTTCAACGACAGAAAAATATTAGGGCATGGAAGACTCGAATGAATTTTGGAAGTGATCCGTATCCGGACTGGTGGGTGTCAGAAATCTCTGATTGATCTAGTTTTCCATATTTAATTAGTGCATGCACACATGGTAAATGTGTGTTTGTGCCAAATTGCCCAGTGCACACAGAAATTTAAGACAGAAAATTACACCCTGTGTTATTGGGTGTTTATGGGGATAACAAAAAACACAGAAATACATTTATTGAGCCCAAAATAGTTTCTATTTGTTCAGAGAGAAATGCACCAGTGGCCATATGCGCTGCCAAAATTATTACTGTATTTACTACATGTGCAGATATTAATCAAGCTGTGAAAACAAATTATATGTCATGCACATGCAATAAAACTTGCTTTCAGCTGCTCTTATTTGGGGCTTCAGCAGCATAAACATGCATCTTCTTCTCACACAAAGGCTTTGTGGAAGTCCAATAGACTTTGATCACAGGTGAGTGTATCATTAGGCTTGTTTATTTCGGCTGCTCCTGTTTTACCCAGGTACAAATGTGTCTTTCTGTTCATGTGAACATACTGCAGCGTTTGCATCACCGACAATTCAAACATGCTCAAACTGCTGTGTTGTGGTCTCATGGTACAGTTTGGTAATGTGATGACTCCACGCCCCTTGGACAGACTTCCTTTTCAGTATGATCATAGCAAGTCATGTATTTGTATTTCATCATTGTATGGTGAGTGGCAGACTGCACTAATGTTATGTAATGTAAAATTAAAACAATACAGTATAGTAATGTATTACATTAGTTGCATCTCATGAAAATGTTTAGGTTGTTTTAATTTTACCACCTTTCTGACTTGGTGAATTTTAGGAGGTTGAATAATGTTTCTTTGCTGCAGCCGTTGCTCTAACTGAGCCAGCACAATTGTG
The DNA here is from genome assembly GCF_902500255.1 of Thalassophryne amazonica. NCBI lineage: Eukaryota > Metazoa > Chordata > Actinopteri > Batrachoidiformes > Batrachoididae > Thalassophryne > Thalassophryne amazonica. Next base: position 56,093,493 of record NC_047107.1, on the reverse strand, counting down.
GTGAAGCTTCATTATATTTTATTAACGAAATTCTCTGGGCTCTGTTCTTCACAGAATTTCAGTTTTCCGTCTGTTATAAAAGAAGAAAAGAACTACCACTTGATATTGCTTCCATATGTTGCTTGTGTTTTTACATTGTTGCAAAATGCTTGTAAAAGTCTAATTCTAGCTCGTGTGAATATATGTATCACAGCAGATTTCCTTCAGAAAGAACAACATTTAGTATCTTTTCCTTTTGTGTTGATACAAAACCCTGAGATAAATGTTCTGTATAACATCTGAAGCTTTCAGTGCCCCTTTTATCATTTCATCATGATGCATTAAAAGGCTCAAAAATAAAATATTTATTTAATGTCAGGGAAATTCAGCCTACATAATTCATTTGAAAATACAATTTGGACCTGAAACTGGTTTTCAGTCTCCAAAGTGCAGCAGTATTTGCACTCCTCTGTTTGCATCTTTTGTTACCGCTCTCCTTTGCTGTTACAGAGGAATCCCATGGCTGGGATGTGGATCTCACCACCTCACGCACACGTGCACATATGCACACATGTCCATATTGAGGTTTTGAACGCTACAGTCCACCGGCGAGTCGGTGATGTCATTCTTTTTGCTGCAGCACCAGCAGAGGAGGATGAGAGACAAATGAGAGGAGAGACAGACATAGAAAAAAAGGAAAAGGAGAGCTGAGGTGTGTGAGAGGGGAGTAATGTTGAGCTTCATTAGCAGGAGGATAACAGTGTTTCAGTCTGCTCGTTGCATAACTGTGTGCATTGGTATTGCTCACATTAACCACAAGAGCTGTTGAGCAGGATATTGTCTGTTCATTACAATCATTCTGATTAATGTGTTTTCTTGTCTGTGCTCAGCCCCAGCATACGGGGCTTGTCCCCTCTGTCTGCAAACAATCACAGACACACATTTGTCTAAATCACATATGAGTCCAGCAAACTGGAGCGGAGAAATTACTTTTGAACAGTTTCACTGTGCTACTGCTTGCATTGTGCATGCATGAGCAGTGCACCTATTTATATCTACATAAGAGATGGGTGTGGTTCCCCTGCATCCTTATCGCATCACACACAGACTTCTTGACATACACACAAACATGTCAAACGACATTCAAATCATCAGACGTTCGTTTGTTGGCCAGTGCGTTTGTCGGAAGCAGTAAGCTCTTTCTTGCATCTGTCATGGCATGTCGGTGTGAGCCTCTTTTGGTCTGTAAACCTCAGCAGACTCTTTGTGGAGCAGTGCAACCTGAGTGCAGAGGGTCAGCACGCCAGCGGAGGAGCCTCTGTCAGCCTTGCCTTGGCGTTATCACACCACCATTTGCTTTCAAGCCTTGTGTTAGGTTGTGGGTTCTTCTCTGTCTTTGTATCAGCTCTGTTTTTGCTCCGAGTGAAGAGTTTTTCCTATGACCAGTGTTGCACATATAAGTTAAAACAATATTTAAATATGAAATTTAATTAAATACCTCGAAAGGGGCACCACCTGCATACAGCAGGAACTTAATCATGTTATGGTCTATATTAATCAGTCTTCTTGATACGATTGAATAAACATCTGTCTTCAACTAGACACAAGGCAAACAACTGGCACAATATTTCCAGATTTATTTACATATGTGCAGGTACAAACAAATGTGACTGAGAGATTGACAGTATGGGTAATGATTCATAGTTTTATTACTGAGATGATATGTTGATGATGAGACATGAAAAGCAAGAGAAATGAAAGAAGAAAATGTAGAAATTATTGTTATTATTAAATCCAAAGAAAGCCACTTTGCATCACTAACAGCAAAGACCATCAAAACAGTTGAAGGTTCACTTATCTGGGTCTTTTGGATTGGGTGTAGTGTGGCTTCCTGATCGACCTTTGCTGGCCTCACTTCACCTGCGTTGAGTTAACCCACTTGGCCTCCCAGATGACTACAGGCATGGAGACTGCTTGGTTGGTTTCACAGCAGGACCGAATGTGATGATTTTGCGGTTCTGTAGAATTTGTGTTCACCGAATAACACAGGATAAAGGTTTTGGTGTTTGCTGACAAAAATGCTCAGGCAGCTTCCAAAACGTATGGAAGATCAATTTAAAATCTTTGTAAAAATTTAGAAAACCTTCAAGGTGTTGTGTGGGCCGCTGAAGAGGAGGTACTGCTGGCCCACCACCACCAGAGGGCGCCCTGTCTGGAGTGCGGGCTCCAGGCACCAGAGGGCGCTGCCGCCTCACAGGAGCAGCCAGGGTGACAGCTGTCACCCATCACCTGAGACGAGACAGCTGATATCAATCAACAGGGAGGTATATCAGCAGGACGGCATCTCCACCTCATTGCCGAGATATCACTCTACCAAGGAGGTAACATATCCAGCCAAACGGATCATCTTTTGACCATTAAATACTTTTTGCCTTTACACAGAAAGAGAAAAGACAGCAGGAGACTGTATTTTGGATAAGTACTCACATTCCTGCACTCACCTGTATTTTCCTGACAAGAGGTGGAGGTGGTGTTTCCACCCTGTGTGTTGCTGGGTGCAGCCGCACCCACACCTGACTGTATCTGTTCCTTGCCAGCAGTACCGGATCCGACGAGCGGAGGCAGTGGCCACCTGGGGTTCGGGACTTGGCGGCTCCAGTATCCCCGGGGTTCGGTGGCAGAGGAAATCGGGTGGTTCCGGTTCGACTCGGACAGACGTCTCCTATCGTCGAGCCTGCCCACACGACACCTTTGGAATTCGGTTACTGCTGTATTTGTAAATCTGTTGTGTTTGTTGTGTGAGTTCACAACAGTAAAACCCTGTGATTTGACTTTCTCCATTGTCCGTTCATTTGCGCCCCCTGTTGTGGGTCCGTGTTCCTACACTTTCCCAACAGGATATCTCGGCCAACGTCATGGATCCCGAGGGGCGTCAACCGGCTGTTGAACGGCCAATGGAAGAACAGGACGCGCAGGCGTCCGCAGGAGGGGTAATCGGTGAGTTGCAGCGGATCCTCACCGCTTTCACGACTCGGTTAGATTTGATGACCGAGCAGAACGTCCTCCTGAACCGCAGGGTGGAGGCTCTCGCCGCGCAGGTGGAAGCGCGCCCTCCGGGCGCCGCTGCGGCTCTCCCTCCCGTAGACCCTGTGCGTAACATTGACGTTCCACTGGTCGTTCAACGACCCCTCGCACCTTCCCCGGAAGCATACATAAGCCCCCCAGAGCCGTACGGAGGCTGTGTGGAGACGTGCGCGGATTTCCTTATGCAGTGTTCGCTCGTCTTCGCACAGCGTCCAGTTATGTACGCGACTGATGCTAGCAAGGTAGCTTATGTAATAAACCTGCTTCGCAGCGAGGCACGCGCTTGGGCTACAGCACTCTGGGAGCAAAAGTCACGGCTCCTTCAGACATATGATGGGTTTGTGAGGGAGCTCAGAACCGTGTTCGATCACCCCAATAGAGGAGAAACCGCTTCAACTGTGCTACTGTCGATGAGACAGGGGCGTCGGAGCGCAGCTGCCTATGCAGTCGACTTCCGCATCGCGGCTGCGAGGTCCGGCTGGAATAGCGCTGCCCTCCGCGCCGCCTTTGTAAACGGACTGTCATTGGTTCTTAAGGAGCACCTGGTGGCTAAGGACGAACCGCGGGATTTAGATGGGCTCATCGATCTTGTCATACGGTTAGACAACCGGTTAGAAGAACGTCGGCGGGAACGAGACGAAGGGCGTGGCCGGGCACGCGCTGTCCCTCTCCCTTCCGGTTCCGACCGCGCTCCGCCTTCCCCACGCTCCACGGCCCCTGCGCTCCGTGGGGCCACAGCTCCCCCTGCTGACGAAGCTATGGACACGAGTAGGGCAACATTTAGGGCACCAGACGCACAGAGGGGACGGGCCCACGGAGCTTGTTTTGTTTGTGGTGCGATAGAGCACCACATGAGGGACTGCCCCGAGCGGTTCAACTCCAACGCCCCGCCCCTAGAGACTGGGCTAGGGGTGGGCCGAGACATTCACGTGGGACACACCCACATTGCTACACGACTCCCAGTCACGATCCTTTATGAGGATTCAACCCTGAAGGCCCCAGCACTGGTGGACACGGGCTCTGAGGGGAATCTGTTGGACAGCAGGTGGGCCAGGGAGATAGGGCTCCCTCTGGTGGCGCTTACTTCGCCGGTACAGGTTCGGGCACTAGATGGCTCCTTACTCCCTCCGATCACGCATAAGACACCACCTGTAACTCTGGTGGTGTCAGGAAATCACCGGGAGGTGATCAAGTTTTTTGTGACTCAGGCCACCTCCCGTGTGGTTTTAGGTTTTCCCTGGATGTTGAAGCACTATCCCCGGATTGATTGGCCGTCCGGGGTAGTGGTTCAGTGGAGCGAGACCTGCCATCGGGTGTGTCTAGGTTCCTCGGTTCCTCCCGGCTCCCAAGCTAAGGAGGAGGTCAGAGTCCCGCCCAATCTGGGGACAGTGCCGGTGGAGTACCACGACCTTGTCGACGTGTTCAGCAAGGATCTGGCTCTCACTCTTCCCCCCCACCGTCCGTATGATTGTGCCATTGATTTGGTTCCGGGCAGTGAGTTCCCGTCCAGTAGGCTGTACAACCTCTCACGGCCTGAGCGCGAATCAATGGAGACCTACATCCGGGACTCGTTAGCTGCCGGGTTGATCCGGAATTCCACCTCCCCGATGGGCGCAGGTTTCTTTTTTGTGGGCAAAAAAGATGGCGGACTTCGTCCATGCATTGATTATAGGGGGTTGAACAAGATCACGGTTCGCAACCGATACCCGTTGCCCCTGTTGGATTCAGTGTTCACACCCCTGCATGGAGCCCAGATTTTCACCAAGCTCGATCTTAGAAATGCGTACCACCTGGTTCGGATCCGGAAGGGAGACGAGTGGAAGACGGCATTTAACACCCCCTTAGGTAACTTTGAGTACCTGGTCATGCCGTTCGGTCTCACAAACGCTCCCGCGACTTTCCAAGCGTTGGTTAACGATGTCTTGCGGGATTTCCTGCACCGGTTCGTCTTCGTATATCTAGACGATATACTCATCTTTTCTCCGGACCCTGAGACCCATGTCCAGCATGTACGTCAGGTCCTGCAGCGGTTGTTGGAGAACCGGCTGTTTGTGAAGGGCGAGAAGTGTGAGTTCCACCGCACGTCTTTGTCCTTCTTGGGGTTCATTATCTCCTCCAACTCCGTCGCTCCTGATCCGGCCAAGGTTGCGGCGGTGAGAGACTGGCCCCAACCCACAAGCCGTAGGAAGTTGCAACAGTTCCTAGGCTTTGCTAATTTCTACAGGAGGTTCATCAAGGGCTACAGTCAGGTAGTTAGCCCCCTGACAGCCCTGACCTCACCAAAAGTCCCCTTCACCTGGTCGGATCAATGCGATGCCGCGTTCAAGGAGTTGAAACGGCGCTTCTCGTTTGCACCTGTTCTGGTGCAGCCCGATCCTAGTCGCCAGTTAGTGGTTGAAGTGGACGCCTCGGACTCAGGGATAGGAGCCGTGCTGTCCCAGAGCGGGAAGACCGATAAGGTCCTTCACCCGTGTGCCTATTTTTCCCGCAGGTTGACCCCAGCCGAACGGAACTATGACGTCGGCAATCGAGAGCTCCTTGCGGTGAAAGAGGCTCTTGAGGAGTGGAGACATCTGTTGGAGGGAACGTCTGTGCCATTCACGGTTTTCACTGACCACCGGAACCTGGAGTATATCAGGACCGCCAAGCGGCTGAATCCCAGGCAAGCCCGCTGGTCACTGTTCTTCGGCCGTTTTGACTTCCGGATCACCTACCGTCCCGGGACCAAAAATCAAAGATCGGATGCCTTGTCCCGGGTACATGAAGATGAGGTCAAAACGGAGTCGTCGGATCCCCCGGATCCCATCATCCCGGACTCCGCTATCGTGGCCGCCCTCACCTGGGACGTGGAGAAGACCGTCCGGGAGGCCCTGACACGAGACCCGGACCCCGGAACCGGACCGAAGAACAAACTCTACGTCCCACCAGAAGCCAGGGCTGCAGTTCTGGACTTCTGTCACGGTTCTAAGCTCTCCTGTCATCCTGGGGTGCGAAGAACCGTGGCAGTCGTCCGGCAGCGCTTCTGGTGGGCGTCCCTGGAGGCCGACGTCCGGGGTTACATCCAGGCCTGTACCACCTGCGCCAGGGGCAAGGCCGACCACCGCAAGACATCGGGATTGCTACAGCCGCTGCCCGTGCCTCATCGCCCCTGGTCTCACATCGGCCTGGATTTTGTCACGGGCCTCCCGCCGTCCCAGGGAAACACCGTCATCCTCACGATAGTGGACCGATTCTCCAAGGCGGCCCACTTCGTGGCCCTCCCGAAGCTACCAACGTCCAGGAGACAGCGGACCTCCTGGTCCACCACGTCGTCCGTCTGCATGGGATACCATCAGACATCGTCTCCGATCGCGGTCCCCAGTTCTCCTCGCACGTCTGGAGGAGCTTCTGCCGGGAACTGGGGGCCACGGTCAGTCTCTCGTCCGGGTATCACCCCCAGACCAACGGGCAAGCAGAACGGGCCAACCAAGAGATGGAGCAGACCCTACGTTGTGTGACAGCCGCGCACCCGACGGCCTGGAGTACCCACCTGGCCTGGATCGAGTACGCCCACAACAGTCAAGTATCATCAGCCACCCCCCTTTTGAGGTGTGTTTGGGGTATCAGCCCCCGTTGTTTCCGGTGGTCGAGGGAGAGGTCGGTGTGCCCTCGGTCCAGGCCCACCTACGGAAGTGCCGTCGGGTGTGGCGTGCCGCCCGTTCTGCTTTGTTGAAGGCCCGGACGAGGGCAAAGAACCATGCAGACCGGCGGCGGACCCCGGCTCCTACGTATCGTCCTGGGCAGGAAGTGTGGTTGTCCACCAAGGACATTCCCCTACAAGTGGACTCCCCAAAACTACAGGAACGATACATTGGTCCGTTCAAAATTCTCAAGGTCATCAATCCCGCCGCAGTGAGGCTTCAGCTTCCGGCCTCACTGCGGATTCATCCAGTGTTCCATGTTTCCAGAATCAAACCTCATCACACCTCACCCCTCTGCACTCCGGGTCCGGCACCACCTCCTGCCCGGATCATCGACGGCGAGCCGGCTTGGACTGTACGCCGGCTCCTGGACGTCCGACGGATGGGCTGGGGTTTGCAGTATCTGGTGGACTGGGAAGGGTACGGCCCCGAAGAGCGTTCCTGGGTGAAGAGGAGCTTCATCCTGGACCCGGCCCTCCTGGCCGACTTCTACCGTCGCCACCCGGACAAGCCTGGTCGTGCGCCAGGAGGTGCCCGTTGAGGGGGGGGTCCTGTTGTGTGGGCCTCTGAAGAGGAGGTACTGCTGGCCCACCACCACCAGAGGGCGCCCTGTCTGGAGTGCGGGCTCCAGGCACCAGAGGGCGCTGCCGCCTCACAGGAGCAGCCAGGGTGACAGCTGTCACCCATCACCTGAGACGAGACAGCTGATATCAATCAACAGGGAGGTATATCAGCAGGACGGCATCTCCACCTCATTGCCGAGATATCGCTCTACCAAGGAGGTAACGTATCCAGCCAAATGGATCATCTTTTGACCATTAAATACTTTTTGCCTTTACACAGAAAGAGAAAAGACAGCAGGAGACTGTATTTTGGGTAAGTACTCACATTCCTGCACTCACCTGTATTTTCCTGACAAGAGGTGGAGGTGGTGTTTCCACCCTGTGTGTTGCTGGGTGCAGCCGCACCCACACCTGACTGTATCTGTTCCTTGCCAGCAGTACCGGATCCGACGAGCGGAGGCAGTGGCCACCTGGGGTTCGGGACTTGGCGGCCCCAGTATCCCCGGGGTTCGGTGGCAGAGGAAATCGGGTGGTTCCGGTTCGACTCGGACAGACGTCTCCTATCGTCGAGCCTGCCCACACGACACCTTTGGAATTCGGTTACTGCTGTATTTGTAAATCTGTTGTGTTTGTTGTGAGTTCACAACAGTAAAACCCTGTGATTTGACTTTCTCCATTGTCCGTTCATTTGCGCCCCCTGTTGTGGGTCCGTGTTCCTACACTTTCCCAACACAAGGCTTTTCAAAGGAAATTGTGGAATAAATTTCAAGTGAACAAAACACTTTTGGATTGAGCAGAAAAATAATTTGGAGACTTGAAAATTCACTCTTAATTTGAAAAACTCAGCTTGGAAGTCATCTTCAAAATGAAGAAGACTTGACTCATGCCATAGAAGTTATTAAAAACTGGTACATCAAACAGTGAAAGTTATGGAACAAAATGAAACACAATGAAACAAAAACCACTAGCTAAGACTAAGGACTTAGAGGGTGTTGAAAAGTGGAATAAGGGATCAAAGAGTTGAAGAAGGTTGGAAGAATTAAAGAGATCGGAAGAGAGTGTTTCTTTGTTCCAGGGTCATTTTAAAGATGCTACAAACATGGTCATAAGCTCCGCCCACTTGGCCTCGGGTTTCTCCCAAAGAAAGTTATTTGAAAAACACCCCAGATACAATAAATGATGTGTACCTTCTTTCTTCTTTGGCTGGAGATGAATGAGTCATCTTCTGTACCATCCTAGAAGTGGAGAAGTGATCAACAGAAACACTATTTTCAGTATGATAATTCATTCATAATTCAGCAAATAACATTTAAACATGCACTAAGAGTTATAAAAGGAATATTCATGTCACATGAAAGAAATGTGTAACAGATTAAATTGGAATATCAGTTTTGTTTTGTATCTATAACAGGAAAAGAAATTAAAATTTCTCTTTTGTTAAAAGAAAGTATGTTCATGTATTAATGGGCCCGTGTTCTTCCCAACAAGGGGCACCATGATTCCATCCCAATGTTGGCCGTTTTTATGACCTTTGATGTTTTGTTGTCTGGCTGGTTTAGATTCTAGGTTTATTGAGCTGTTGTCTGTAGGGAGAATCCTGTTGGTTTCTGGACGTCCTCTAAATTTGGACAGGTTTCATTAAACTATCTAATAAATTGATATTGAACTGGAGTTGGCCGGAACGTTTCAACGAGAGCCTTTGATCCATAGGGACTGTTTGTTGAAGATTTCCAGAGGCATTGTAAATTTGGCTAGAAGATGTTTGGAAGACTGGTCACTTTGTGAAAAGGTGGGGGCTTTCATTGCCTGACACCACCATGTGATAACACAGTCCTTCAACTTAAGACATTCTGGCCTAAGAAATGTCTGGAAAGTCAGTTCTTTGTTAAAAGTGTGAAATTAAGGCAACTTTTCATTCTGTAAAGGTATCTCTGTGGCCATATTCGCTACTCCAGTGTGTGCAGAATTTGTAACAGTCATTCACACAGTCTGTACTGTAGTGTATATGTTGATAGACAGACAGACAAACAAGGGCTATAAATCAGGGAGAACAGGGAGACAACTAAGAGTGTCAGGAAGGTAGATCTTGAGGACCGAACTTGGGCACCCCTGGTGTAAATCTTTCAGTTTGATTCGATTTGATTTCGATTTATGGTGTCTTCAGTGGTGGGCCTTCAGTTCAATTTGCAGTTGTGTTACTGCATATTTTGCCATTTCAGATGACTACCCACAGAGTCTCATCTGCTGCAGCTTTCTTCCTGTTAAGTGTTTTTTTTGTTGTTGTTTTTTAGTCTTAGCTTGTTTAGGGGAGGTGATGGTCTAGTGGTTAAGGTGTTGGGCTTGAGTCCAGAGGATCATGGGTTCAAATCCCCACCTGACTGGAATATCACTAAGAGCCCTTGGGCAAGGCCTTTAATCCTCTATTACTCCCGGTGTGTAGTGAGCGCCTTGTATGGCAGCACCCTGACATCGAAGTGAATGTGAGGCATAATTGTAAAGCGTTTTGAGCGTCTGATGCAGATGGAAAAGCGCTATATAAATGCAGTCCATTTACCATTTGTTTTTGTTTTTTGTTTTTTTGCAATATATAGAGTTCTCTGGCAATGTGAGTAAATGAAGCAGGTCTTTTGTTTTGGTGTCATTTATATATTATTTTAGAGCTCATCTTTGAGATGTGAAAGATCTGAATATTCTCTTTGTAACTGCGGAACTGAATTGAGGTGAAGTTGATTCATGTGGGTACAATTAAAGGATTACAAAATTGCATTTAACAAGATGAGATTTACTGTATGAAGGGAAAGATTTTTGGCTTGGAAGTTAAAAAAAAAAAAACAATATTCATTGCATTAAATATTTAATTCACAAAATTCAAATGGGCTCCTTTGTTGCTGCTTTTCTTCATATGTGTAACATTTCATAGATGCTCTTTTTAGAGGTGGGGCTCGCTGTTTGACGACCTTTCAGCTGGGGGTCCACTGAGAGATTTATCTTGAACAGCTGCGTTCTGTCAATAAGGCAGTTTTGTTGGCCTGTTTTGTAGGTCACATGAGTTTACACAATGTGGAATTCATCTGAATCTCTCTGTCTGCTGGATTCTCCTATCAGTCTTGATGAGAAATCATTTGCTCCATTATCGCGTGGCAATCGTGGCTGTCAAGATGGTAAAGAGGCGATAGAGCAGGGGCAATAGAGAAGCGGTGTTCCTGCTTGTAGTTTCCTTTCCTGTGCTCCCATTTCCCACTTAATTTTGTTCGGTGTTGAGCTTTGGTGTTTGTTCTGTCATTTGTTGCTACGCATTGACTTTCGGCATGTGTACACTTTCACCGTTTTGACCTCACTTCTTCCAGTTTTGGCAGAATAAGTCCACAAATTTCAGAGGATTCAAGTGTTAGATATATTTTTCTTTTGGACGGTGTTGTGTGAAATTTTCCTCAGCGACATGCTGAAATGTGAAGCTGGTTAGCTGCTGAGGGGACGATATAAGAACTAAGAGGGGATTATGTAAATGAAATGGAAAGGTGCACTGTGTGCTGCAGTACACGTCTCCCTGTGGTCCTCCCACCTCTCTTCCTTGGCTCTCCCCCAGTCCCGCATGAGTGATCCTGTTTCGGCAGCAGCTCTGCCTGGGAGAGACACGAAGCCCTCAGACACAAACAAAACACAGACAAAAACACTAGACGTGCCATGAGCCAGGAGGCTCGCCACACTCCTCCTTTCTCTCACTCTCTTCCCTTCTTCTGCTTCTATATTTCTCCACTCTCATAAACAGTACAGACAGTGTTCTGGCGGGTACGGCAGACACGCCGCAGTCTGTCAGTATCTTCATGCTTGCACTATTGCTTGGATACAGAGCAGCAGACAGACCCGTGGAGAGTTATTCATATGCTTTGAGGGATCACAAACCCAAAGCCACCTCTAAGACACACGTGCACATCCCCAGTCAGGGTGGTGAAGGTGTCCAAACTGCATGTTCCAAAACCCAGAGGAAAGAGTAAAATGAGAGGAAGCCTGAGGGATGACCTTACCACTAAACTCAGCTCTTTAAATACATCTTCTGCCTTTTTAATAATAACCAACATTTCTTTTCCTCTTTATTTTCCCTCTCTGCTGCTTCTTTGTGCCTCTTACTTTCTCTTTCACTTCGTATCCCCCTCTTTTTTTCTTTTTTCCTTGCAGGCAGATGCTGGGAACAGTTTCCTCCGAGCTGCCCGTTCTGGCAACCTGGACAAGGCCCTGGAACATATCAAAAATGGCATTGACATTAATACTGCCAATCAGGTGAGAGAGCCACACACATGATGTAATCATCAGTGAATTATTCATTTATATTCAGATTACAACAAAACTGAGCTTCAGTTGTTGCTCATCATAATGTCTCAGGAATAGTTAAATGTGTGCCGATGGCTCAGAGTGGAATCTTGGCAGGATGCAGTCTGCTGTCCCTCTCTGTCCTCTCTCATTAAATCAAATGAATAATTTCATTCAAACAAAGGACAGTAATGTGGAATTTGGAGAGGGAGTGTAATTTAGCTGATGGCATTTAAGAAGACCAAAATCAAACTGAAATCATAAGCATGATAGGCTTAAGTTAACAACTGTGCTTTTTAAATAGCTTAAAATAAAGAGGGAAATGAAGTGAACTGTTACGTTGGTTTTGTTTTCTGCTGCACATGGTTTATACTGAGCAACACTTCCAAAACAACACTGATGTTGGTGTTTATTGACATGATATGCTTGTACATTTGATATGACTTCGTACATTTCATGGCAGATCAAACTTATGGGACAAAATGTGCAAAATTGGTCCTATCTATCCATCATTACACATCCCCAAAGTCCCATCTGAGACTGAGACAGAGTCAGGTTTGGGAGCACTCGTACGTTGATGCTACACTTCACCACACCACAGAACCACCTTGGGTCCTGGATGGCAACCACCCAGGCAGGCAACCAGTCAGTCCCCAACTCCAGAAAGTAACCATCGATCTGCCGTAGCCACGTGAAACCTGGGTGTGTTCTTGGCCTTCTCCTCAACACTGAGGCACCGGCATTTTGCCCAGAGAAATGTGCCACATGTCCAAAATGTCAAAGCTGATACTCCTTCACAATGCAAGTGATGCAACTCATCTGAGTGTTCCTATGTACTGTATTTACCTCTTGAAGAGAAAAAAAATCCACGTATAAGTCACACCGGAGTATACGAGGTCTGTTAGAAAACTATCCGACCTTTTTATTTTTTTAAAAACTATATGGATTTTAATTATGTGCGCTTGCATCAGCCAAGCTTGAACCTTCGTGCGCATGCGTAAGTTTTTTCACGCCTGTCGGTTGCGTCATTTGCCTGTGGGCAGGCTTTGAGTGAGCACTGGTCCAGCCCCCTCGTTGGATTTTCATTGTCAGGAAAATGGCTGAGCGATTGGAGCAGCGCTGAATCAAATTTTTCCAGAAACTGTGAGAGACAGCCAGGTAGAAACCATTCGGAAGATTCAGACGGCTTTCAGTGAAGATACTCTGGGCGTCACACAGATTAAGGATCATTACAACCGGATTAAAGACGGCCCACAGCGGCGGAGGGAGCGCCGCGCTCCGAGGGGCCATCGACAGGCTGAAACGACCAGATCATTTCCAAAGTGAAGGCTGTGTTGATCCGGGACGTCGTCTGACTACCAGAGAAATTGTGGAAGAGGTGTACATCAGCACTTTTGTGGCACATTCCACTGTTACAGGAGATTTTGTAATGAAAGACGTGCAGAGGAATTCGCGCGTCGGCACGGAGCCGCAATGGCGCACAACAAAAAACACGTCCGTGTTGGAAGTCTCACAGGACAAGTTGTGACATGCCCAGCTGTTACACAATTTCTCGGATACTCATTCGACTGAAAAGCCACCGAAAGCCGTCTGAATCTTCCGAATGGTTTCCAACACGGACGTGTTTTTTGTTGTGCGCCATTGCGGCTCCGTGCCAACGCGCAAATTTCTCCGCACGTCTTTCATTACAAAATCTCCTGTAACAGTGGAATGTGCCGCAAAAGTGCTGATGTACACCTTTTACACAATTTCTCTGGTAGTCAGACGGCGTCCCGGATCAACACAGCCTTCACTTTGGAAATGATCTGGTCATTTCAGCCTGTCGATGGCCGCTCGGAGCGCGGCGCGCCCTGCGCCGCTGTGGGCCATCTTTAATCCGGTTGTAATGATCCTTAATCTGTGTGACGCCCAGAGTATCTTCACCGAAAGCCGTCTGAATCTTCCGAATGGTTTCCACCTGGCTGTCTCTCACAGTTTCTGGAAAAATTTGATTCAACGCTGCTCCAATTGCTCAGCCATTTTCCTGACAATGAAAATCCGATGAGGGGGGAGGACCAGTGCTCACTCAAAGCCTGCCCACAAGCGAATGACGCAACCGGCAGGCGTGAAAAAACTCACGCATGTGCGCGAAGGTTCAAGCTTGGCTGATGCAAGCGCACATGATTCAAATCCATATAGTTTTTAAAAAAATAAAAAGGTTGGATAGTTTTCTAACAGACCTCGTAAGTCACACTATTTTTCAGTATTATTAGCTCATTAATTTGGGATGTTTGTGCATTGTTGTAGTGTGCTTCTTATTATTGGCAATTTGTGCTTTATTATTTAAGTTGTTAAGTTGTTAAGTGCTTTGATTCCTGTGTAAGTCCAATATGAATAGTTATTTGAATTGTTATAATGAATAACAAACACATGATTTTTTTTGGTTTATAAGTTGCACTTGAGTGTAAGTTGCAGCATCAACCCCAATGTAGTAAAAAAAAAAACAAAAAAAAAACTGACTTCAACTGGAACATAAAGTAACCACATTTTTGAAAAAAAAAATCATTCCTAAAAAAACAAACAAAAAACCCTGAATAATGTCCGTGTCTGACCATTCAACCGTACAAAACAAGACAAAGCACTAGGACCTGAACAACCTTGGACCTTATTTCCCCTGCAGTGATATCTGTATCACCAAACACCTCTTTCCAGGCAACTCTTAATCTCAAATGCTGAGGACCCAGAGACATGAATGTCACTGTCAAGATAAGTGAATGTCTCCACAAGTTCAATACTTTCACCACATACAAATCTACTTCTGATGTCAAGAGTTCAGGAAGTCAGTCAATGCCTGGATCTTAGTCTTCATACAGCTGTAATCACAAATCCAGGTACTGATGTTCTGGGAATATTTATATAAGAAAAGTTCATATCCAAACTCAGACTCAGTTGTTGGTAACAAAAATGAGCAAAAAATGAAGCCTGTCCCTGACTAGAAACAAAGATCGGCCAGCAGAGCACAAACAGCTGTTGTTTCTCCCCGTATTGGTAGATCATTTGTCAAAATGATATATACCCAGGTTTGATGTGGGTCTAATCCTGGATATTCATCAAAATCAAGAGGATTGCTTAATGCGCAATATGCAGATTTGAGTGAACAAGTAAACTGCGCATATCAAGGGTTGTAAAGGAAGAAAACAGGAAATCCACAATCAATATACAACCCCTGGCAAAAATTATGGAATCACCGGCCTCGGAGGATGTTCATTCAGTTGTTTAATTTTGTAGAAAAAAAAAGCAGATCACAGACATGACACAAAACTAAAGTCATTTCAAATGGCAACTTTCTGGCTTTAAGAAACACTATAAGAAATCAGGAAAAAAATTGTGGCAGTCAGTAACGGTTACTTTTTTAGACCAAGCAGAGGGAAAAAAATATGGAATCACTCAATTCTGAGGAAAAAATTATGGAATCATGAAAAACAAAAGAACGCTCCAACACGTCACTAGTATTTTGTTGCACCACCTCTGGCTTTTATAACAGCTTGCAGTCTCTGAGGCATGGACTTAATGAGTGACAAACAGTACTCTTCATCAATCTGGCTCCAACTTTCTCTGATTGCTGTTGCCAGATCAGCTTTGCAGGTTGGAGCCTTGTCATGGACCATTTTCTTCAACTTCCACCAAAGATTTTCAATTGGATTAAGATCCGGACTATTTGCAGGCCATGACATTGACCCTATGTGTCTCTTTGCAAGGAACGTTTTCACAGTTTTTGCTCTATGGCAAGATGCATTATCATCTTGAAAAATGATTTCATCATCCCCAAACATCCTTGGGATAAGAAAAGTGTCCAAAATATCAACGTAAACTTGTGCATTTATTGATGATGTAATGACAGCCATCTCCAAGGTGCCTTTACCTGACATGCAGCCCCATATCATCACTGACTGGAAATTTACATGTTCTCTTCAGACAGTCATCTTTATAAATCTCATTGGAACAGCACCAAACAAAAGTTCCAGCATCATCACCTTGCCCAATGCAGATTCGAGATTCATCACTGAATATGACTTTCATCCACAGTCCACAATTGCTTTTCCTTAGCCCATTGTAACCTTGTTTTTTTCCTCTTTAGGTGTTAATGATGGCTTTCGTTTAGCTTTTCTGTATGTAAATCCCATTTCCTTTAGGTGGTTTCTTACAGTTCGGTCACAGACGTTGACTCCAGTTTCCTCCCATTCGTTCCTCATTTGTTTTGTTGTGCATTTTCGATTTTTGAGACATATTGCTTTAAGTTTTCTGTCTTGACGCGTTGATGTCTTCCTTGGTCTACCAGTATGTTTGCCTTTAACAACCTTCCCATGTTGTTTGTATTTGGTCCAGAGTTTAGACACAGCTGACTGTGAACAACCAACATCTTTTGCAACATTGCGTGATGATTTACCCTCTTTTAAGGGTTTGATAATCCTCTCCTTTGTTTCAATTGACATCTCTCGTGTTGGAGTCATGATTCATGCCAGTCCACTTGGTGCAACAGCTCTCCAAGGTGTGTTCACTCCTTTTTAGATGTAGACTAACAAGCAGATCTGATTTGATGCAGGTGTTAGTTTTGGGCATGAAAATTTACAGGGTGATTCCATAATTTATTCCTCAGAATTGAGTGAGTCCATATTTTTTTCCCTCTGCTTGGTCTAAAAAGTAACCTTTACTGACTGCCACAATTTTTTTTCTTGATATCTTATAGTGTTTCTTAAAGCCAGAAAGTTGCCATTTGAAATGACTTTAGTTTTGTGTCATGTCTGTGATCTGCTTTTTTTCTACAAAATTAAACAACTGAATGAACATCCTCCGAGGCCGGTGATTCCATAATTATTGCCAGGGGTTGTATTAACTAATATATGCCTGAGCCAATATACAAGGTCTGTTAGAAAAGTATCCGACCTTTTTATTTTTTGCAAAAACCTGATGGATTTGAATCACGTGTGCTTGCATAAGCCAACCTTGAACCTTCGTGCGCATGCGTGAATTTTTTCACGCCTGTCGATTGCGTCATTTGCTTGCAAGCAGCCTTTGTTTGAGGATGTGTGTAGTGCTCTCGTTGGATTTTCATTGCAAGGAAAATGGCGGAAGACTGGAGCAGTGCTACTGCATCAAATTTTGCCAGAAACTGGGCGACAACCAGGTGAAAACCATTCGGCAGATTCAGACGGCTTTCGGTGACGATCCTATGGGCATCACACAGATTATGAAGCAGTACAACCGGTTTAAAGACGTCCGCACAGTGGTGTAAAGCGAGCCACGCTCTGGTCGGCCATCAACATGCTGAAATGACCAGATCATTTCCAAAGTGAACGCTATGGTGATGCGGGACCGTAGTGTGACTAGCCGAGAAATTGTGGAAGAAGTGGACATCAGCACTTTTTCGGCACATTCCATTGTGACAGAAGATTTGGCCATGAAAAGAGTGGCGGAGAAATTTGTGCCGAAGCTGACGGCGGAGCAAAAGCACCTTCGCGTTGAAGTCTCACAGGACATGCTGTCCACCTCTTCCACCATTCGGAAGATTCAGACGGCTTTCGGTGGCTTTTCAATCGTGTGACTATCCGAGAAATCGTGGAAGAGGTGGGCATCATTTTTCGGAGTCCAGCATGTCGTGTGAGACTTCAACACGGAGTTGCTTTTGCTCCGCCGTCAGCAGCTTCGGCATGAATTTCACCGCCACTCTTTTCATGGCCAAATCTTCTGTCACAGTGGAATGTGCCGAAAAAGTGCTGATGTCCACCTCTTCTGCGATTTCTCGGACAGTCACACGACGGTCCCACATCACCACAGCGTTCACTTTGGAATGATCTCGTCATTTCAGCATGTTGATGGCCAACCGGCGCGTGGCTCACTCTCCACGGTTGTGCGGACGTCTTTAAACCGGTTGTACCGCTCCTTAATCTGTGTGATGCCCATAGGATCATCACCGAAAGCCGTCTGAATCTTCCAAATGATTTCCACCTGGCTGTCACCCAGGTTCTGGCAACATTTGATGCGGCGCTGCTCCAGTCGTTCTGCCATTTTCCTTGCAATGAAAATCCGACAAGAGCACAACACATGTCCTCACACAAAGGCTGCTTGCAAGCAAATGACGCAATCGACAGGTGTGAAAAAATTCACGCATGCGCACGAAGGTTCAAGGTTGGCTCATGCAAGCACACATGATTCAAATCCATCAGGTTTTTGCAAAAAACAAAAGGTCGGATACTTTTCTAACAGACCTCGTATTGACATTTAACAATTAACGGTCATGGGGGGCTGGAGCCTATCCCAGCAGTCATACGACGAGAGGTCTGATACACCCTGGACAGGACGCCAGTCTATGGCAGGACCACGAATAGACAAACAGAACCACACTCACACCTACAGTCAATTTAAAGTTTCCTCTTCACCTAATCTGCAAGTCTTTGGAAGTGGGAGAAAGTCGGAGCACCTGGCAGGAACCCACATGAACACAGGCAGATCGAACCACTATGCCATATTGTCTCCAGTTGTGGGCATAGTTCTGCTAATCTGCTAACTGCTAATTATCCAAGCTGACGTTTTCATTAGCAGATTAGGTTTTCAGATAACTTTCAAAACCATCAGCAGACCAATTAGCTTCCGGTAAATTTAGTTTCGATAACTTTTGGATTGCTAACATATTTTGCGGGCACAGTGAATAAAGCTTAACAGTTAAAACATTTGTAAAGTCTGAAATGAAAGATTTTAGTGCCTCTCTATTACATGTTTTGTAGGTATGGTAGAGCTCAATCCTCTACAGGCAGAGGAGAACTGATTACCAGAGAGAAAGGAAAAGGAAAGGGGAAAAAAAGATTTATTTTCACACCGTGCAGACTTGCAGGCATATCATACTACTCATGCACAGGCAGACAGTTTTGAGTTATGGTTCAAATTTTAAACTAATTTCGGACACGTTATTGAAATTAACGTCACCGCTGTTGTTTTACACAGTGGAAATATCAGCTATATGTTTTAGTTCTAAAGTAATGCACTAATTTTGAAGGTGTTAACGTTTACAGACACACATGCCTCAATGCATTATGGGAAAATTGGTTTCCTGACATCAGTGGTTGGTCGGTACACAAGTTACTGAAATGTGTGTGGTGGATTTTACAAATAAATCTGTATTTGTAAATATGTCATTTTTTTTCATTTGTAAAAAAAAGCCAATTTGAAACCTGAAAATTCTGTTTAAGTGATTCAGCACTTTTAGTGAATGTGTGGCAGTAAGCCTTTTCACACTCTGGAAATGCGCATGCACGACCAGGTTGGTTCAGAGGTCGAGAGATGTAAAAACGGAAACAGACGCTCAGTTGGTCAGTGACAGCGCCAGTCAGACAACTGTCTAAATCCATAATAAACATATTTGTACAGATGCTTATATGAAGAAGTGAAAATGCAACTGTTTTACCAAGCCATTACAATATAAATATTATAAATAATTACCTTTGAGATTATCCCAAATGCTTTCTCCACCCCAAGAAGCTCACAAGAAAAGCTGTTGAAGAAAATTCCTCTGTGATTCTGGAGCAATTAGAGATGGTTTTATCAGCCAATCTCTGAGAGCAAATGATTAATCCGTTATGAAATAATTATTTTATTTAGCGCAGCATCCAGCAGCACACAGCACAGCATCCAGCCGGTCGCGTTGGCCTGGTGAATTGTGCAGCAGTGCGTGGGTTAAATGCACGGCAGTGCCATCGATTCATGCCGCTCATATCATCCAGCCAGCTGGACTCGAGTTCAGCTTTCGGGTCGAGGAATGATTTGCCTTCATCATCTTTTAAAAGGGCAGCATAATCTGTCACCTTGCTCTGTTGTGATACAAATCAGTGTGTTTTATCCCACCTGTGTTCATTATTCACTGATCCAAGTCAGAGGCACATGTGCCTATAAGCCTAATAAATGACACAGAACATACAGGGAAATGGACCAGGCAGTTACTTCATGAATATTTACTAGAGACACCATTCAGCTGCCATTCACCAAGCAGATCCATGATTTTATTTTATTCTTCACAAATAATTTATTTCACACTCTCGGAAATACGAACGTAGTGCACAAGATTTATAGAGGTCCGCAAAGCGAAACAGTGATCGGCTGATTCTATGTTTATGAATAGACGCTGCTTGGGTCGGCAGTGGATCGAGTCAGGCAAAACTTGAATTTTCAGTTTGTGTGCAGCATAAGCTTTAGTTTGCTTCCTTGGACACAGTACCACGTTTTCACAAAAAAATCTTTCAAGGAATCAACACTCCAACAGGAAAAACAATCAAAGTTTCTGTCATTCTTGCTGCCCACACAGTCAGTCATGATGCCTCGAGACTGCAGTTTACACCTCTCGCTCTCTGACCTCGCACATCAGACCTGGAAGAGAGCAAGAGTGTGAAAAGGCTTATTCACACTGCCATAAACATTGCCATCTACTGGATAGCCAGGAGATGGCAATTTTCCCATAATGCACTGCAGCATGTGTGTCTGTACTCTGTAAACAATAAAACCTTCAAAATTAGTGCATTACTTTAAAACTAAAACATATAGCTGATATTTTCACTTTGTAAAATGACAGAGGTGATGTTAATTTCAATAACCTGTCCGGAATTAGTTTGTTTAAAATTTGAGCAATAAGTCAAAACTGTCTGCCTGTGCATGACCCATGTGATACACCTGCATGTCTGCATAATGTTGAAAATAAATTTTTTTTTTTCTTTTTCTCTTCTCTTCTCTTCTCTTCTCTTCTCTTCTCTTCTCTTCTCTTCTCTTCTCTTCTCTTCTCTTCTCTCTGGTCACCAGATCTCTTTTGCTTAGAGAAGGTTGATCTGAGACAGAAGCGCTAACTCATTGTTGTGTCAGTAGCTGTCAGTGTACTGGAGTCAGTATTGAAAGTGATCGGTTTAGCTTTTACCTGTAACTTCTGTTAAATTTTTTAGGGGTTTATCGGTTTAGCTTCATAACAGTTAACTTTTCAGTTTGCGGAGTAAAGGTTATCGAAGCTAAGTTTTTGGTTTGCTGTGCCCACCTCTGCTTGTCACTCCCATTTTTACTTGTTTTGGAGGATTTGCTCAGTATATTTGTTTTAATTGTCTGATCAATGACAGGAATTGCATGTTGGCAGAAATGACACAAAAAATGTTTGATATGAGAAATACAGTAGTGTTCAGAATAATAGTAGTGCTATGTGACTAAAAAGATTAATCCAGGTTTTGAGTATAATTCTTATTGTTACATGGGAAACAAGGTACCAGTAGATTCAGTAGATTCTCACAAATCCAACAAGACCAAGCATTCATGATATGCACACTCTTAAGGCTATGAAATTGGGCCATTAGTAAAAAAAAGTAGAAAAGGGGGTGTTCACAATAATAGTAGTGTGGCATTCAGTCAGTGAGTTCGTCAGTTTTGTGGAGCAAACAGATGTGAATCAGGTGTCCCCTATTTAAGGATGAAGCCAGCACCTGTTGAACATGCTTTTCTCTTTGAAAGCCTGAGGAAAATGGGACATTCAAGACATTGTTCGGAAGAACAGTGTAGTTTGATTAAAAAGTTGATTGGAGAGGGGAAAACTTATAGGCAGGTGCAAAAAATTATAGGCTGTTCATCTACAATGATCTCGCTTTAAAATGGACAAAAAAAACAGACGCATGGAAGAAAATGGAAAACAACCATCAAAATGGATAGAAGAATAACCAGAATGGCAAAGGCTTGTTGTGAAAGTGTAGTGACACGGACCCACAACAGGGGGCGCAAATGAACGGTCAACAGATGAGCCAAAAAGTAACAATTTAATGTTGTGAAGGTGCACAACGAATACACAGACAATCTCAGAATCTGATAACAGTCAATCCACAAAGGTGACGTGTGGGCAGGCTCGAGGATAGAAGACGTCTGTCCTGAGAAGAGCCGGAACCACACGATTTCCGCCGCCACCGAACCTGGTGAATACTGGAGCCGCCAAGTCCCGAATTCCCAGGTGATCACCGTCCCCGACTGTCGGATCTGGTACTGCTGGCGAAGAACAAAGACAGTCAAGTGTGGGTGTGTGTACACCCCGTAACAACAACGGTGGGAATGCCACCTCCACCTCTAACACACACTCGTGCAGCGTCTGTTTAACCACTTATCTGACGGACGTAGGACGAAACAGTCGTGACCCACGCTGGTCCTCTGGTTGACAGCTGCAAAACAATAGCTCTTAGAATCAATTAATACAGGCAGAGACAGTTACCTCCATAGAAGTACGATATCTCGGCAACGAGGTGGAGATGACGTCTGGTCTTTATGAAGTGAGATGCTGTAGAGTAGATGGGTGACAGCTGTCAAGAGATAATGAGTGACAGCTGTCACCCCCGGCTGTGTCCGTGGCGGCAGCGCCCTCTCGTGCCTGAAGCCCGCACTTCAGGCAGGGCGCCCTCTGGTGGTGGGCCAGCAGTACCTCCTCTTCTGGCGGCCCACACAACAAGGCTCACCCATTGATCCAGCTCCAGGATGATCAAAGGCAGTCTGGAGTTACCTGTAAGTGCTGTGACAGTTAGAAGATGCCTGTGTGAAGCTAATTTATTTGCAAGAATCCCCTGCAAAGTCCCTCTGTTAAATAAAAGACGTGCAGAAGAGGTTACAATTTGCCAAAGAACACATCAACTGGCCTAAAGAGAAATGGAGGAATATTTTGTGGACTGATGAGAGTAAAATTGTTCTTTTTGGGCCCAAGGGCCGCAGACAGTTTGTGAGACGACCCCCAAACTCTGAATTCAAGCCACAGTTCACAGTGAAGACAGTGAAGCATGGTGGTGCAAGCATCATGATATGGGCATGTTTCTCCTACTATGGTGTTGGGCCTATATATCGCATACCAGGTATCATGGATCAGTTTGGATATGTCAAAATACTTGAAGAGGTCATGTTGCCTTATGCTGAAGAGGACATGCCCTTGAAATGGGTGTTTCAACAAGACAATGACCCCAAGCACACTAGTAAACGAGCAAAATCTTGGTTCCAAACCAACAAAATTAATGTTTTGGGGTGGCCTGCCCAATCCCCGGACCTAAATCCAGTTGAGAACTTGTGGGGTGATATCAAAAAAGCTGTTTGTGAAGCAAAACCAAGAAATGTGAATGAATTGTGGAATGTTGTTAAAGAATCTTGGAGTGGAATAACAGCTGAAAGGTGCCACAAGTTGGTTGGCTCCATGCCTTGCAGATGGGAAGAAATCATGAAAAACTGTGGTTATACAACTAAATACTAGTTTAGTGATTCACAGGATTGCTAAAAAACCAGTTTGAACATAATAGTTTTGAGTTTGTAGCGTCAACAGCAGATTATTCTATTGTTGTGAACACCCTCTTTTCTACTTTTTTACTAATAGCCCAATTTCATAGCCTTAAGAGTGTGCATATCATGAATGCTTGGTCTTGTAACAGAAAGAAATATACTCAAAACCTGGATTAATCTTTTTAGTCACATAGCACTACTATTATTCTGAACACTACTGTAATTTGGATGATCTTATCTTTAAAGCTACAGTATGTAGGATTCAGGGGCGTTTATTCCCCTAAATACAATGCAGCATTCAAAGCCATATGTTCATTAGTGTGTAATTGTTTGCAACAACAAATTGATGTGTGTTCGTAAGCTTAGAGTGAGCCCTTCATATCTTCATGGGAGCAGGACCCTTCATGGAGACTGCCATGTTACAGTGCCATGTTAATACATAATATCGGAATCCATAGTTTTTCCCCTATACACTGTCATTTTGTTGCTATTGCACACTATCACATTTAAGAAGCTTCATTTTTATGAAATGGAGGCTCATACACATTGTTTATCACAAGATAAGGCAAGGGAGGGTGACTCACCATCGCCAATGGAGGGAAAACAAACAAAACAACAGGGAACAGAGTTCAGTCTCCAACCTCACCACTTGATGATATTGAATCCTACACACTGTCGCTCTAAATATGCTCCACGATCACCAGCATATTGTGTGTTTATTTTGACTGTTTAGTGTGCGCGGCGGTCATGAGTTGATGAGCTTGCAGTGATGTGGTTGTATGTCTGTCTGCGCACTCTTTCCTAACTGTCTATGTGCATGCTCAAGTAGACTGTTCATCACCAGCTGAAGGTGGCAGGTTGAGCTTTCAGCATCTCCATGGGAGATGGGAAATGAGCTTTAGTTTCTCCTTCACCCCTTCTCCTCTGGCCTTCTTTATTTTGACATAGCTGTTCCCACAGTGGCCTGGAGGAGGCAGTGTTAGTGAGCTATGGCAAAGCACTGTTTGCATCCTCTCCCTCATTAATCTTAGTCATGGCTTCCCCTCCGTCCACTTAAACCAGCCTTAACATTTTGTAATTGTTGCCTTAGTGTTTCTGTCTGGATGTGTATGAGGCCTTTTCACCGGCCCCATAAGAGAAGCCTCAAGGTGATGAAGGGTGACACCTTATGGATGAAATGCAGCACAGCAACTTGGTCCCTTCAAAGCTTATAATTTCAGAGATACAATTTATGTAATTTTTGTTGTTGTGGCTGTTGTTGATATGAAGTGGCTTGAATTTATTTTTGCTGTTTACTGTTTCAATTCATGATCCTATACAGTTTTGTTTGCACTCACTTGTAATAGCGCTAAGTGGCCACTAGTGTTGTGTTTTAGCAGAGCTCTGGCACAATGTGCTGTACAGCAGCAAAGGGAAAACCATGTTGCTGGGATTCCCAGTGTGTGGGCCACCGCCCCCTGGTGGACGATGAAGATACTACACCTGAGCCAGACGTCTTTCACAATTAGTAATTTTAACATGTATTCAGATGTATTCAAAGCCATGGGATTTCAATTACGTTATTCTTAATTTATCTGGCTTGAATGTAAGTCTTTATAGGCAGCACCGTGGATTAGTGGTTAGCACTGTTGCCTCACAGCAAGAAGGTCACGGGTTTGATTCCCACCTGTGGCCTTTCTGTGTGGAGTTTGCATGTTCTCCCCGTGTTTGTGTGGGTTTTCTCCAGTTGCTCCTGTTTCCTACCACATTTAAAGACGTGCAGGTTAGGTGGGCTGGAAACTCAGGTCTCCCTTGCAGAAGAGGTCTCAGTCTCACTGGGACTAACCTAGTTAAATTAAAAAAAAAAAGTACTTACTATCTCTGGTTTCCATGGCGTGAAGTGGACAAGAGTCCATGACTCCCCCTGGATAGGATACCAGTCCATCACAGTGTACTTCCCAGCCAAGGCCTGGAAACATTTTGCAGCTGGATGGACTGAGACAATGCAGATTAAATGCCTTAGTTTTTGAATGGCTACTTGGGAATGTTATTTTGCAAAAACACCTAAACATTATTCTTGGGAAAAAAATAAATAATAAATGAATAAATAAAATGTCTGGTATAAATACTCCCGAAGTATTTGTTAATCCTATCATTTTAAGAATAACAGATGGTTTTTGCAAAAAGTTTCTTACGGTCAGCATGAACTTGTGATACAAACTAATGTTTTAGAGCTGTGGTTTCACTCACTTTCATTATGGACAAAATTGTTATTACCGTTAATTATTTAGTTTCAAACATCATAAACTATTTAAAATGCTATAATGTTTTGTAATATTTATATTTGGATATAAAAAGGGAACAGCAGACACTTATCTTAGAGCTGAGAATCTGGAACCAAAGAATCTCCACACAACAAATGATCTGAGTTAATCTAATATTTTGTGTTGATTGACTCATAATATCAGCTCTATAACATTGCTGTTTGAGAGCATTAGATGATGTTCGATGTTCATCGTTGGGTGTCTGTCGATGCTGGTGTGTCATCTCCGTGTTGCTCAGACGGAGGTTTGACTGGCAGCTGTCTGTGGATCACTCAGCAGCACCCTGCCTCAGTTCCACCCTCCTCGTTTATATTTTTCTTCCCCTTCTCTGTTTGTCAGCATAACTGCTGCTCCTCCTGCTAACTCTCCCCCTGTTTTTGTGCTTCGCCTCCCTCTGTCTCTCCTGCAGTAGAGTGATGGTGTGCTGTGGTCTCCCCACTCAGAGGAATAATATCAGTGGTGTGGGAAAGGTCCAACCTCACATGTCCTGTGCGGCTGAAGAAAGGCTGTGTGAGGTCAGACCTATCCCACACGGCTCGTATTCTTCCCAGCCACGAGACCAGCGGCCTGCCATCTCCCTCCCATCCTCCGCCTCCTCCTTCTCTTCTTTGCCGCCATTATTCAAATAAAAATATTACATCCTGATTTTCATTCCTGTGCACATTGTTTTTTTTTAATGGCCACTTAAATTCTGCATGGTATCTAGTGTAAGTATTCCACTGGTTTTGGTTTGTGAGTGACACAGTCACTGTAATGACAATCCCATGTTTGAGTTTGCATGTTAAAGTCGTGCGTCTGCCCATACGTACGGATAATTTTCTACATTTGTAAAGGAGCCTCTAGTATGAGGTGCATTCTGCTCTCTCACTCAGAATGGACTCAACGGGTTGCATCTAGCCTCTAAAGAAGGCCACGTCAAAATGGTGCTGGAGCTGCTGCACAATGGAATCGTACTAGAGACCACCACAAAGGTAAGATCCCCCAAATGCAAAAATCCTAAAATGTGACTTCTTTTTTCAAAACATTCAGTTCAGTTATGTTAAAACTCTCCTCAGCATTTAACATGGCAAGAGTCCAAGCCAATTTTGACCGAAAGTCAAGACAAGGCAAGTCTGGGAGCATGCACGGGTGCTGTCCTTCACCGTATCTTGAAAGCACAGAACCAACTTGGATCCTGGATTGTTGATCCATCCCGACATCTCAAATATAACCATCTATCTCTTGGCCTTCTCCAAATTATTTGTCTGATGATATTGATTCCAAAAAAAGGTGTAGTTTGTTTGCTCTACTACTGAATGTTATGGAGTTATGGGGTCATACAACAAAAGTGACATCAGTTTCAGTTAGTACAGTGGTCAAAAGTTATGGTAAATTGTGATTTTAAAAAAAAGTAAAGATTTCAAAATTTAAAAATTTTAAAAGTGAAAAATTCCATAAATAGAATAATTTTGACCGTATTGAATGTTTGGTCCTCCAACTAATGGTCATTAGCTCAACCAGTAATTTGCATCACTTTTTTCCAGAATTGGAGCATCTTTCACTTTTTACCCCTGTCCAAACTGAAATTTTGACCTTTGTCACCATTTTTTCACCAAAATAGCATAATCAGTCAGAATTTGCCCAAACTTTATCTTTGTGGAATATTTTTGATTAGATACGAGGGCTGTTAGAAAAGTATCGGACCTTTTTATTTTTTTCAAAAACCTGATGGATTTGAATCACGTGTGCTTGCATGAGCCAACCTTGAACCTTCGTGCGCATGCGTGATTTTTTTTCACGCCTGTTGGTTGCGTCAGTTGCTTGTAAGCAGCCTTTGTGTGAGGATGGGTGGCGTTTTTTCTTTGCAAGGAAATGGCAGAACAACTGGAGCAGCGCGACTGCATCAAATTTTGCCACAAACTGGGCGCCAGCCAGGTGGAAACCATTCAGATTATTCAGATGGCTTTCGGTGACGATCCTCTGGGCATCACACAGATTAAGGAGCGGTACAACCAGTTTAAAGACGGCCGCACAGTGGTGGAAAGCGAGCCACGCTCCAGTCAGCCATCAACATGCTGAAATGACTAGATCATCCGAGAAATTGCGGAAGAGGTGGACATCAGCACTTTTTCGGCACATTCCACTGTGACAGAAGATTTTGCCATGAAAAGAATTGCAGCGAAATTCATTGGCACGAAGCTGATGGCGCAGCAAAAAGCGCCTCCATGATGAAGTCTCACAGGACATGTTGTAACATGCCCTGACATGTCCAGCTTGTCCACAATTTCTCGGATAGTCACACGACTGAAAAGCCACCGAAAGCCGTCTGAATCTTCCGAATGGTTGACGAGCTGGGCATGTTACAACATGTCCTGTAAGACTTCAACACGGAGGCACTGTTGCTACGCCATCAGCTTCGTGCCGATGAATTTCGCCGCCACTCTTTTCATGGCAGAATCTTCTGTCACGGTGGAATGTGCCGAAAAAGTGCTGATGTCCACCTCTTCCGCAATTTCTCGGATAATCACACAACGGTCCCGCATTATCACAGCGTTCACTTTGGAAATGATCTGGTCGTTTCAGCGTGTGATGCCGATCGGAGCGCGGCGCGCCCTCCACCGTTGTGCGGCCGTCTTTAAACCGGTTGTACCGCTCCTAATCTGTGTGATGCCCAGAGGATCGTCACCAAAAGCCATCTGAATATTCCGAATGGTTTCCACCTGGCTGTCGCCCAGTTTGTGGCAAAATTTGATGCAGTCGCGCAGCTCCAGTCGTTCCGCCATTTCCTTGCAAAGAAAAAACAACGAGAGACTACACCCATCCTCACACAAAGGCTGCTTACAAGCAAATGACGCAACCAACACGCGTGAAAAAAATCACGCATGCGCACGAAGGTTCAAGGTTGGCTCATGCAAGCACACGTGATTCAAATCCATCAGGTTTTGAAAAAATAAAAAGGTCTGATACTTTTCTAACAGACCTTGTAAATAATACTTTTCAAAATGATTGGAGGATGTTAAAATTTTGACTTCTGTATAATCCATCATTGACCCCAACCTGGCTATAGCTACTACACTGTGGTGGTATCATATGTTTTTGTGTTGGCCATGATACTGTATAATGAGGATGGATTGTAAGTGTTGACTGGTAATTGTATTTGCATGTCAAATCACAGAAACCTCAACATCTGTTCTAAAGGCTTAATAAAAAATGAGAAGTAACTCTGCCAAGGCCCAAATTATAATATATCACATTATTAAAAACAACAAACCCTAAATTCTTGGATCTGGCTCATAATTTCATAGTGAACTATTATTATCCTGATATATTATTATCCTGATATATTTTCACCAGTGATCAGGTAAATCAGTTGTCAGAACTTGACTCTGCCCCCCCCCCCTTCCTAATTCTTTCAGCTTCTTTCACCACAACTGAACATCCATCTCCTCTCACCCTATGCCCTTCTTCTGTCGAACCAACCAGCTGCATGTCCTCCCTCACCACATCCATAAACCTCCTCTTTGACCTTCCTCTTCTCTTGCCTCATGCTCCATCCTCACCATCCTTCTCCGTATACAGCATATCCTGTGTCTCTCCTCCATACATGTCCAAACAATCTCAATCTCGTCTCTGACTTTTCCTTCAAGCTGTCCCATCTGTCCTGATGCTTTGTTCATTCCTAATCCTGTCCGTCCTTGTCACTCCAAAAGAAAGTCACAGCATCTTCTGTGCCACCTCTACCACCAGTCTTTTTGTTAGCAACACCATCTTTAACTTTGCCTTTCACTTGTGCAGATAAATGGACTCCACTTTTCCATCTGCCTCAGAACCTCAAAGCCCTATACAATTGTGCCTCACGTTCACCATTCACACAGACACACTCACATACTGATGCCAGGGTGCTGCCATGCAAGGCGCTCACTACACTCTTGGAGCAACTAGGGGATTAGGGACCTTGCCCAAGGGCCCTTAATTATATTCTGGTCTGGCTGGGTTTTGAGCCGAGGATTCCCAGGATTCATTCCCCTTCTTTCCAGAGTGTATCTCCATGTCTCCAGGCTAGTCTCAACCTACTCGTTAGTGTAATTACAGATCACAATATCATCTGCATACATCATAGTCCATTGCATCACCATTACAAATAGAAAATGTTCACAGACTATCCTTAATGCAGTCCTGCTTTAATTTTGAACCCGTCTGTCATTCTTTTTGTACGTCTTACGGCTGTCACACTGTCCTTCTTTATATCCCGCTCCTCTCTCGCATTTTTCTTATATCATTCCCAGCTTCATCAAATAATACCTCAACCCTTTATCTGTACCCTCTCCTGTTAACAAACAAACAGAAGTATGGGAACTGAAAAGAAACATGTCCATGTATGTTTATAGTTTACTTGTAACATTTTTTTTCTACCATAATCTTTGCGGCAGTTTTCATTTTGTCTGTGTAAACTACAGTAGTGTTCAGAATAATAGTAGTGTTATGTGACTAAAAAGATTAACCCAGGTTTTGAGTATATTTCTTATTGTTACATGGGAAACAAGGTACCAGTAGATTCAGTATATTCTCACAAATCCAACAAGACCAAGCATTCATAATATGCACACTCTTAAGGCTATGAAATTGGGCTATTATTAAAAAAAAAGTAGAAAAGGGGGTGTTCACAATAATCGTAGCATCTGCTGTTGACGCTACAAACTCAAAACTATTATGTTCAAACTGCTTTTTTAGCAATCCTGTGAAACACTAAACTAGTATTTAGTTGTAGTTGTTTTCATGATTTCTTCACATCTGCGAGGCATTAATTTTGTTGGTTTGGAACCAAGATTTTGCTTGTTTACTAGTGTGCTTGGGGTCATTGTCTTGTTGAAACACCCATTTCAAGGGCATGTCCTCTTCAGCATAGGGCAACATGACCTCTTCAAGTATTTTGACATATCCAAACTGATCCATGATACCTGGCATGCGATATATAGGCCCAACACCATAGTAGGAGAAACATGCCCATATTATGATGCTGCACCACCATGCTTCACTGTCTTCACTGTGAACTGTGGCTTGAATTCAGAGTTTGGGGGTCGTCTCACAAACTATCTGCGGCCCTTGGACCCAAAAAGAACAATTTTACTCTCATCAGTCCACAAAATATTCCTCCATTTCTCTTTAGGCCAGTTGATGTGTTCTTTGGCAAATTGTAACCTCTTCTGCTCATGTCTTTTATTTAACAGAGGGACTTTGCGGGGGGGTTTTGCAAATAAATTAGCTTCACACAGGCGTCTTCTAACTGTCACAGCATTTACAGATAACTCCAGACTGTCTTTGATCATCCTGGAGCTGATGAATGGGTGAGCCTTTGCCATTCTTGTTATTCTTCTATCCATTTTGATGGTTGTTTTCCATTTTCTTCCACGCGTCTCTGGTTTTTTGTCCATTTTAAAGCACTGGAGATCATTGTAGATGAACAGCCTATAATTTTTTGCACCTGCGTATAAGTTTTCCCCTCTCCAATCAACTTTTTAATCAAACTACGCTGTTCTTCTGAACAATGTCTTGAACGTCCCATTTTCCTCAGGCTTCCAAAGAGAAAAGAATGTTCAACAGGTGCTGGCTTCATCCTTACATAGGGGACACCTGATTCTGTTCCACACAATTGACGAACTCACTGACTGAATGCCACACTACTATTATTGTGAACACCCCCTTTTCTACTTTTTTTTTTTTACTAATAGCCCAATTTCATAGCCTTAAGAGTGTGCATATCATGAATGCTTGGTCTTGTTGGATTTGTGAGAATCTACTGAATCTACTGGTACCTTGTTTCCCATGTAATAATAAGAAATATACTCAAAACCTGGATTAATCTTTTTAGTCACATAGCACTACTATTATTCTGAACACTACTGTATGTATACTGACTGTGTATTCTAATGCATTGGTGCTTCACCAGAAAGGGAACACAGCCCTGCACATCGCGGCCCTGGCAGGGCAGGAGCAGGTGGTCACAGAGCTGGTTAACTACGGGGCCAATGTCAACGCTCAGTCTCAGGTAAGAGCCAACGCTGCACGCACAGCTGCACACACTCAGCAGTCTGAAATACAGAAATGCAGTTAATTTGTAGAACTGACCATTTCATCTCTCTGTTAGCACGTTTGTGTTGTTCCACATTTGTATGTCAGCATTTTTGTGTGTCCATCGTGTTGTGTGCACCTGTGACTGTCTCGCTGTTGCTTCGGTTGCTGTGCTTGTGACTCTTCTGCTGCTGTGTTTGTTGTACGTCTCTCTGAGACAGAAGGGTTTCACTCCACTCTACATGGCTGCACAAGAGAACCATCTAGAGGTTGTGAAGTTTCTTCTGGAGAACGGAGCCAATCAGAGCATTCCAACTGAGGTACAAAAGAATAGAGAGAGTATTAAACTGATTCATCTCTCAAGTTCCTCCTCATCATCATGCTTATCCACACTTGGCCATCAGTCCCTTTTGTTTTTGTCTCATAAGCCTTTCTGCCTGCTTGTCTCTCATTGTCTCTCTGTGAGTTCTCCTGTCTTTTCCTCTCATTGCTCTCTTGTGTGCTGCAGGATGGATTTACTCCTCTGGCTGTGGCTCTTCAGCAGGGACATGAGAATGTCGTGGCTTTGCTCATCAACTACGGCACCAAAGGAAAGGTCCGCCTCCCTGCGCTGCATATTGCAGCACGTAACGACGATACACGCACAGCTGCCGTGCTTCTGCAGAATGACCCTAATCCTGATGTACTCAGCAAGGTACATACATGTGCAGTACGTGTACTGTGCCAGAAGTCTGATTTTTGTGATTTTAGAACGCCGACATAATGAGAATGCCGTGCCCTCTAACTGGTTTGTCTCAGCAGACCGGATTCACACCCCTCCACATTGCTGCACACTATGAAAACTTGAACGTAGCTCAACTGCTGCTCAACAGAGGAGCCAATGTCAACTTTACCCCAAAGGTAGGAACGAATAATGTTATCTGAAGGTTAAATATTTGTACTTGTGGCCTGTTCTCAAAGTGTGTGCTCGTCTAACTGCAGAACGGCATCACTCCTCTTCACATTGCATCCAGACGAGGGAATGTGATCATGGTCAGACTCTTACTGGACAGAGGTGCACAGATTGATGCCAAGACCAAGGTGCAGCACATCTGTCTCACTATGTCTCACAAACTAGTGTTTTTTTTCCCCCCAGTCTCTCATAGTCTGTCCTTTGCTCCATGAAGTAACTCATGAACAACTGTTTTTTTTGTTTTTTTGTTTTTTCAGGATGAGCTGACTCCTCTGCACTGTGCAGCCAGAAATGGTCACGTCAGAATCATAGAGATCCTGCTGGACCATGGAGCCCCAATTCAGGCCAAGACCAAGGTCATTCACAGGGAAACAAATCAACTGCATTTTGTTGTTTGTTTGTTACAAGAAAATTCAGTAAGGTATATCTATATATTATATTCCAATTCTAAGGTGGAACTATGCCAGTATACAAAGGTATATCTAAATATCTAAAAAGGAAGAGTAAAATAGGAGAGTAGAAAAGAGTAGAGTAGAGCCACTTAGGTGCCTGGTCTTGAGAACCAGGGATGGTAGGTTAAAAAGCTTTTTTATCCCATGGGAACTCTCCCTACCCACCCAAGCGGTTTAAGAAAAAGGTATATATAATATAATAAGTAAGAAGACATAAGAAGGATAAGACATCACAGGAGAAGATTGTAGTAAAGGTAATTAGTATGTAGACTAGTAGTGAAATCAAATATAGTTAGTAGGCTAAGCTGTAGAAGCAGAAACTGTGAGTGTGTGAGTGTACTGGTATCTATCTAAAGTAACTCTGTTAGCATACTATAGGAAAATAAAAAGTATAATCATTATGTTATCAAATGGATACCTAAGAACTTAGGTACTATATGTTGATGTCTTTAGAGGAACACAAACTGATGAATCATTAAAAATCTACACCATGTAAAATAGAATTGTAAATGGTAAAAATAAGCTAGTTATGGTAGAAGAGCTAAATTAGCCGCGAATAAGCCAACCACCGTACCCAGCAAGCTAACACGATAAACAAAAACGGTAATTAGTGTATAAAGTATAATAGCGTAGTTAAACCTACAGTAATGGTATTAACAAATACATATAAAATAAATGTGGGCAAAAGTATGAATTAATGTGGGTTATCAAACACAAAAGAACCAACTACAGACAGCCCATATTACTTTTGATTGAAAACAAAATGTAAACAATTGTCCATTGTGTTACTTTAAAGCACAATTACTCTTCTAGACTGGGGAAGATAAATGTCAAAGTAAGTGAAATCAACTGATTTTTATTTAGTTATCCAAACCAGAATCTCATTTACTCATTTATTTAATATCCTTGACATCAGAGGTGGTGCAACTTTAAAATATTTTATAATAAACTTCTGTTTTTATCATATAAACAGCTGTCTCTCTAAGGT
Organism: Thalassophryne amazonica; assembly: GCF_902500255.1. Lineage (NCBI taxonomy): Eukaryota > Metazoa > Chordata > Actinopteri > Batrachoidiformes > Batrachoididae > Thalassophryne > Thalassophryne amazonica. The sequence goes on along the minus strand of NC_047107.1, from coordinate 56,059,841 downwards.
GTTGGACATTATAGCTGGGCTGTACAGGTTCTGTGAGTGCTACATGGAATGGTGGTGTAGTTTTCTGACATTTTCCCAGTCTTCATTGATCAGGGATATCTACTGGCTCCTGCTCAGTTCATTTTCTGCGTATACTGGGTGTTGAGTGAGGTTGATGAGACCAGCAGCTTTGTTGCGTATGATGGTGAGGAGAGTTTTACTCACCTTAATTTTGTAGAATATGCTGTAATCTTTGGAAACACAGGATGCCCTGATTGCAGTATTTGAGAAGCTGAGTGAGGAGTCGGACTGTCTGGGTTTGTGATTGTCCTGCATCAAAACTAACATCCAGACTTTCAGTGACTTCCTGTGTGTATGCAGTGAAGGTGTCACACTTGTAGAAAGAGTCACGTATCTCAGGTCGGATGTTCATGTTTCTGTCCTTTTAGACAGAGAAACGCCTGCAAAGACCTTACAGAATCACTTCCTGGACAGAAGTGTTTGATGATGGTGATGCTGATAACTTTGCAGGAAAACAAATGTCCAAGTCCTTAGATGCTGGGGCTTCCTGTCTTACTGTATGGGAGGCTGCATGAGAGGATACTTGTCAGTGACCTAAGATGAAGACTGGATCCCTTTGGGACTAGGTGTCTTTTAAGGATTCTTGGGTACCACTGGGTACCATTTCTCTGTCTAAAATCTAGCACACAGGTGTTTCAGTGGTGGGGACTCCAGCAGCTGGAGAAGGCCAAGGGGGGCGTCCATGCTTCACCTGGCTGCAGCAGATAGATGGTTGCTTTTGAGAGCTGGAGATGGACCGGTTGTCTGCCTGTGTGGTTGCCATCCAGGACCCAATGTGTTTCTGAAGTGTAGTGAATGCATTGATGCTTGGCACCAGCACATGCACACCACCTTATATTTATTCGTAAAAGGTTAAAATAGAGTTGGCAAGATACATAAGAGACTAGCAGGTGTTGGAGCTCTTCTTTGTCACCCTCCATGTTTGAGGAGTAGTGCCCCTGTGGACACTACACAGTTTTCTGTTCAGTCTTTTAAATTTAAGCTTATATAATTGTAAAATTATTTGTTTTATATTCATTCATTCATTTTCTGAAGCTGCTTAATCCATTTGGGTGTCACTGGCAGATGGATCCTGTCCCAGAATTTTGTTCTATGTAATTAAATATTTATTTGTTGTTCATTTTTCTTTTAATTTGTGATATTTTATTTGAAATTTGTAGTTTTATTATAGGCCTTCATTAAATGGTGATAAAATTTATACGTTTATTGTTTTTCACTCTTGCTAAATTTTGATGTTTAAAATTTTTCTCTGTTATGTGTTAATATGAAAAGCACTTTGAAATGACTGTGTGGAAAGCACTGTTATAATTTAAAATTATAACATGAAATTCTAAAATAAAGTAATTGACACATCTTTTGTCTTCTGCTGTCCACTTACAGAACGGATTGTCTCCGATACACATGGCAGCACAGGGCGACCACATGGACTGTGTCAAGCAGCTTCTGCAGTACAACGCAGAAATCGATGACATCACACTGGACCACCTTACCCCACTACACGTAGCGGCACACTGCGGCCACCACCGCATGACAAAAGTATTGCTGGAAAAAAGGGGCTAAACCCAACTCGCGTGCATTGGTCAGTGTTGTGTCATGCACTCCCAGTCAGTTTATCTGATTATACAAACACATTATTTAGATGTTGACGTGTTCTTCTTCTTTTGCTTTTTACCCTCCTCAGAATGGCTTTACACCTCTGCATATTGCTTGTAAAAAGAACCACATGCGTGTGATGGATCTTCTGCTTAAACACTCCGTGTCGTTAGAGGCAGTGACTGAAGTGAGTTCGCATGATCGATAAATGGAAAAATTCACTGATCTATCTATAAAGCAAGAAACGTCTGTGTGTGGGCATGTGGCTCGCATAGCTCTCTGACTGTTTGTGAGATCATCCTCAGCTTTCAGATATGGCTTGCGCATGCCATGATAATGTGCAATCTGTGAAAAGTTTGGGGATTCATTTCAAAACCTTTATTTTGATTAACATTGTAACATTCATACTTTCAAGGTGGCATGGCTCGCTGATGTTACTGGTAGCCAGGGCTGGGTACCGAACTTCGGTTCTTTTGTGGCACTGACCGAAATGCATCAGTAGTACCAAGTTCCGAAACATGCCTCGTCTTCGGTGCCACGTTTCGGTACCCAGAGGTTAATCACATGCAAGAAGAGCGGTCCGCAGCCGTCCTCCTCTCAGCATTCAGTTCACCTGTGGACGTTACACAGCACGAACAGCCTGATTCAAAATCTCCACCAACAGACTCCGCTTCAACTGCAACTTAATACGTGGATCGTTTGAAGCTTGAAGCAATAAAGCACTGTTCCGACCCACTGCTTTTGTTCTTTTGCTGCCTTTCAGAAGGGGCAAATCCGCTTCTTAACCCCTCTCAAGCCATTAAATATGTCAACTGTGAGTCACTTTTGTGTAGATTAAAGTCACTAACTGGGACACCTGTCTTGTTGTGAGAAAGAAACGTTCCGTTCAAATAGCTCCAAACGCTGCAGGCTCTCTGCCAACCGAGTCACGTTAGAAAGAGAGAGTCCGGTCGGAATTAATAACTTCAAAGCAAATCGCCGTTTAAATCAAATGACACCTCTTTCCAAACATTGTAATACAAACAATAAACTGCAAGCAATCAAAAGTTTTTTTCCTCCAAAATGAAATGTTCTGTGCTGACAAGCAGCAGCTGGCTAATCTTAGCTCAGATCCTATGGAGAGACATTTATGCCAAACGTCTGAAAGGAAATGCTTTTGACAAAAAGTACAGAGTATTTCAAGTGTTCTGTTGCACTGGAAATGATTGTTTCTTATTTTTTCTGTAAGAAAACTGCTTGGAGTGGAAAATTACCAAAGCTGAAAAATAAAACTCAAGATTTGTACTATGTGTGTTTTCTTTTGTTAGAATTGATCTTATAAAATTGGTATCGAAAAAAGTATCATTCAGGAACGATATTGAAGTGAAGTTATCGAAATTGGTACCCGTATGGAAAAATTTTTATTGATACCCAGCCCTACTGGTAGCAAAGTTAAACATCAGATAGTTCATGTGCTCGCACCCTTCACAATAAAATGTTTAATGCCAGCATCCCAGCAAATACTTTTACTGTGAAACGTATGTTGTCAATGTTCCTTGTGACTGAGTTTAACTTGACAACACTGAGGAGACATTAGCTAAAATCCATTTTTTGCTAACACTAACAAATTTCCCACTACCAGCCTTTTCACACTCTCGCTCTCTTCAGGGTCTGATGCGCGAGGTCAAAAAGCAATGAGATGTAAACTGCAGTCTCGGGGCATCATGACTGACTGTGTGGCAGCGAGAATGACACAGACTTTGATATTTTCCCGTTAAGAGTGTTGATTCCTTGAAAGATTTTTGTGAAACTGTGGTAATGCTGTCCAAGCAAGAAACTGACGCTTATGCTGTACACAAACTGAAAATTCAGGTTTTGCCCGACAGTGACCATGTCTCTTCGTAAAACGAGAATCAGCTGATCACTGTTTCGCTTTTGCGGACCTCTATAAATCTTGTGCGGTTGTCCATTCGGGCTGCTCCCGTTTTTTGTGTTTGGGGTCGCCACAGCGGATACAACCAGATCCACATGATATTTGGCACAGCTTGTGCACTACGTTCATAATTTCCAAGAGTGTGAAAAATTATTTGAAGAATAAAATAAATTAATCATGATCTGGTTGGTGAATGGCAGTTAATCATGAAGTAACGCTGGTCAATTTCCCTGCATGTTCTGTGTCATTTATTAGGCTTATAGGCACATGTGCCTGTGATTTGGTCAATGAATAATGAACACAGGTGGGATAAAACACACTGATTTCTATCACAACAGAGCAAGGTGACAGATTACGCTGCCCTTTTCAGAAATGACAACGGCAAATCATTCCCCGACCTGATATCCAAACTTGAGTCCAGCTGGCTGGATGATAAGTGTGGCATGTCTCGATGGCACTGCCGCACAATTCGCCGGGCCAACGCGACCGGCTGGATGCCACGCTGTGTGCTGCTGGACACTGCGTTATATAAAATAATTATTTGTAGCGGCTTAATCATTTACTCTCAGAGATTGACTGATAAACATCTCTTATCACTCTGGAAGCACAGAGGAATTTTCTCTAGTAGCTTTTATTGTGCGCTTCATGGGGCGGAGAAAGCGTTTGGGATAATCTCAAGGTAATTATTTATAATATTTAGATTGTGATGGTTTGGTAAAACAATTGCATTTTCACTCCTCCTTATAAGCATCTGTAAAATTATGTTTGTCATGGATTTAGACCATTGTCTGACTGGCGCTGTCACTGACCGACCGAGCGTCGGTTTATGTTTTTACAACTCTCGACCTTTGAACCAACCTGGTCGTGCAATGCGCATTCCCAGAGTTTGAAAAGGCTTATTTGTACAGCGTTTCAGTAAGTACATAAGCTGAATAAAATATTATATTTTCCCACAATTTGTACATGTTTCATTAAGTACATAAGCTGAATAAAATTTTATTTTTGCTGTTAGTTCAAGTTTAAATAAACTGTGTTCAGGAGGTGGAGTACTGATTTGCTGTTTTCAAATATTCTAAATATTCTGTTTAATTTTGTCTGACTCTCTTCCAATAACCTGTTTAATAGGAATCCTTTATTTTCATATAATTGATAATAAAACTGATTTTTAAAACAATATGAAATACTATAATTCAAATAATATAATATAACATAAGTACACCTCTTTCTACATTCCACCTTCAAATACAGTCTCATATGAACATCCATAAGAAATCTATTAAAGCTCTTAATTTCTATAGGAATACAAACTTCCTATGAGCACTGCACTAGTATTAACAATGATCTGTTTCTTGTGCACAGTCTGGTCTGACCCCGCTGCATGTGGCATCATTTATGGGTCATCTCAACATTGTGAAGATCCTGTTGCAGAAAGGAGCTTCTCCCAGTGCCTCGAATGTGGTCAGTTCTCTTCAAGACTTAAGACCAGCACCGACTGCCACCTCATTATTGTTGTCATAGTGTCCAGTGTGAGCGTAACATTCGTCTAATGTGTGAACAGAAAGTGGAGACTCCGCTGCATATGGCATCTCGAGCAGGACACTACGAGGTGGCGGAGTTCCTCCTGCAGAATGCAGCTCCAGTCGATGCCAAAGCCAAGGTTGTAACCCCAAAATAGGAGGTTATTTATGAAAAACTCATTCAATGTGAACAATTGTTTTAATTTGATTTATGTAGCATCTGGTGGGGCAGGGTTTGGGGGTCTCAGGTGAAGTATTGAGGATCTGCATGTTGACTATAGTTTTTGCGTCCACATCAGTATGTTGATTTTTATCCGCAAGAACAGCCAGGAACAAAAAAACATTAACACAAGGAGGAGTAAGAAGAAGGGCTTTTATTGTTATTGTACATACGAGTCCATACAGCAAGATTTGTCCTCCGCTTTGAAACCATCCTAATTATAATTGGACACAATCCAACCACTAGGAGCAGTGGGCAAGCCACAATCCGGTGCCCGGGGACCAGTGGTGGGCACAGTTCTGCTAATCCGCTAACCGCAAATTATTGAAGATAATGTTTTCATTATCGGATTAGCTTTTCAGATAACTTTGAAAACCATCATCAGACCAATTATCTGACGATACGTTTTGGTCCAATAATTTTTAGACCATTAACATTTTTGCAGACGTAGCATTTTGTAGTAGATGCACAGTTCTATCCTCTGCAAACAAAGAAGAGCTGGTTCTAGAAGAAACCACTCTATCCTCTGCAAACAAAGGAGAACTGGTCACGAAAAGAAAAAAGCTCATTTCTTTTGACCCTATACTAACACATTGGCAATATCACACAAGTCTCAGTCAGCCCATTCTTGGGCCGACTTTGCTGGAAATTATTAATCTTTCTTTAAGTTCTGGATCTGTTCCTAAATGTTTCAAATCTGCAGTGATTAAACCATTACTTAAGAAACCTAATCTTGACCCTAGTGTATTGACAAACTATCGGCCGATATCAAATCTATCATTTTTCTCTAAAATTCTGGAAAAAGTGGTGTCACGGCAGCTCGTAGACTATCTTACTGAGAATAATCTCTTTGAGCCACTGCAGTCTGCTTTTAGAAAGTATCATTTCACAGAGACATTCTCAATAAAGTGGTGAATGATCTTCTGCTTACAATGGATTCGGACACCACTACGGTTCTGTTGCTGTTAGATCTCAGTGCCGCATTGGATACAGTGGATCATCATATTCTACTTGATAGGCTCATTTTGGGATTACTGGGAGTGCCCTTCCATGGCTGACGTCATACTTGACCAGTCGTTCTCACTGTGTTTTGTACAGTAACACTACCTCTAACCTTAGTGACATGAAATTTGGGGTTCCACAGGGGTCTGTCTTAGGCCCCCTGCTTTTCTCCCTTTATATAGCACCCCTTAGGCACATATTGCGGCGTTTTGGGATACCTTTTACTGCTATGCAGATGATACTCAGTTATACATGCCGATAACTGCTGGTAATCTCGTTCACATAAAATCCTTAGAAGATTGCCTTGCAGCAGTAAGAAGTTAGATGTCTAGAAACTTCCTACTTTTAAACACTGATAAGACTGAAATGATGGTTCTTGTTCCAGTGAAACATCGGCATCAATTTGACCATTTAACACTCAGCCTCGGCTCGTGTGTCATACATCACACTGACAAAGTGAGGAACCTTGGGATAATTTTTGATCCTTCATTGTCCCTTTGGCCTCCACATTAGAAATATTACTAGGACTGCTTTCTTCCACCTGCGAAATATAGTGAAGATTCGTCCCATCCTGTGTATGGCTGATGCTGTGACCCTGATCCATGCATTTATCTCTTCTAGATTGGACTACTGCAATGTTCTATTTTCTGGTTTACCGCAGTCTAGCATTAGGGGTCTCCAATTGGTTCAAAATGCTGCAGCCAGACTTTTGACACGAAGCAGAAAGTTCGACCACATTACACCCATTTTGGCATCCCTTCACTGGCTTTCTGTCCCAGTGAGATCAGATTTTAAGGTTCTGCTACTAACCTATAAAATTATTCATGGACTGGCACCTCCCTACCTAGCTGACCTAATTAAACCTTACGTACCGGCCCGGGCTTTACGTTCCCAGGGTGCAGGACTACTTTGTGTCCCTAAGGTGAATAAGAAGTCTGCGGGTCACAGAGCTTCTCTTATCATGCCCCTGTTCTGTGGAATGATCTCCCTGCATCAATAAAACAGTCAGATTCTGTGGAGATTTCAAGTCCAGACTTAAGATGCACTTAAAGTATTTTCCCTTTCATATGGCTAGCATACTGGTACAGTTTTGTTTTACGCTTTTTACTCTTTTAATTCATTATTAGTAATTGGAGCGGGCTGTGGCTTCAACTTTACCTAAATTCTGGGTCTTTTAGTGAAGTTTAGGGCTAGTGGCCGCGATCACCTTAGTATTTCTCTGTTTTCTTGTTGTTTAATGCTGGCAAATTATACAGTATTTTTTGTCTTTCTGATGCCTGATTCTGTTTTTTCTCTCTGTTTAAGTTGCAGCTCCATCCAGAGATGGGAGTTGTATTCGTGTTGGCGATCCTCCTGTCCTGTGCGCCAATAGCATTTCTTGTATATTCGTCCATGAATTGTTCTGTGAATTGTTCTGCAATTTATGTTTGTAGCATGGCCCAAGCAGAGGGTCACCCCTTTGAGTCTGGTCTGCTTGAGGTTTCTTCCTCAGAGGGAGTTTTTCCTTACCACTGTTGCTCTGGGGGTTGGTAAGGTTAGACCCTTACCTGTGTGAAGCACTTTGAGGCAACTCTGTTGTGATTTGGAGCTATATAAATGAAAATAAATTGAAAATTGAAATTGAAATTGTTGGAGGGGAAGCAATTTTGTACACTGGAAAAGTACTGCAGATGTGGTGAGGGAGACAGCTAGGACAGTACTGGTTGTGACATCTGAACAGTGGAGAAGACAAGGAGACTTGGTGGTGAAATGAAGAGGTCCAGGAAAGCATAAGAAGAAAGAGGTTGGCGAAACAGTTTTGGGATAGTCGGAGAGATGAAGAAAGTAGACAGGAATACAAGGAGATGCAGCGTAAGGCAAAAGAGAAGTGGCAAAAGCAAAGGAAACGGCATATTGCGAGCTGTACAAGAAGTTGAATAGTAAGGAATGAGGAAAGGGCTTGTACTGATTGGCCAGAGCTGGAAAGGATGTGCAGCAGGTTAAGGTGGTAAAAGATGCACATGGTAATGATGCACATGCACATGTGCTGACAAGTGAGGAGTGTGTGCTGAGAAGGTGGAGGGAATATTTTGAAGAGCTGATGAATGAAGAAAATGACAGAGAGAAAAGGGCTTTGAGGCAACTCTGGTTGTATTTGGCGCTATATAAATGAAAATAAATTGAAAACTTGAAATTGAAGTCATCCAGAGGCATACAGTTTTAACTTTTGGTTAAAATTTTAACCAAGCTAATTTTGGACAAGGTATTTAAACTAACGTCATGTCTGAAGTTTTATAAAGTGAAAATATGAGATATATGTTTTAGTTTTAAAGTAATGCACTAATTTTGAAGGTTTTTAGCAAGGTTTCACGACAGAAGAAATGCATTTGAGACGCTCTGATCAGGCTCCACACGGACAACAACATTAAACTCTTTGTATATTGTGCCTAAACTCTTGTGAATATATTCTCTGGGTTTATAGATGTTGTTATTGTGTTTGTTTTATGTAAAAATGCCAGAAGAAGCTCAGGTTGCTTCTCAAAGCCGAAAAGTCTGTTAAATTGTGATTCAGGCCGCGTCAAAATGCATAGAACACTGCCATCTACTGGCGACCGGTTTATATCAGTGTTGTCAACTGCAGGATTTAAAAATTATCTGTAGGTTTCCAAAACCTGAGAGACCACACACGTAGAGATAAAAAAAAATCATATATCTGACAGGTTTAGTTGTACAGTGTGTGGCGTCAACCACACGGTAAAAACAACACACACAAACAGATTTCACACACAAACATTCCCATGTCAAACACCTCGCTTTCTGACTGGCATGTCATATTTAGCTCCTCACGTCCTTCTTAACACACCACACACGACAGGAATGTCTGATAAGATTATATTTAGCGTCATCACAATTGTCGGGGCGTCCTTAAGATTGTCAGGGGAAGATCGGGTCCGATATCAGTCTAATTATCTTGCCATGTGAACCAGGCTTGATGTCATGACGCCTCACGGAGTGACTGATTGATCTGTTATAACACCACACTGAGCCGCTAACCGATCGGATGTTACTGGTGGACGATGAAGATACTACACCTGAGCCAGACGTCTTTCACAATTAGTAATTTTAACATGTATTCAGATGTATTCAAAGCCATGGGATTTCAATTACGTTATTCTTAATTTATCTGGCTTGAATGTAAGTCTTTATAGGCAGCACCGTGGATTAGTGGTTAGCACTGTTGCCTCACAGCAAGAAGGTCACGGGTTTGATTCCCACCTGTGGCCTTTCTGTGTGGAGTTTGCATGTTCTCCCCGTGTTTGTGTGGGTTTTCTCCAGTTGCTCCTGTTTCCTACCACATTTAAAGACGTGCAGGTTAGGTGGGCTGGAAACTCAGGTCTCCCTTGCAGAAGAGGTCTCAGTCTCACTGGGACTAACCTAGTTAAATTAAAAAAAAAAGTACTTACTATCTCTGGTTTCCATGGCGTGAAGTGGACAAGAGTCCATGACTCCCCCTGGATAGGATACCAGTCCATCACAGTGTACTTCCCAGCCAAGGCCTGGAAACATTTGCAGCTGGATGGACTGAGACAATGCAGATTAAATGCCTTAGTTTTTGAATGGCTACTTGGGAATGTTTTTTGCAAAAACACCTAAACATTATTCTTGGGAAAAAAATAAATAATAAATGAATAAATAAAATGTCTGGTATAAATACTCCCGAAGTATTTGTTAATCCTATCATTTTAAGAATAACAGATGGTTTTTGCAAAAAGTTTCTTACGGTCAGCATGAACTTGTGATACAAACTAATGTTTTAGAGCTGTGGTTTCACTCACTTTCATTATGGACAAAATTGTTATTACCGTTAATTATTTAGTTTCAAACATCATAAACTATTTAAAATGCTATAATGTTTTGTAATATTTATATTTGGATATAAAAAGGGAACAGCAGACACTTATCTTAGAGCTGAGAATCTGGAACCAAAGAATCTCCACACAACAAATGATCTGAGTTAATCTAATATTTTGTGTTGATTGACTCATAATATCAGCTCTATAACATTGCTGTTTGAGAGCATTAGATGATGTTCGATGTTCATCGTTGGGTGTCTGTCGATGCTGGTGTGTCATCTCCGTGTTGCTCAGACGGAGGTTTGACTGGCAGCTGTCTGTGGATCACTCAGCAGCACCCTGCCTCAGTTCCACCCTCCTCGTTTATATTTTTCTTCCCCTTCTCTGTTTGTCAGCATAACTGCTGCTCCTCCTGCTAACTCTCCCCCTGTTTTTGTGCTTCGCCTCCCTCTGTCTCTCCTGCAGTAGAGTGATGGTGTGCTGTGGTCTCCCCACTCAGAGGAATAATATCAGTGGTGTGGGAAAGGTCCAACCTCACATGTCCTGTGCGGCTGAAGAAAGGCTGTGTGAGGTCAGACCTATCCCACACGGCTCGTATTCTTCCCAGCCACGAGACCAGCGGCCTGCCATCTCCCTCCCATCCTCCGCCTCCTCCTTCTCTTCTTTGCCGCCATTATTCAAATAAAAATATTACATCCTGATTTTCATTCCTGTGCACATTGTTTTTTTTTAATGGCCACTTAAATTCTGCATGGTATCTAGTGTAAGTATTCCACTGGTTTTGGTTTGTGAGTGACACAGTCACTGTAATGACAATCCCATGTTTGAGTTTGCATGTTAAAGTCGTGCGTCTGCCCATACGTACGGATAATTTTCTACATTTGTAAAGGAGCCTCTAGTATGAGGTGCATTCTGCTCTCTCACTCAGAATGGACTCAACGGGTTGCATCTAGCCTCTAAAGAAGGCCACGTCAAAATGGTGCTGGAGCTGCTGCACAATGGAATCGTACTAGAGACCACCACAAAGGTAAGATCCCCCAAATGCAAAAATCCTAAAATGTGACTTCTTTTTTCAAAACATTCAGTTCAGTTATGTTAAAACTCTCCTCAGCATTTAACATGGCAAGAGTCCAAGCCAATTTTGACCGAAAGTCAAGACAAGGCAAGTCTGGGAGCATGCACGGGTGCTGTCCTTCACCGTATCTTGAAAGCACAGAACCAACTTGGATCCTGGATTGTTGATCCATCCCGACATCTCAAATATAACCATCTATCTCTTGGCCTTCTCCAAATTATTTGTCTGATGATATTGATTCCAAAAAAAGGTGTAGTTTGTTTGCTCTACTACTGAATGTTATGGAGTTATGGGGTCATACAACAAAAGTGACATCAGTTTCAGTTAGTACAGTGGTCAAAAGTTATGGTAAATTGTGATTTTAAAAAAAAGTAAAGATTTCAAAATTTAAAAATTTTAAAAGTGAAAAATTCCATAAATAGAATAATTTTGACCGTATTGAATGTTTGGTCCTCCAACTAATGGTCATTAGCTCAACCAGTAATTTGCATCACTTTTTCCAGAATTGGAGCATCTTTCACTTTTTACCCCTGTCCAAACTGAAATTTTGACCTTTGTCACCATTTTTTCACCAAAATAGCATAATCAGTCAGAATTTGCCCAAACTTTATCTTTGTGGAATATTTTTGATTAGATACGAGGGCTGTTAGAAAAGTATCGGACCTTTTTATTTTTTTCAAAAACCTGATGGATTTGAATCACGTGTGCTTGCATGAGCCAACCTTGAACCTTCGTGCGCATGCGTGATTTTTTTTCACGCCTGTTGGTTGCGTCAGTTGCTTGTAAGCAGCCTTTGTGTGAGGATGGGTGGCGTTTTTTCTTTGCAAGGAAATGGCAGAACAACTGGAGCAGCGCGACTGCATCAAATTTTGCCACAAACTGGGCGCCAGCCAGGTGGAAACCATTCAGATTATTCAGATGGCTTTCGGTGACGATCCTCTGGGCATCACACAGATTAAGGAGCGGTACAACCAGTTTAAAGACGGCCGCACAGTGGTGGAAAGCGAGCCACGCTCCAGTCAGCCATCAACATGCTGAAATGACTAGATCATCCGAGAAATTGCGGAAGAGGTGGACATCAGCACTTTTTCGGCACATTCCACTGTGACAGAAGATTTTGCCATGAAAAGAATTGCAGCGAAATTCATTGGCACGAAGCTGATGGCGCAGCAAAAGCGCCTCCATGATGAAGTCTCACAGGACATGTTGTAACATGCCCTGACATGTCCAGCTTGTCCACAATTTCTCGGATAGTCACACGACTGAAAAGCCACCGAAAGCCGTCTGAATCTTCCGAATGGTTGACGAGCTGGGCATGTTACAACATGTCCTGTAAGACTTCAACACGGAGGCACTGTTGCTACGCCATCAGCTTCGTGCCGATGAATTTCGCCGCCACTCTTTTCATGGCAGAATCTTCTGTCACGGTGGAATGTGCCGAAAAAGTGCTGATGTCCACCTCTTCCGCAATTTCTCGGATAATCACACAACGGTCCCGCATTATCACAGCGTTCACTTTGGAAATGATCTGGTCGTTTCAGCGTGTTGATGCCGATCGGAGCGCGGCGCGCCCTCCACCGTTGTGCGGCCGTCTTTAAACCGGTTGTACCGCTCCTTAATCTGTGTGATGCCCAGAGGATCGTCACCAAAAGCCATCTGAATATTCCGAATGGTTTCCACCTGGCTGTCGCCCAGTTTGTGGCAAAATTTGATGCAGTCGCGCAGCTCCAGTCGTTCCGCCATTTCCTTGCAAAGAAAAAACAACGAGAGACTACACCCATCCTCACACAAAGGCTGCTTACAAGCAAATGACGCAACCAACACGCGTGAAAAAAATCACGCATGCGCACGAAGGTTCAAGGTTGGCTCATGCAAGCACACGTGATTCAAATCCATCAGGTTTTTGAAAAAATAAAAAGGTCTGATACTTTTCTAACAGACCTTGTAAATAATACTTTTCAAAATGATTGGAGGATGTTAAAATTTTGACTTCTGTATAATCCATCATTGACCCCAACCTGGCTATAGCTACTACACTGTGGTGGTATCATATGTTTTTGTGTTGGCCATGATACTGTATAATGAGGATGGATTGTAAGTGTTGACTGGTAATTGTATTTGCATGTCAAATCACAGAAACCTCAACATCTGTTCTAAAGGCTTAATAAAAAATGAGAAGTAACTCTGCCAAGGCCCAAATTATATATCACATTATTAAAAACAACAAACCCTAAATTCTTGGATCTGGCTCATACTTTCATAGTGAACTATATTATCCTGATTATTATTATCCTGATATTTTCACCAGTGATCAGGTAAATCAGTTGTCAGAACTTGACTCTGCCCCCCCCCCTTCCTAATTCTTTCAGCTTCTTTCACCACAACTGAACATCCATCTCCTCTCACCCTATGCCCTTCTTCTGTCGAACCAACCAGCTGCATGTCCTCCCTCACCACATCCATAAACCTCCTCTTTGACCTTCCTCTTCTCTTGCCTCATGCTCCATCCTCACCATCCTTCTCCGTATACAGCATATCCTGTGTCTCTCCTCCATACATGTCCAAACAATCTCAATCTCTCTGACTTTTCCTTCAAGCTGTCCCATCTGTCCTGATGCTTTGTTCATTCCTAATCCTGTCCGTCCTTGTCACTCCAAAAGAAAGTCACAGCATCTTCTGTGCCACCTCTACCACCAGTCTTTTTGTTAGCAACACCATCTTTAACTTTGCCTTTCACTTGTGCAGATAAATGGACTCCACTTTTCCATCTGCCTCAGAACCTCAAAGCCCTATACAATTGTGCCTCACGTTCACCATTCACACAGACACACTCACATACTGATGCCAGGGTGCTGCCATGCAAGGCGCTCACTACACTCTTGGAGCAACTAGGGGATTAGGGACCTTGCCCAAGGGCCCTTAATTATATTCTGGTCTGGCTGGGTTTTGAGCCGAGGATTCCCAGGATTCATTCCCCTTCTTTCCAGAGTGTATCTCCATGTCTCCAGGCTAGTCTCAACCTACTCGTTAGTGTAATTACAGATCACAATATCATCTGCATACATCATAGTCCATTGCATCACCATTACAAATAGAAAATGTTCACAGACTATCCTTAATGCAGTCCTGCTTTAATTTTGAACCCGTCTGTCATTCTTTTTGTACATCTTACGGCTGTCACACTGTCCTTCTTTATACCCGCTCCTCTCTCGCATTTTTCTTATATCATTCCCAGCTTCATCAAATAATACCTCAACCCTTTATCTGTACCCTCTCCTGTTAACAACAAACAGAAGTATGGGAACTGAAAAGAAACATGTCCAGTATGTTTATAGTTTACTTGTAACATTTTTTTTCTACCATAATCTTTGCGGCAGTTTTCATTTTGTCTGTGTAAACTACAGTAGTGTTCAGAATAATAGTAGTGTTATGTGACTAAAAAGATTAACCCAGGTTTTGAGTATATTTCTTATTGTTACATGGGAAACAAGGTACCAGTAGATTCAGTATATTCTCACAAATCCAACAAGACCAAGCATTCATAATATGCACACTCTTAAGGCTATGAAATTGGGCTATTATTAAAAAAAAAAGTAGAAAAGGGGGTGTTCACAATAATCGTAGCATCTGCTGTTGACGCTACAAACTCAAAACTATTATGTTCAAACTGCTTTTTTAGCAATCCTGTGAAACACTAAACTAGTATTTAGTTGTAGTTGTTTTCATGATTTCTTCACATCTGCGAGGCATTAATTTTGTTGGTTTGGAACCAAGATTTTGCTTGTTTACTAGTGTGCTTGGGGTCATTGTCTTGTTGAAACACCCATTTCAAGGGCATGTCCTCTTCAGCATAGGGCAACATGACCTCTTCAAGTATTTTGACATATCCAAACTGATCCATGATACCTGGCATGCGATATAGGCCCAACACCATAGTAGGAGAAACATGCCCATATTATGATGCTGCACCACCATGCTTCACTGTCTTCACTGTGAACTGTGGCTTGAATTCAGAGTTTGGGGGTCGTCTCACAAACTATCTGCGGCCCTTGGACCCAAAAAGAACAATTTTACTCTCATCAGTCCACAAAATATTCCTCCATTTCTCTTTAGGCCAGTTGATGTGTTCTTTGGCAAATTGTAACCTCTTCTGCTCATGTCTTTTATTTAACAGAGGGACTTTGCGGGGGGGTTTTGCAAAAATTAGCTTCACACAGGCGTCTTCTAACTGTCACAGCATTTACAGATAACTCCAGACTGTCTTTGATCATCCTGGAGCTGATGAATGGGTGAGCCTTTGCCATTCTTGTTATTCTTCTATCCATTTTGATGGTTGTTTTCCATTTCTTCCACGCGTCTCTGGTTTTTTGTCCATTTTAAAGCACTGGAGATCATTGTAGAAACAGCCTATAATTTTTTGCACCTGCGTATAAGTTTTCCCCTCTCCAATCAACTTTTTAATCAAACTACGCTGTTCTTCTGAACAATGTCTTGAACGTCCCATTTTCCTCAGGCTTCCAAAGAGAAAAGAATGTTCAACAGGTGCTGGCTTCATCCTTACATAGGGGACACCTGATTCTGTTCCATACAATTGACGAACTCACTGACTGAATGCCACACTACTATTATTGTGAACACCCCCTTTTCTACTTTTTTTTTTTACTAATAGCCCAATTTCATAGCCTTAAGAGTGTGCATATCATGAATGCTTGGTCTTGTTGGATTTGTGAGAATCTACTGAATCTACTGGTACCTTGTTTCCCATGTAATAATAAGAAATATACTCAAAACCTGGATTAATCTTTTTAGTCACATAGCACTACTATTATTCTGAACACTACTGTATGTATACTGACTGTGTATTCTAATGCATTGGTGCTTCACCAGAAAGGGAACACAGCCCTGCACATCGCGGCCCTGGCAGGGCAGGAGCAGGTGGTCACAGAGCTGGTTAACTACGGGGCCAATGTCAACGCTCAGTCTCAGGTAAGAGCCAACGCTGCACGCACAGCTGCACACACTCAGCAGTCTGAAATACAGAAATGCAGTTAATTTGTAGAACTGACCATTTCATCTCTCTGTTAGCACGTTTGTGTTGTTCCACATTTGTATGTCAGCATTTTTGTGTGTCCATCGTGTTGTGTGCACCTGTGACTGTCTCGCTGTTGCTTCGGTTGCTGTGCTTGTGACTCTTCTGCTGCTGTGTTTGTTGTACGTCTCTCTGAGACAGAAGGGTTTCACTCCACTCTACATGGCTGCACAAGAGAACCATCTAGAGGTTGTGAAGTTTCTTCTGGAGAACGGAGCCAATCAGAGCATTCCAACTGAGGTACAAAAGAATAGAGAGAGTATTAAACTGATTCATCTCTCAAGTTCCTCCTCATCATCATGCTTATCCACACTTGGCCATCAGTCCCTTTTGTTTTTGTCTCATAAGCCTTTCTGCCTGCTTGTCTCTCATTGTCTCTCTGTGAGTTCTCCTGTCTTTTCCTCTCATTGCTCTCTTGTGCTGCAGGATGGATTTACTCCTCTGGCTGTGGCTCTTCAGCAGGGACATGAGAATGTCGTGGCTTTGCTCATCAACTACGGCACCAAAGGAAAGGTTCCGCCTCCCTGCGCTGCATATGCAGCACGTAACGACGATACACGCACAGCTGCCGTGCTTCTGCAGAATGACCCTAATCCTGATGTACTCAGCAAGGTACATACATGTGCAGTACGTGTACTGTGCCAGAAGTCTGATTTTTGTGATTTTAGAACGCCGACATAATGAGAATGCCGTGCCCTCTAACTGGTTTGTCTCAGCAGACCGGATTCACACCCCTCCACATTGCTGCACACTATGAAAACTTGAACGTAGCTCAACTGCTGCTCAACAGAGGAGCCATGTCAACTTTACCCCAAAGGTAGGAACGAATAATGTTATCTGAAGGTTAAATATTTGTACTTGTGGCCTGTTCTCAAAGTGTGTGCTCGTCTAACTGCAGAACGGCATCACTCCCTCTTCACATTGCATCCAGACGAGGGAATGTGATCATGGTCAGACTCTTACTGGACAGAGGTGCACAGATTGATGCCAAGACCAAGGTGCAGCACATCTGTCTCACTATGTCTCACAAACTAGTGTTTTTTTTCCCCCCAGTCTCTCATAGTCTGTCCTTTGCTCCATGAAGTAACTCATGAACAACTGTTTTTTTGTTTTTTTGTTTTTTCAGGATGAGCTGACTCCTCTGCACTGTGCAGCCAGAAATGGTCACGTCAGAATCATAGAGATCCTGCTGGACCATGGAGCCCCAATTCAGGCCAAGACCAAGGTCATTCACAGGGAAACAAATCAACTGCATTTTGTTGTTTGTTTGTTACAAGAAAATTCAGTAAGGTATATCTTATATATTATATTCCAATTCTAAGGTGGAACTATGCCAGTATACAAAGGTATATCTAAATATCTAAAAAGGAAGAGTAAAATAGGAGAGTAGAAAAGAGTAGAGTAGAGCCACTTAGGTGCCTGGTCTTGAGAACCAGGGATGGTAGGTTAAAAAGCTTTTTTATCCCATGGGAACTCTCCCTACCCACCCAAGCGGTTTAAGAAAAAGGTATATAATATAATAAGTAAGAAGACATAAGAAGGATAAGACATCACAGGAGAAGATTGTAGTAAAGGTAATTAGTATGTAGACTAGTAGTGAAATCAAATATAGTTAGTAGGCTAAGCTGTAGAAGCAGAAACTGTGAGTGTGTGAGTGTACTGGTATCTATCTAAAGTAACTCTGTTAGCATACTATAGGAAAATAAAAAGTATAATCATTATGTTATCAAATGGATACCTAAGAACTTAGGTACTATATGTTGATGTCTTTAGAGGAACACAAACTGATGAATCATTAAAAATCTACACCATGTAAAATAGAATTGTAAATGGTAAAAATAAGATAGTTATGGTAGAAGAGCTAAATTAGCCGCGAATAAGCCAACCACCGTACCCAGCAAGCTAACACGATAAACAAAAACGGTAATTAGTGTATAAAGTATAATAGCGTAGTTAAACCTACAGTAATGGTATTAACAATACATATAAAATAAATGTGGGCAAAAGTATGAATTAATGTGGGTTATCAAACACAAAAGAACCAACTACAGACAGCCCATATTACTTTTGATTGAAAACAAAATGTAAACAATTGTCCATTGTGTTACTTTAAAGCACAATTACTCTTCTAGACTGGGGAAGATAAATGTCAAAGTAAGTGAAATCAACTGATTTTTATTTAGTTATCCAAACCAGAATCTCATTTACTCATTTATTTAATATCCTTGACATCAGAGGTGGTGCAACTTTAAAAAATATTTTATAATAAACTTCTGTTTTTATCATATAAACAGCTGTCTCTCTAAGGTGTTGGACATTATAGCTGGGCTGTACAGGTTCTGTGAGTGCTACATGGAATGGTGGTGTAGTTTCTGACATTTTCCCAGTCTTCATTGATCAGGGATATCTACTGGCTCCTGCTCAGTTCATTTTCTGCGTATACTGGGTGTTGAGTGAGGTTGATGAGACCAGCAGCTTTGTTGCGTATGATGGTGAGGAGAGTTTTACTCACCTTAATTTTGTAGAATATGCTGTAATCTTGGAAACACAGGATGCCCTGATTGCAGTATTTGAGAAGCTGAGTGAGGAGTCGGACTGTCTGGGTTTGTGATTGTCCTGCATCAAAACTAACATCCAGACTTTCAGTGACTTCCTGTGTGTATGCAGTGAAGGTGTCACACTTGTAGAAAGAGTCACGTATCTCAGGTCGGATGTTCATGTTTCTGTCCTTTTAGACAGAGAAACGCCTGCAAAGACCTTACAGAATCACTTCCTGGACAGAAGTGTTTGATGATGGTGATGCTGATAACTTTGCAGGAAAACAAATGTCCAAGTCCTTAGATGCTGGGGCTTCCTGTCTTACTGTATGGGAGGCTGCATGAGAGGATACTTGTCAGTGACCTAAGATGAAGACTGGATCCCTTTGGGACTAGGTGTCTTTTAAGGATTCTTGGGTACCACTGGGTACCATTTCTCTGTCTAAAATCTAGCACACAGGTGTTTCAGTGGTGGGGACTCCAGCAGCTGGAGAAGGCCAAGGGGGCGTCCATGCTTCACCTGGCTGCAGCAGATAGATGGTTGCTTTTGAGAGCTGGAGATGGACCGGTTGTCTGCCTGTGTGGTTGCCATCCAGGACCCAATGTGTTTCTGAAGTGTAGTGAATGCATTGATGCTTGGCACCAGCACATGCACACCACCTTATATTTATTCGTAAAAGGTTAAAATAGAGTTGGCAAGATACATAAGAGACTAGCAGGTGTTGGAGCTCTTCTTTGTCACCCTCCATGTTTGAGGAGTAGTGCCCCTGTGGACACTACACAGTTTCTGTTCAGTCTTTTAAATTTAAGCTTATATAATTGTAAAATTATTTTGTTTTATATTCATTCATTCATTTTCTGAAGCTGCTTAATCCATTTGGGTGTCACTGGCAGATGGATCCTGTCCCAGAATTTTTGTTCTATGTAATTAAATATTTATTTGTTGTTCATTTTTCTTTTTAATTTGTGATATTTTATTTGAAATTTGTAGTTTTATTATAGGCCTTCATTAAATGGTGATAAAATTTATACGTTTATTGTTTTTCACTCTTGCTAAATTTTGATGTTTTAAAATTTTTCTCTGTTATGTGTTAATATTGAAAAGCACTTTGAAATGACTGTGTGGAAAGCACTGTTATAATTTTAAAATTATAACATGAAATTCTAAAATAAAGTAATTGACACATCTTTTTGTCTTCTGCTGTCCACTTACAGAACGGATTGTCTCCGATACACATGGCAGCACAGGGCGACCACATGGACTGTGTCAAGCAGCTTCTGCAGTACAACGCAGAAATCGATGACATCACACTGGACCACCTTACCCCACTACACGTAGCGGCACACTGCGGCCACCACCGCATGACAAAAGTATTGCTGGAAAAAGGGGCTAAACCCAACTCGCGTGCATTGGTCAGTGTTGTGTCATGCACTCCCAGTCAGTTTATCTGATTATACAAACACATTATTTAGATGTTGACGTGTTCTTCTTCTTTTGCTTTTTTACCCTCCTCAGAATGGCTTTACACCTCTGCATATTGCTTGTAAAAAGAACCACATGCGTGTGATGGATCTTCTGCTTAAACACTCCGTGTCGTTAGAGGCAGTGACTGAAGTGAGTTCGCATGATCGATAAATGGAAAAATTCACTGATCTATCTATAAAGCAAGAAACGTCTGTGTGTGGGCATGTGGCTCGCATAGCTCTCTGACTGTTTGTGAGATCATCCTCAGCTTTCAGATATGGCTTGCGCATGCCATGATAATGTGCAATCTGTGAAAAGTTTGGGGATTCATTTTCAAAACCTTTATTTTGATTAACATTGTAACATTCATACTTTCAAGGTGGCATGGCTCGCTGATGTTACTGGTAGCCAGGGCTGGGTACCGAACTTCGGTTCTTTTGTGGCACTGACCGAAATGCATCAGTAGTACCAAGTTCCGAAACATGCCTCGTCTTTCGGTGCCACGTTTCGGTACCCAGAGGTTAATCACATGCAAGAAGAGCGGTCCGCAGCCGTCCTCCTCTCAGCATTCAAGTTCACCTGTGGACGTTACACAGCACGAACAGCCTGATTCAAAATCTCCACCAACAGACTCCGCTTCAACTGCAACTTAATACGTGGATCGTTTTGAAGCTTGAAGCAATAAAGCACTGTTCCGACCCACTGCTTTTGTTCTTTGCTGCCTTTCAGAAGGGGCAAATCCGCTTCTTAACCCCTCTCAAAGCCATTAAAATATGTCAACTGTGAGTCACTTTTGTGTAGATTAAAGTCACTAACTGGGACACCTGTCTTGTTGTGAGAAAGAAACGTTCCGTTCAAATAGCTCCAAACGCTGCAGGCTCTCTGCCAACCGAGTCACGTTAGAAAGAGAGAGTCCGGTCGGAATTAATAACTTCAAAGCAAATCGCCGTTTAAATCAAATGACACCTCTTTGCAAACATTGTAATACAAACAATAAACTGCAAGCAATCAAAAGTTTTTTTCCTCCAAAATGAAATGTTCTGTGCTGACAAGCAGCAGCTGGCTAATCTTAGCTCAGATCCTATGGAGAGACATTTATGCCAAAACGTCTGAAAGGAAATGCTTTTGACAAAAAGTACAGAGTATTTTCAAGTGTTCTTTTGCACTGGAAATGATTTGTTTCTTATTTTTTCTGTAAGAAAACTGCTTGGAGTGGAAAATTACCAAAGCTGAAAAATAAAACTCAAGATTTGTACTATGTGTGTTTTCTTTTTGTTAGAATTGATCTTATAAAATTGGTATCGAAAAAAGTATCATTCAGGAAACGATATTGAAGTGAAGTTATCGAAATTGGTACCCGTATGGAAAAATTTTTATTGATACCCAGCCCTACTGGTAGCAAAGTTAAACATCAGATAGTTCATGTTGCTCGCACCCTTTCACAATAAAATGTTTAATGCCAGCATCCCAGCAAATACTTTTACTGTGAAACGTATGTTGTCAATGTTCCTTGTGACTGAGTTTAACTTGACAACACTGAGGAGACATTAGCTAAAATCCATTTTTTGCTAACACTAACAAATTTCCCACTACCAGCCTTTTCACACTCTCGCTCTCTTCAGGGTCTGATGCGCGAGGTCAAAAAGCAAGAGATGTAAACTGCAGTCTCGGGGCATCATGACTGACTGTGTGAGCAGCGAGAATGACACAGACTTTGATTATTTTTCCCGTTAAGAGTGTTGATTCCTTGAAAGATTTTTGTGAAAATGTGGTAATGCTGTCCAAGCAAGAAAAACTGAAGCTTATGCTGTACACAAACTGAAAATTCAGGTTTTGCCCGACAGTGACCATGTCTATTCGTAAACATAGAATCAGCTGATCACTGTTTCGCTTTGCGGACCTCTATAAATCTTGTGCGGTTGTCCATTCGGCTGCTCCCGTTTTTTGTGTTTGGGGTCGCCACAGCGGATACAACCAGATCCACATTGATATTTGGCACAGCTTGTGCACTACGTTCATATTTCCAAGAGTGTGAAATAAATTATTTGAAGAATAAAATAAAATTAATCATGGATCTGGTTGGTGAATGGCAGTTAATCATGAAGTAACTGCCTGGTCAATTTCCCTGCATGTTCTGTGTCATTTATTAGGCTTATAGGCACATGTGCCTGTGATTTGGTCAATGAATAATGAACACAGGTGGGATAAAACACACTGATTTCTATCACAACAGAGCAAGGTGACAGATTACGCTGCCCTTTTCAGAAATGACAACGGCAAATCATTCCCCGACCTGATATCCAAACTTGAGTCCAGCTGGCTGGATGATAAGTGTGGCATGTCTCGATGGCACTGCCGCACAATTCGCCGGGCCAACGCGACCGGCTGGATGCCACGCTGTGTGCTGCTGGACACTGCGTTATATAAAATAATTATTTTGTAGCGGCTTAATCATTTACTCTCAGAGATTGACTGATAAAACATCTCTTATCACTCTGGAAGCACAGAGGAATTTTCTCTAGTAGCTTTTATTGTGCGCTTCATGGGGCGGAGAAAGCGTTTGGGATAATCTCAAAGGTAATTATTTATAATATTTAGATTGTGATGGTTTGGTAAAACAATTGCATTTTCACTCCTCCTTATAAGCATCTGTAAAATTATGTTTGTCATGGATTTAGACCATTGTCTGACTGGCGCTGTCACTGACCGACCGAGCGTCGGTTTATGTTTTTACAACTCTCGACCTTTGAACCAACCTGGTCGTGCATGCGCATTCCCAGAGTTTGAAAAGGCTTATTTGTACAGCGTTTCAGTAAGTACATAAGCTGAATAAAATATTATATTTTCCCACAATTTGTACAATGTTTCATTAAGTACATAAGCTGAATAAAATTTTATTTTTGCTGTTAGTTCAAGTTTAAATAAACTGTGTTCAGGAGGTGGAGTACTGATTTGCTGTTTCAAATATTCTAAATATTCTGTTTAATTTTGTCTGACTCTCTTCCAATAACCTGTTTAATAGGAATCCTTTTATTTTCATATAATTGATAATAAAACTGATTTTTAAAACAATATGAAATACTATAATTCAAATAATATAATATAACATAAGTACACCTCTTTCTACATTCCACCTTCAAATACAGTCTCATATGACCATCCATAAGAAATCTATTAAAGCTCTTAATTTTCTATAGGAATACAAACTTCCTATGAGCACTGCACTAGTATTAACAATGATCTGTTTCTTGTGCACAGTCTGGTCTGACCCCGCTGCATGTGGCATCATTTATGGGTCATCTCAACATTGTGAAGATCCTGTTGCAGAAAGGAGCTTCTCCCAGTGCCTCGAATGTGGTCAGTTCTCTTCAAGACTTAAGACCAGCACCGACTGCCACCTCATTATTGTTGTCATAGTGTCCAGTGTGAGCGTAACATTCGTCTAATGTGTGAACAGAAAGTGGAGACTCCGCTGCATATGGCATCTCGAGCAGGACACTACGAGGTGGCGGAGTTCCTCCTGCAGAATGCAGCTCCAGTCGATGCCAAAGCCAAGGTTGTAACCCCAAAAATAGGAGGTTATTTATGAAAAACTCATTCAATGTGAACAATTGTTTTAATTTGATTTATGTAGCATCTGGTGGGGCAGGGTTTGGGGGTCTCAGGTGAAGTATTGAGGATCTGCATGTTGACTATAGTTTTTGCGTCCACATCAGTATGTTGATTTTTATCCGCAAGAACAGCCAGGAACAAAAAAACATTAACACAAGGAGGAGTAAGAAGAAGGGCTTTTATTGTTATTGTACATACGAGTCCATACAGCAAGATTTGTCCTCCGCTTTGAAACCATCCTAATTATAATTGGACACAATCCAACCACTAGGAGCAGTGGGCAGCCACAATCCGGTGCCCGGGGACCAGTGGTGGGCACAGTTCTGCTAATCCGCTAACCGCAAATTATTGAAGATAATGTTTTCATTATCGGATTAGCTTTTCAGATAACTTTGAAAACCATCATCAGACCAATTATCTGACGATACGTTTTGGTCCAATAATTTTTAGACCATTAACATTTTTGCAGACGTAGCATTTTGTAGTAGATGCACAGTTCTATCCTCTGCAAACAAAGAAGAGCTGGTTCTAGAAGAAACCACTCTATCCTCTGCAAACAAAGGAGAACTGGTCACAGAAAAGAAAAAAGCTCATTTCTTTTGACCCTATACTAACACATTGGCAATATCACACAAGTCTCAGTCAGCCCATTCTTGGGCCGACTTTGCTGGAAATTATTAATCTTTCTTTAAGTTCTGGATCTGTTCCTAAATGTTTCAAATCTGCAGTGATTAAACCATTACTTAAGAAACCTAATCTTGACCCTAGTGTATTGACAAACTATCGGCCGATATCAAATCTATCATTTTTCTCTAAAATTCTGGAAAAAGTGGTGTCACGGCAGCTCGTAGACTATCTTACTGAGAATAATCTCTTTGAGCCACTGCAGTCTGCTTTTAGAAAGTATCATTTCACAGAGACATTCTCAATAAAGTGGTGAATGATCTTCTGCTTACAATGGATTCGGACACCACTACGGTTCTGTTGCTGTTAGATCTCAGTGCCGCATTGGATACAGTGGATCATCATATTCTACTTGATAGGCTCATTTTGGGATTACTGGGAGTGCCCTTCCATGGCTGACGTCATACTTGACCAGTCGTTCTCACTGTGTTTTGTACAGTAACACTACCTCTAACCTTAGTGACATGAAATTTGGGGTTCCACAGGGGTCTGTCTTAGGCCCCCTGCTTTTCTCCCTTTATATAGCACCCCTTAGGCACATATTGCGGCGTTTTGGGATTACCTTTTACTGCTATGCAGATGATACTCAGTTATACATGCCGATAACTGCTGGTAATCTCGTTCACATAAAATCCTTAGAAGATTGCCTTGCAGCAGTAAGAAGTTAGATGTCTAGAAACTTCCTACTTTTAAACACTGATAAGACTGAAATGATGGTTCTTGTTCCAGTGAAACATCGGCATCAATTTGACCAGTTAACACTCAGCCTCGGCTCGTGTGTCATACATCACACTGACAAAGTGAGGAACCTTGGGATAATTTTTGATCCTTCATTGTCCTTTGGCCTCCACATTAGAAATATTACTAGGACTGCTTTCTTCCACCTGCGAAATATAGTGAAGATTCGTCCCATCCTGTGTATGGCTGATGCTGTGACCCTGATCCATGCATTTATCTCTTCTAGATTGGACTACTGCAATGTTCTATTTTCTGGTTTACCGCAGTCTAGCATTAGGGGTCTCCAATTGGTTCAAAATGCTGCAGCCAGACTTTTGACACGAAGCAGAAAGTTCGACCACATTACACCCATTTTGGCATCCCTTCACTGGCTTTCTGTCCCAGTGAGATCAGATTTTAAGGTTCTGCTACTAACCTATAAAATTATTCATGGACTGGCACCTCCCTACCTAGCTGACCTAATTAAACCTTACGTACCGGCCCGGGCTTTACGTTCCCAGGGTGCAGGACTACTTTGTGTCCCTAAGGTGAATAAGAAGTCTGCGGGTCACAGAGCTTTCTCTTATCATGCCCCTGTTCTGTGGAATGATCTCCCTGCATCAATAAAACAGTCAGATTCTGTGGAGATTTTCAAGTCCAGACTTAAGATGCACTTAAAGTATTTTCCCTTTCATATGGCTAGCATACTGGTACAGTTTTGTTTTACGCTTTTTACTCTTTTAATTCATTTATTAGTAATTGGAGCGGGCTGTGGCTTCAACTTTACCTAAATTCTGGGTCTTTTAGTGAAGTTTAGGGCTAGTGGCCGGCGATCACCTTAGTATTTCTCTGTTTTTCTTGTTGTTTAATGCTGGCAAATTATACAGTATTTTTTGTCTTTCTGATGCCTGATTCTGTTTTTTCTCTCTGTTTAAGTTGCAGCTCCATCCAGAGATGGGAGTTGTATTCGTGTTGGCGATCCTCCTGTCCTGTGCGCCAATAGCATTTCTTGTATATTCGTCCATGAATTGTTCTGTGAATTGTTCTGCAATTTATGTTTGTAGCATGGCCCAAGCAGAGGGTCACCCCTTTGAGTCTGGTCTGCTTGAGGTTTCTTCCTCAGAGGGAGTTTTTCCTTACCACTGTTGCTCTGGGGGTTGGTAAGGTTAGACCTTACCTGTGTGAAGCACTTTGAGGCAACTCTGTTGTGATTTGGAGCTATATAAATGAAAATAAATTGAAAATTGAAATTGAAATTGTTGGAGGGGAAGCAATTTTGTACAACTGGAAAAGTACTGCAGATGTGGTGAGGGAGACAGCTAGGACAGTACTGGTTGTGACATCTGAACAGTGGAAGGAAGACAAGGAGACTTGGTGGTGAAATGAAGAGGTCCAGGAAAGCATAAGAAGAAAGAGGTTGGCGAAACAGTTTTGGGATAGTCGGAGAGATGAAGAAAGTAGACAGGAATACAAGGAGATGCAGCGTAAGGCAAAAAGAGAAGTGGCAAAAGCAAAGGAAACGGCATATTGCGAGCTGTACAAGAAGTTGAATAGTAAGGAATGAGGAAAGGGCTTGTACTGATTGGCCAGAGCTGGAAAGGATGTGCAGCAGGTTAAGGTGGTAAAAGATGCACATGGTAATGATGCACATGCACATGTGCTGACAAGTGAGGAGTGTGTGCTGAGAAGGTGGAGGGAATATTTTGAAGAGCTGATGAATGAAGAAAATGACAGAGAGAAAAGGGCTTTGAGGCAACTCTGTTGTGATTTGGCGCTATATAAATGAAAATAAATTGAAAACTTGAAATTGAAGTCATCCAGAGGCATACAGTTTTAACTTTTGGTTAAAATTTTAACCAAGCTAATTTTGGACAAGTTATTTAAACTAACGTCATGTCTGAAGTTTTATAAAGTGAAAATATGAGATATATGTTTTAGTTTTAAAGTAATGCACTAATTTTGAAGGTTTTTAGCAAGGTTTCACGACAGAAGAAATGCATTTGAGACGCTCTGATCAGGCTCCACACGGACAACAACATTAAACTCTTTGTATATTGTGCCTAAACTCTTGTGAATATATTCTCTGGGTTTATAGATGTTGTTATTGTGTTTGTTTTATGTAAAAATGCCAGAAGAAGCTCAGGTTGCTTCTCAAAGCCGAAAAGTCTGTTAAATTGTGATTCAGGCCGCGTCAAAATGCATAGAACACTGCCATCTACTGGCGACCGGTTATATCAGTGTTGTCAACTGCAGGATTTAAAAATTATCTGTAGGTTTCCAAAACCTGAGAGACCACACACGTAGAGATAAAAAAAAATCATATATCTGACAGGTTTAGTTGTACAGTGTGTGGCGTCAACCACACGGTAAAAACAACACACACAAACAGATTTCACACACAAACATTCCCATGTCAAACACCTCGCTTTCTGACTGGCATGTCATATTTAGCTCCTCACGTCCTTCTTAACACACCACACACGACAGGAATGTCTGATAAGATTATATTTAGCGTCATCACAATTGTCGGGGCGTCCTTAAGATTGTCAGAAGGGGAAGATCGGGTCCGATATCAGTCTAATTATCTTGCCATGTGAACCAGGCTTGATGTCATGACGCCTCACGGAGTGACTGATTGATCTGTTATAACACCACACTGAGCCGCTAACCGATCGGATGTTATGACGCCTCATGGAGCGACTGATTGATGCGTTATGACACCGCACCGAACATGTTTTCACTATTATTTGATTTCTTTGTGCGACTGACATCATTATTCAAGCATTCAAACGGTGATTCCTATCGCCACACAACTCCAACAGTACATGAAAGTTTTTTGACAGTTCTTGCTATTGAAAGAAACCTCATCTCCCTAACCGGATAGAGTTGTGATGTCATCTCGCATGCGCTTAGGCGCTGTCTAGCGGGATCGTGAAAATTTCATTCTTTTTTATATACAAATGAAAAAATGACATATTTTATAAAAGCACATTTATTTGTAAACACCAACACATTACATTGATTCACTTGTGTTGGTTTTTACATAGAATGAATGAATCAACTAATCAGTATGAGCGGAGGTTTAGTTTACCCGTAAACCCTTTGGGCTTCTGTGTGTTAATGTTCAAATCTTCAGAATTAGTGCATTATTTTAAAATTAACAGATATGTGTTATGTATCACTTTGTACATTTTAAGAGTTTACATTAATGTAGTTATTCTATCCAGAATAATTTTATTTATAAAGCAAAACCATAATTCAAACCTGCTTTCCATTTCAAGACCTCTGCCTCATCGCTGGACCACTGTATCCTCTCAGAGTAAATGACACTTTACTACAGCAGGGGCCAGAGCGCACAAAGACAGAAGTGCTGGCTCATTGGCTGTTTGGGTTTGTGGTCGCCATTGATTCTATTAGACACTATTAGAAACTCAAAATCAGCTTCTTAGTAGCTTAGAGTGTATTTGAGGTAAAATTGAAAGTTATCAGTTATCTGTAGCTTCCGATAAGTTCTGCCTTGTCCATGGGCAAATAAAGGAGCAGACCCTAAATAAGGATGTTTTTTGTTGTTGGCTGGTCAGTTGGTTGTTGTTTTTGTTTGTTTGTTTGTTGTGTGTGTGTGTGTGTGGGGGGGGGGGGGGGGGGGGCAGTGTTTCAGTCAGAGTCGAAGGTCTACCTTGTTTGTCCGGCTCCATGATGCTGATGCTGATCAGGTTCACCACTCAAGGTTCAGAACAGTGTAAAACTCTTACTGGTTGTACCAGACTTCTCCTTTTTAGGTTTTAGGTGGTTGACATCGAGCATAAACTCAATTGCTGCTTATAGCTGTTGGTTTTTATATAACGACTGAGTGGATCTTTGTCATTTGATTGGTGCTTTGTGTGTCACTTGACATGGATTGTTCATCCCATTTGTGTTGCGTTGCATTTAGAGTGCAATTTGGTTCCATACATTTGGTACCTTCACGCTGTGAACCCCGCATACTAGTGCAAGCAGCGTTTAGCTAAATATGCAGAGTTTGTTTTGCTGATGGACAATAATTTGAAGGAGCTAATTGACAGTGCTATTTCTTCAAACACACCCACAAAACAAATCCAATGCGCTGTAAGCCATCTGGAGGCATGAAAAGCTGTTAGGAGGAACTTAGAATGAAAAGCTGGGCTAATTTCTGACGTGCTTTTTTTTTCGGAAGTACTTGAAGTCGGTGCACGGCATTGCGGGCTACATCAGAATTATTTTTGGACTCCTATTTAAAGTTTGTGTTGGATTGTTGATGTCAGAGCAGCAGTGATGCACCAAAGCTGGACACATTTCTGACGTGTTTCACTGGAGTCTTTTTTTTTTTTTTTTCATTTTTTGGTAGTACACAAATTCAGTGCAGTGACGCACCTCAATGTAAGTCCCTTTTCTGTTGGTTATAAATGAATATAATATCAAATGACAAGGATCTGTTTTAGCCATTATATAAAACAAATAATGAATGTTTTTACATTCTTTCAGTGGAATGAATATTTCATGAGGTGAAAGCTGGAACATAACATTCAACAACCTGGTTGAATGGTATGGCTTTGACCTCATGAAATATTCTTACCACTGAACTCATAAACATTCATTATTTGTATACTATTGTCTTATTATTATTATTATTATTGTCTTGTTGAGTCAGTCCTGTTGAATGACGATACACAGTGTTGTTGTGAAGATCGTATAGTACGATATGATATTTTCATGATAATCATTACACACTGAGAAGACGTCCCTTCGGCTGCTCCCTTGTTTGCACTCGGGGTCGCCACAGCAAATCCAAGGTGGATCTGCATGTTGAATTGGCACAGGTTTTACGCCGGATGCCCTTCCTGACGCAACTCCACATTACGTGGAGAAATGTGGCAGGGTGGGATTTGAACCCGGAACCTTCTGCACTGAAACCAAGCGCATTAACCACTTGGCCACCACCCCTGCACTTATGTTAATCCTTTCTCCACGCTGACCAGGATGACCAGACGCCTTTGCACTGTGCCTCTCGGATGGGCCACAAGGAGCTTGTGAAGCTGCTGCTGGACCACAAAGCCAACCCCAACTCCACCACTACAGCAGGACACACACCTCTTCACATTGCAGCCCGAGAAGGACATGTGCAAACTATACGCATCCTATTGGACATGGAGGCTCAGCAAACCAAGATGACCAAGGTGCAGCATTTTTACAAATAAACACATTTGATATTTGACAACCACGTGTACACTGACTAATCATGCATTTATACTTCTGTCGGTGTGCTGCAGAAAGGCTTCACTCCGCTTCATGTGGCATCCAAATATGGCAAGATGGATGTAGCAGAACTCTTGTTGGAGAGAGGAGCCAATCCTAATGCTGCTGGCAAGGTGATCTGTGGGATGAAAGGTCAAAAGATGAATGAACCTATGCAGGTTGGACAACATTCTGATTACCTTTTGGTTTTGTTTTTCAGAATGGCCTCACTCCACTACATGTTGCTGTCCATCACAACAACTTGGATGTTGTTAATCTTCTTGTCAGTAAGGGAGGATCACCACATAGTGCTGCTCGGGTAAAAGAAGGATTCAGACACACAAAACCCCCCATGTCTTCTCTCTGAACAGACCTTCGCTGTGACACACTGGAGAGTAGCATGTGTTAGTAACGGTGGCTTTTGTCTGTGCTCCAGAATGGCTACACCGCTCTCCACATAGCATCTAAGCAGAATCAGGTGGAGGTGGCCAACAGCCTGCTGCAGTACGGAGCTTCAGCCAACGCTGAGTCACTGCAGGGAGTCACACCTCTCCACCTAGCCTCGCAGGAAGGAAGGCCCGACATGGTCTCGCTGCTCATCTCCAAACAGGCCAACGTCAACCTCGGCAACAAGGCAAGAACCAGTCAGAAGAGCAAACAGCATGTATCCACTTTGAGATGTGCTGCATATGATATGTTTCTTTTGACTCTTTTTGATCCCAGAGTGGACTGACACCTCTTCATCTAGTAGCACAGGAAGGACATGTTGGCATTGCTGATATCTTAGTGAAGCAAGGAGCCTCCGTCTATGCTGCCACAAGGGTCAGTCTTTTCAAGAGACCTGACAGCCTTTGGAAAACTTTGTCCTATGCTGTGTAGTTTTTAAAAGTTAAATCAAACACCAGTATGTTACTATGCGAATGTTTTCTGACTACTGATGTTGATGCAGTGTTGTTTCAATGGACAACACATTCCCATGTTCACGGTTTATTTATTTTTATTTATTTATACATACATAGATGGGCTACACCCCTCTCCATGTAGCATGTCACTATGGCAACATCAAGATGGTAAAGTTCCTCCTGCAGCAACAGGCCAATGTTAACAGCAAATCTCGGGTGAGTGCCTCCAGCTGTTTTTAGATAAAACACACCAATCTTAGATTAGATTACATTAGGTACAATTTTATTAATCCCTCGGGAAGACTCCCTCAGGGAAATTGAATTGTATATCAGCACACATGGTAAGAAGCACACAGAGAATCAAAAGTAAAAATAAACAACAATTTGCAAAATGTAAATACAAATATAAATACCAGAAGTACTGCCTTACTGGCTACTACTGTTCTTCTCATTCCCATCCTCTGTCTTCCTGTTACTCCTCCTCCCCCTGTGTGAGGAGTTGTACAGTCTGATGGCCTGAGAGACAAAGGAGTTTTTCAGTTTGCTGGTCTTGCACTTGGGAAGGAGCAGTCTATGGCTTAAGAGGCTCCTCTGGCTGCTGATGACAGTGTGCAGAGGGTGACAGGCATTGTCCATAATGTCCAGCAGTTTGTCCAGTGTTTGCTTCTCTGCCACTGTCATCAGAAAGGCAGCAATTTCACATTTAAACAGCAGTGACCGCATCATTTTGGAAATTCATTTAAAAAAAATAGGTTTATGTCTAAATTGAGTAAGAAAGTATTCTTGGTGAATTTGTCTCTCATCCAGCTTGGTTACACTCCACTGCACCAGGCGGCCCAGCAGGGACACACAGACATTGTGACACTGCTACTGAAGCATGGAGCCCAGCCCAACGACACCACAACGGTGAGCAGGAGTAAAGCTCCAGTTCCCCACAAATAAAGTTTGTTCTTCAGCTGATGGATCTCACACTCTCTCACTCTCTGTTAGAATGGGACCTCGGCCCTGGCTATTGCTAAACGGTTAGGCTACATCTCTGTGATCGACGTCCTCAAGCTAGTCACAGAAGAGACAGTTTCCATGGTGAGAAGTTTGCACATGCTGCTGTGTCCTCTCTGGATATACAACCCCAATTCCAATGAAGTTGGGACGTTGTGTAAAATGTAAATAAAAACAGAATACAATGATTTGCAAATCCTCTTCAACCTATATTCAATTGAATACACCACAAAGACAAGATATTTAATGTTCAAACTGTTAAACTTTATTGTTCTGTGCAAATATTTGCTCATTTTTAAATGGATGCCTGCAACACATTTAAAAAAAGTTGGGACAGTGGCAACAAAGGACTGGGAAAGTTGATGAATGCTCAAAGAACACCTGTTTGGAAACAGGTGAGTGTCATGATTGGGTATAAAAGGACCATCCCCAAAAGGCTCAGCCATTCACAAGCAAAGATGGGGCGAGGATCACTACTGGGTTCAGGAACACTTCAGAAAACCATTGTCAGTTAACAGTTCGTCGCTACATCTACAAGTGCAAGTTAAACCTCTGCCATGGAAAGCAAAAGCCATACATCAACAACATCCAGAAACACCGCCGCCTTCTCTGGGCCTGAGCTCATTTGAAATGGACAGACGCAAAAGGACGCAAAATGGAAAGACGGAAAAGTGTGCTGTGGTCTGATGAGTCTACATTTTAAATTGTTTTTGGAAATCATGGACGTCATGTCCTCCAGACAAAAGAGGAAAAAGACCGCCCAGATTGTTACCAGCGCAAAGTTCAAAAGCCAGCATCTGTGATGGTATGGGGATGTGTTAGTGCTCATGACATTGGCAACTTACACATCTGTGATGGCACCATCAGTGCTGAAAGGTACATCCAGGTTTTGGAGCAACACACGTCCCTGCTTATTTCAGCAAGACAATGCCAAACCACATTCTGCACGTGTTACAACAGCGTGGCTTCGTAGTAAAAGAGTGCAGGTACTGGACTGGCCTGCCTGCAGTCCAGACCTGTCTCCCATTGAAAATGTGTGCCACATTATGAAGTGCAAAATATGACAACGGAGTCCCCGGACTGTTGAACAACTGAAGTTGCACATCAAGCAAAAATGGGAAAGATTTCCACCTTCAAAGCTTCAACAGTTAGTGTCTTCAGTTCCCAAACGCTTATTGAGTGTTGTTAGAAGGAAAGGTGATGTAACACAGTGGTAAACATACCACTGTCCCAGCTTTTTTGAAACATGTTGCAGGCACCCATTTCAAAATGAGCAAATATTTGCACAAAAACAATAAAGTTTATCAGTTTGGACATTAAATATCTTGTCTTTGTGGTGTATTCAATTGAATATAGGTTAAAGAGGATTTGCAAATCATTGTATTCTGTTTTTATTTACATTTTACACAACATCCCAACTTCATTGGAACTGGGCTTGTAGCAGCAGCACTGATTAGCCATGAAAATCCAGTACTACTTGAAAAATTCCATTTTATTTTGCCTTTATAATTGGTTCTTTCTGTCATTTGTGTCCAACAGACCAGCACAGAGAAACACCGCATGAGTTTCCCAGAAACAGTGGATGAGATTCTTGATGTGTCTGAGGATGAAGGTAAACCAGTCGCACTCTTAATGTCAAATCATTATGATAGTACGATGCTGAGATATGGAGTATTATATATCAAGAATTATATATTGGCTGAGTGGATCCTTGTCATTTGATTGATGGATTGTATGTCACGTGACATGGATTATTCATACCATTTGCCGTTGTGTTTCATTTACCATGCAATAGTGCTTTTTAGTGTGCAATTTTGGTTCTATATAAAATGTGTTATTGCATGCACCTTCCAACGTGCATGCTTACACTACCAGGACGGTGTTTAGCTAAACATGGCGGAGCCTGTTTTGCTGGCAGACGACGATTTGAAGGAGCTAATTGACAGTGCTAATTCTTCTGACACAAAAAAACAAATCCACTACACTGTAAGCCATCTGGAGGCATGAAGAGCTGTTAGGATGAAATTAGGATGAAAAACTGGACAAATTTCTGATGTGATTTTTTTTTTTTTTTGTTGAAGTGAGGAAAGCAGATGGCAGTCTGTACACAAAGTCAGTGCACAGCATCATGAACCACATCATCACAAATGTTTTTTGCAAGTTGACTGAGAACAATTTTGGATTCCTATTTAAAGTTTGTGTTGGAGTGTTGACACCAAAGCACCAGTGACAAACACCAAAATGTAAGTCCCTTTTCTATTGTTTAGAAATTAATAAAATATCAAATGACAAGGATCTATTTTCTCCGTAATATAAAACAAATAATGAATGTTTTTTCATTCTTTCAAAGGAATGAATATTTCATGAGGTGAAAGATGGAACATACCATTCAGCAGTCCATCTTTTACCTCAGGAAATATTCGTTTCCATTGAACTCATAAATATTCATTAAGTTACTTTCAATAATTTACATTCAATAATTCATTTACTGTGGTCCAACTGTAGATAAATGAGCAAATTTTATGGAATTAGAATTGTTCACAACTTTGTTCTTTTTTGCTTTTTGCTCATTTTAGGAATTGCACAGCTAACAATAGGTATGAATGTCTCTTTTTGTCCTTGTGCGTGGGCCACACAGTGGGCTCAAGTAATGAAACGTGTGCCATGTCAAGCTCACTCCCATCATTTTGTCACTGTCAGAGTGATGTTGATGTCTCACTTTGCATGGCTCTGTGTGTTGTAAATGTTCATTTTAAATGTTCCTTCACTAACCCAATCATTCACAAACTGTCCAGGTGTCCTGTTTATGGAGCTTATGTAATTTAGCAAAACATTTGTTGTTCAGTGATGAAAGTGGGCCATGGAAAAAAAAAACCTGAAACTTTTTGGCAAGGGCCAAAGGCCCGAAGCCCCTGACAGGGTCGGTGGATTCTCCCCCAGGAAAAAAAAAAAAAAAAATGAGATCTCAGATGCATTCTGGTGCATTTTCAGGTCTATTTACCCACCAAAAAAAAAAAAAAAACAATTTTTTATTGTTGGG
Source organism: Thalassophryne amazonica (assembly GCF_902500255.1). Classification (NCBI taxonomy): domain Eukaryota; kingdom Metazoa; phylum Chordata; class Actinopteri; order Batrachoidiformes; family Batrachoididae; genus Thalassophryne; species Thalassophryne amazonica. Next base: position 56,024,334 of record NC_047107.1, on the reverse strand, counting down.
TTAGGTCAATTTTTCCACCTGTCTTTTCACACAACTTGTATTGTGCTACCAGACTTACAAACATACATTGTGGTTCAGAAAACTAAACTGTAAAAGAAATGACAATTCAGGGACCTCAAAAATAATCATTCTCAGTATCAAATCAAATGGAACAATAGGAGTATTTATTGCACATTAATGCATCTACTTGTTCAACCTTTACTCACTTCTGAGTTTTTCTAGTTTTGGCAGGAGTTTTGGGCCTTGATTATCTCTGTTTTCAAATTCTTGGCCACCTTAAAATCCTTACAAATATGTTTTTACTTCAACATTAATTTGTGGTTACTGTACATTTTGAAGTTAAAAAAAACTTTTCTTACAATAGAAAACGTTTATTTTTAGACAAATAAAATAGCATGAAAAGTAACGTGTACATGTACTAATGGTAGATTCATTCATTCAGCAAATGTTTAAATTTCTGATGTGGGACAAGAACAGCACTGTTATTTTCTTTGATTACTTGATGATTAAAAAATTTTAAATAAAAAAAAAAATCTAAGTTATTTAAAGTTGAAACTTTTATGGCAGTAACAATTTGCCCTATTTGTTGGGAAGGTGTCGTAACACGGACCCACAACAGGGGGCGCTAATGAACGGACAATGGATAAGGGAAGGAGTAACAATTTAATGTTGCACAAGAACACAGCGTAATATAAACAAGGGTACTGCCAATCATACACAAGAGGACTGCGGGCAGGCTCGAAGATAGGAGACCTCGGATGAACGAAGAGCCGGGACCCATACCGCTTCTACCACCAACGGCCTGAAGAACACCGAAGTCGCCAAGCCCTGAGTCCCCAGGTGGTCTCTGTCCCCTGTTGTCGGCCCTGGTACTGCTGGCAGACAGAAACAGAAGGTGGTGAGTGTGAATCCTCACACCCAGCAACCTTGATTAATGATTCTTCTTGGAGGGAGAACCTCCACCTCCAATCATACACACGTGCAGCTCCGGTTTACCACTTATTGGTTTTGGGATGTGAGGCGAAGTCGTCGCAGTCACACCAAAACACCAAAAATTCCAGATAAGGAATATCACCAGGAAAAACAGCTGCAAAACAGATCAGATTATTATTCGCAATAATTACAGCAAGAGGTTTACCTTGAATCGTAGGAGATTTCTCGGCGAGGAGGTGGAGTCGCCGCCCGGCCTTTATGGTGATGATGATGATGAGATGAATGAGTGACAGCTGGTGTTGAGGATGATTGACGGTTGTCACTCCCAGTGGTTCTGGCGCCCTCTTGTGCTTGAAGCCCGCACTCCAAGCAGGGCGCCATCCGGTGGTGGTGAGCCAGCAGTACCTCCTCTTCAGCGGCCCACACAACACTATTGATGTTTCAAAGCCCGCAAAACCTCGGAGAGGTCGCCGCACTGCGAGATCTCAGTAACATTAAGAACTGCATTGAGATGCTCTGATCACGCTGCGCTTTAACCGCTGCACACGGACAACACCATTAACATTGCAACATAAAACTATTTTTATATTGTGCCTAAAACTCTCATGAATATATTCTCTGGGTTTATAGACGTTGTTATTGTGTTTGTTTTATGTAAACATGTGAGAATCACAGGCTGTCTCTCCGTTATTTGCTGTGAGCTACGCTCGCTTCCTGATCATGTCATTCTGGGGGAAAGTGAAGTTTGCTCTTTGACATCTTGATTATTGTTCTTTACAACACTGTTTGTCCTCTTTGTTCCAGACTACTATATATATATAATGTGTCTGAAATTTGGTTTGCGTTTATTAAATTCCACGCAGATTAAATGTAGCAGACACAGATTATTTGTTATAATTGTTTTAGTAAGTTTTCAGGGTATTATGCATGCTCTTATTAACATGACATAAAGCATAAAAAAATTACATTTTTGTAGTATAATATCCATCCATCCATCCATCCATCCATTTTCTTCCACTTATCCTCGGTCGGGTCGCAGGGGCAGCAGCTCAAGCAAAGCTACCCAGACCAATATTCATTTACAATTGTCATCATGTGGATTCTGTATGTTGTTTGACTGCAGCGTCTCTCTGACGCACAAGGGATTATGGGATACGTCAATAGGGTGAATAATATCTGTGTATCTTTATTTAGTAAAAAATAAAAATAGGTCGAACACGCAGCTTAGCTGATAAACTTCAGCAGAGCACGTATGTCACATATTATTTTCACTCACTTATCTCAGTCAAATTTTGTCTATTGCTCAAACTCATTAATCTTGTGGTTTTTACTCGCAAACTGAGAGTTAAACTCTCCTCTGAATGCTAACAGAGTTAACATTTTTAGCAGCTGAAGGCTTCACCCGTTAGCTCCACTTAATGTATGATTACTGGAGGAAAAAAAACAGCTCATGACTTTTAATGCCCACAACAAAGTAAACTGTTAGAAAAACAACAGTTGCAGTCTCCAAAAATGTGACTTTATAAACGCTTAAGCCCAAAACAAATGAACCCTTCTTCTTTGGAAATTATTAGCGGCTTGCAAACCAACGGTGCATTACCGCCACCAACTGTTTGGGCATGGAACTGAAATGAACTGAATGACTAGACTCTGATTTATGTTGTCAACCCGTAAACGTTCACCACGTGAGTAAAAGCCCTGATTTTCGGTAATTTACGGGAAACTTTCATCATTGGTTGTTGCAGTTATATTTCATTGTCTGAAGTCAATGGTTTTGGAAAAAAAGGTTCTGAACCCATTGTGGTGGTGCTGTCTATTTGATGTTATTGTTTGGACTTGACTGTGTAGCATGTTTGTGTCCACTGTTAAATCTGCCTCCAAGATGTCGGGTTGACTTTGTGTCATGCAGTGGTGGGCCGTGCATTTTGCACCTAGGCTTTCAGCACATGATGGAGCCATACAAATTCACATCTCGTACGAGGTCTATTAGAAAAGTATCCAACCTTATTATTTTTTTCAAAAACCATATGGATTTGAATCACGTGTGATTGCGTCAGACAAGCTTGAACCCTCGTGCGCATGTGTGAGTTTTTCCACGCCTGTCGGTTGCGTCATTCGCCTGTGAGCAGGCTTTGAGTGAGGAGTCGTCCACCCCCTCGGCGGATTTTCATTGTCAGGAATTGGCGGAATGATTTGGAATTTTTTCAGAAACTGTTAGAGACTAGCACCTGGAAACCATTCGAAAAATTTATCTGGCTTTCGGTGAAAATTTTACGGGCTTCACAGAGAATAAGGACTGTTACTACAGCTTTAAGGACGGCTTTAAGGACGCTCGGCGCACCGCGCTCCGTGCCGCCATCGAGAGCCACAAACCACCGGATCATTTCTAAACGGATGGCTCTGTGGAGCCGGACCGTTGTGTGCACTTTCTCTGGTTATCACAAGAGCTGGTCATCAACCATTTTCCGGCAGATTTCACTTTTAACAAGAGATTTTGTCATGGAAAGCCGAGCGGAGGCTTCGCGCGTCACGACTGATTTGCTGATGGAGCGAGACAAAGGAACACCTCCGTTTTGGTCTCACAGGACGGCTTTGAGATGGCGTTCAGACAGCTGTCGGTGGTTTTTTCCATCGAGTGATTATCCGAGAAATTGTGGATGTGCCTGGACATGCCAGAACATGTCCCATGAGGCTTCATCACGGTGTTGCTGTGCGCCATGCGGCGCCGCTGCTCCTCTTTCCATGACAAAAACTCCTGTAACAGTGCAATGTGCCGTTCATTTCCAAACTGGACGCTGTGTTTTAACTGGGATGTCGTCTGATGAGCACAGGAATTGTGAAAAGACGTGGACATCAGCACTTTTTCGGCACATTGAGACAGACGTGCGGAGGAATTCCACGCGTCGCGGCGGTGCCGCATGGCGCAAAGCAACGCCGTGATGAAGCCTCACGGGACATGTTCTGGCATGTCCAGGCACATCCACAATTTCTCGGCTAATCACTCGATGGAAAAACCACCGACAGCTGTCTGAACGCCATCTCAAAGCCATCCTGTGAGACCAAAACGCAGGTGGTTTTGTCTCGCTCCAGTAGCGAATCCATCGTGACGCGCGAATCCTCCGCTTGGCTTTCCATGACAAAATCTCTTGTTAAAAGTGAAATCTGCCGGAAAATGGTTGATGTCCAGCTCTTGTGATAACCAGAGAAAGTGCACACGACGGTCCGGCTCCACAGAGCCATCCGTTTAGAAATGATCCGGTGGTTTGTGGCTCTCGATGGCGGCACGGAGCGCGGCGCGCCGGGCGTCCTTAAAACCGTCCTTAAAGCTGTAGTAACACTCCTTATTCTCTGTGAAGCCCGTAAAAAATTTTCACAGAAAGCCAGATAAATTTTTCGAATGGTTTCCAGGTGCCAGTCTCTAACAGTTTCTGAAAAAATTCTGATGGAAAAAAAGCCCAAATCATTCCGCCATTTCCTGACAATGAAAATCCGCCGAGGGGGTGGACCACTCCTCACTCAAAGCCTGTTCACAGGCGAATGACGCAACCGACAGGCGTGGAAAACTCACGCATGCGCATGAGGGTTCAAGCTTCTCTGACGCAATCACACTTGATTCAAATCCATATGGTTTTTGAAAAAAATAATAAGGTTGGATACTTTTCTAATAGGCCTCATATATCTCAAATCATTGTCATTACCAAAAATAACGAGATTCACAACAGCTAGCCACATTTACTCATGCGATCACTTACCCAGCGAAAGCACCATGAACAGATTTTGTAGGCCTCAGCAGAACATTTTTAATCTGGAGACAGCAGGAAGAAATCTGATTGGATAAGGCAAAGCTATCATTTATGTATATGAGCTGATCTGGAAGCAGCACAGCTCAGGGAAAGTACAGAAAGGATTTTCATTTCTGTAGAGGGTTTCAATTATCTGACCGATTTGCTGCAGGACAGGTGCCGTCTCCATTCTGGTATTACAAGGAGGGCTGGCGCGTGATAGAAAAATGGAGAGAATGTACGGTTATTACGATGCTTTAAATCCTCGAGATAAAGCTATTTATCGTGATAGATGTGCAGCAGTTGGTTCAGTGGATCCGTATCTTATACCAGATAGTGAATTTAGTGGTGATGTAACAAACTGGCCGACAGTGTCACACTGCGATATTGTGAACTGGGAAGCTGCCGACCAGGTCAGCCTCGCCGGCCTCCTGCAGAGCATCACAGCGGAGCTCTGAAAGCGGAGGTCGTCTTGACGTCCTGAGTGATTTCTCTCACCAGCGCTAGAAGGGCAAGCTTGCGGATCAGCATCTCGTGCTCGAGGGACCACAATCTAAATTATTATCTGTATTGGAAGCGTGCTTGTGTTATCCTCGGCAGTTTTTTTATGTATTATATATTTTATTGCCAAATAAAATAAAATTCTGGTAGCAGGTGGATTTCTGGTAGCGGCGGATTCTCTCTCTCAGCGCCACGGTGCCAGTGAGGCTTCTTCACACTGACGTTGAGCTTCTGCAATTGTTCGCCAATGCACGTAGCGTATCACAGCGCCACCGCGTCGTAATCCAGAATGGTCGCGGGACACAAAATGAACGTGACCGATACATCACTTGAAAACCCTCTATAGAGAAGAGCAATCCGAGATTTCTGACGTCCACCAATCCGGATCCGAATCACCTCTAAAATTCAGTGAGTCTTCCATGCCCTATAATAATCTGTGGTGCAAATTTCTTGAGAATCCGTGAGGTGGTTTTGACATAATCCTGCTAACAGACAGACCAAATAAATGAACGCTAATGATTTATTACATCCTTGGTGGACGTATAAGAATGTCATTAATATGATAAGTAATGATTAGAGCTATTTTTGCGAAATATAGTGAAATGAATGAACATATTCATATATACAATTACATTTTCTTATTCCAGACCACCAAATAGAAAGCCTAGCTGACAGTCTATGGCCCCACCTCTGCTGTCTTGTAATTTTCAATTTCAGATTTGTTTTCATTTATGTAGCACCCAAATCACAACAGGAGTTTGCCTCAAAGCGCTTCACACAGGCAAGGTCTAACCTTACCAACCCCCCAGAGCAACAGTGGTAAGGAAAACTCCCTCTGAGGAAGAGAACCTCAAGCAGACCAGGCCAAAGGGTGACCCTCTGCTTGGGCCATGCAACAAACAAATTAAGAACATTCACAGACAATATACAGAAATGCTGAGGCGCACAGGACAGGAGGAATCGCCAACACGAATACAACTCCCATCTCTGGAGGGAGCTGCAACTTAAACAGAGAAAAAACAGAATCAGGCATCGAAAGACAAAATACTGTATAATTTGCCAGCATTAAACAACAAGAAAAACAGGAGAAATACTAAGGTGATCGCCGCCACTAGCCTGAAACTTCACTAAAAGACCCAGAATTTAGGTAAAGTTGAGGCCGCAGCCCGCTCCAATTGCTAATAAATGAATTAAAAGAGTAAAAAACACAAAACAAAACTGTACCAGTATGCTAGCCATATGAAAGGGAAAATAAGTTGCGTCTTAAGTCTGGACTTGAAAATCTCCACAGAATCTGACTTTTATTGATGCAGGGGAGATCATTCCACAGAACAGGGGCACAATAAGAGAAAGCTCTGTGACCCACAGACTTCTTATTCACCTTAGGGACACAAAGTAGTCCTGCCCCTGAGAACGTAAAGCCCTGGCCGGTACGTAAGGTCAGCTAGGGTAGGGAGGAGCCAGTCCATGAATAATTTTATAGGTTAGTAGCAGAACCTTAAAATCTGATCTCACTGGGACAGGAAGCCAGCGAAGGGATGCCAAAATGGGTGTAATGGTGGTTGTACTTTCTTCTTCATGTCAAAAGTCTGGGCTGCAGCATTTTGAACCATTGGAGACCCCCTAATGCTAGACTGCAGTAAACCAGAAAATAGAACATTGCAGTAGGTGCCAATCTAGAAGAGATGAAATGCATGGATCGGGGTCTCAGCATCAGCCATAGACAGGATGGGAACGAATTTCACTATATTTCGCAGGTAGAAGAAAGCAGTCCCTAGTAATATTTCTAATGTGGAGGCCAAAGGACAACGAAGGATCAAAAATTACCCCAAGGTTCTCACTTTGTCGTGTGATGTATGACACCCTAGCCGAGGCTGAGTGTTAGACTGTCAATTGATGCCAATGTCTCACTGGCACCAAGAACCATCATTTCAGTCTTATCAGTGTTTAAAAGTAGGAAGTTTCTAGACATCCAACTTCTCACTGCTCCAAGACAATCTCTAAGGATTTTATGTGAACGAGATTACCAGCAGTTATGATGGTATAACAGTATCATCTGCATAGCAGTGAAAAGTAACCCAAATGCCACAATATTGCCCAGGGGTGCTATATAAGGGAGAAAAGCAGTGGCCTAAGGACAGGACCCCTGTGGAACCCCAAATTTCATGTCACTAAGGTTATAGGTAGTGTTACTGTACAAAAAAGTGAGAACGACTGGTCAAGTATGATGTCAACCATGCAGGGGCACTCCCAGTAATCCCATGATTCATGATCCCATGAATCCCAAATGATTTTCCAGCCTATCAAGTACAATGGGCCTCATGTATCAATGTTGCGCACTTGTGGCATACATTTACGGCGTAAACTTGAAATACACCAAAGTCGCCGTGACATATATCAAGCAGTGCGCACCTGCCCATTTCTGGCGTACGCCTGATGTGATCTTGATAAATGCGGCGGGTGGAAACAATCGTAATTATAATAAACACGTCCATAAATATTCAGACTCCGCTTCAGACACACACCCATTTTACGACATGGAAGCCGGGAAGACGGCAATGAAAAAGAACTCCACCAATCACGATGCGTGCCAATAGAGCGTCAAAAGCGGCTGTCATATCAATTGTTTTGTAGTATATAATCAATAAAGTGTTACAGTGGTCCCTCATTAATCGCTGAAGTTACGTTCTAAAAAATAGCCCGTAATACGCAAAACCGTGACGTAGTCAGCGTTATTTTTTACAATTATTATAGACGTTTTAAAGCTGTAAAACCCCTCACTACCCAGTTTATACACTTTCTCAATCAGGCTTGAACATTTTCTCACTTTTCTCTCCTGTGTAAACACTCTCAAAGTTCAAACCTTAGTAGGAAAATAATACCAAACTGTTTTCAGGCCCAAACATTTGTTTGAGAAATAAAAATAGAACGTTTTCCTATAAATAATTATGATGGCATTTAGAACTAACAAATTAATTTTAACGATCAACGAACGAGGTCGGACACATAAGAAATTATTAATAGTGACTCACCAGTATTTCACAGATCGGGCCTCTGCGTCCTGACGCCGCGCCTTTTCCCACTCACACCTCGCTGCAGCAGGTGTTTGTTTCCGTGTGACAAACACAGTTAAGAGTAGTTGTTGGCGCTCTTTTCTCTTCTGGGCAACAAGATTCTTATAAACAGATACGCAGAACACAGAACACTGTAAAAAAAAAAAAGGCATGCAAAATTGGACTAAATACTCCGCGAGACTCCGAGGCCACGACAGGTGAACCGCGTTATAGCGAGGGACCACTGTATTCTCTTTTCACATGTCAATAATTCTTGACATGTGGATATTTGCTCGCTCAATTAATAAGACACGCCTAATCTGTCAGATTTCTTTATTTTTTTAAATGTATTTCTGTATTTATTTTATTGTGACAACCGAATGGAGGCGACAAAACCTGGTTGCAGCACGGGCGAATTAAGGGAATGACGAAACTACAGTTGTTATTATCAATTTCATTGTCTAAAACGATCACACTACATGAAGTTAAGCTCAGCGCTGCTCTGGCTCCAAGCTCGAAGTCTGGAGAAAAAGGCGAGTATTGATTATTATGTAGTATAATCAGGAAAGTGTTATTTATGTAACATATGCATTGATTTGTATAATGGCACTGTTTATCATGTTGATCATCTTCATTTTTATGTGGATTCCAGCGCTGGTTCATTTTGGTGTATAATTTACGCCACCTCTCGACCTGGTGTATATTTTCAGCGCACTGTATGCCAACGACCACATTGATAAATGCCAAGTAGCGCAGCCGTTTTGGCGTACACCCCATATACGCTCAAATATTGCCGTACGCAACGTTGATACATGAGTCACTAACTGGGACTCTTGTCTTGTTGCTGTCAAGAAACGAGAATCGTCCTCCGTTCCGTTCACACAACTCGAAACGCTGCGCGGCTGAGACAGAGTCCGGTCCGAATTAATAACTTCAAAATGAATTGCCGCTTTAAATAAAATGACACCTCTTTCCAAATGTAATACAGACAAGAAACTACAATTGACTAAAACGTTTTTTTTTTTTCCTCCCAAAATGAAACGTGCTGTATTTTCTTTTCAAATTACATCCTGAAGTGAAGCACAGCAGCTGTAAGCTCAGCTCAGATATATGGAAACACATTCATGCCAATGTCTGAAAGGAAATGCTTTTTGTTTATTCCTATTTATGTCCAGAGATCAAGGATTCACCATGTAGAGTTCATTATGTACAAAGTTTAAGGATCCACTGACCAAATTCATATTTATTTACTTTAAGACTCAATAAAATGTTCAATTTCAATTAAATTTAATCTGCTTATAAAGTGCCAAATCACAACAAAATCTAAATATACTAAAACAAATACATCACAATTGTACACATATCAAATTGTGGTATGTGTACAACTGTGACGTATTTGTTTTAGTACATTTAGTCATGGACATGAATATTGATATTTTGATATGAGACAGGATAACAAATGACCTGCCAGTGGTTTTATATTTGATTTCATTAGTGTGTTTCAGTTGAAATTTACATTTTCAAATATATGCAATGTTCATTTACATTTTCAAATAAAACTGCTTTTAAGCGGCTTTTGAATTCATTTTTGGGTTTCACATATACCATGCGATTAATCATGATTAATCACAGAAAGTCATTGAGTTAATGCGATTAAGATTGTTTATGTTTGCCCACCCCTACTAAAGACATATCCTGTATCCAAAGTATCTGATAAACACATCTACATCGTAACAAGTCATCTCTACACTGGACGGCATTCTTGTGAGATCTATCTGTCAGATAGCTGCCTTGTAAATCTGTGGGAAGTGCACACAGTGTCAGGGCACCCGTGATACCACTTTGGCTGACCTCATAACTGACCTCATCATAATTCCGTGTCAAATCAGGAGATTAAAAAAAATTACCCAACTGATCACCTTGTGTTTGTTTCATACTTCATGGAGATAATGGCATTGTACCCAAAAACTAGTGTGAAAATCATTTGGTTTATATGATCTTTACTTTCAGAGATGTGGATACTTTAACAAGGGTGGGTTTGTGTGGATTGTTCGACATTATTAGACATCTTTAAATTCTACAGTCGTTGGTCTACAGCTGTAAACAGTATTTACCAAGTTATGGCTTGCTGAAAACTATGAAAACATTCTACTATGCTTTTGAGCCCACTATATTTTCACACTGAAACCCATAAGATCTTTCAACATTTTAAATATGATTAATTAAAGTTGTATTTCTCTGTTTTCTGGACTGTAAGTTGCACTGGTCTGTAAGTCACCTTCATTTTTGAAACATAGTGCTACCACTTCACGCAACAATAAATACAATTTAATTAATTGGCTTATTATTTATTTATAATGTAAACACTGTTAGCAAGCAGAAGTTCATGACCTAATTAATGTTTTTGTTTAAGGCACAAAATTAAAGTAAACTCATTCTTGTCACCATTGAATAGACAGTGATAGGTGGTTAAAGGAGATAAACATGTAGTGTAATTAAACATTTGTTGTTTGAAAACTCTGTACATTATTTATAACAAACACTTTGTTAGAGAGCAGAAGCGAATAAGCTAATTAGTGTTACTATACAAGGCATAAAACTGAAGAACTGTTTCTTGTCACCAGTGAACATACAATCATAGATGAGATAAACATGCAGTGTACAACCCCAATTACAATGAAGTTGGGACATTGTGTAAAATGTAAATAAAAACAGAATACAATGATTTGAAAATCCTCTTCAACCTATTTTCAATTGAATACACCAGAAAGACAAGTTTTTTAATGTTCAAACTGATAAACTTTATTGTTTTGTGCAAATATTTGCTCATTGTGAATTTGGTTGCCTGCAGCATGTTTCAAAAAAGTTGGGACGAGGCAACAAAAGACTGGGAAAGTTGATGAATGCTCAAAGATTAGCTAATTGGAAACAGTTGAGTGCCATGACTGGCTATAAAAGGAGCATCACCAAAAGTCTCAGCCATTCACAAGCAAAGATGGGGTGAGGATCACCACTTTTTAAACAACTGCATGAAAACAATAGTTCAACAGTTTAAGAACAATGTTTCTCAATGTTCAAGGAATTTAGGGATTCTATCATCTACAGTCCATAATATAATCAGAAGATTCAGAGCATCTGGACAACTTTCTACATGTAAGCGGCAAGGCTGAAAACCAACATTGAATGCCCGTGACCTTCAATCCCTCAGGCAGCACTGCATTAAAAACCAACGTCATTGTGTAAAGGATCTTAGGGCGCTGTCCCACTGGAGGAGGATTTGTGTATGGATTGCGCACAAAATTGGCTCATATTTGCTTAACAGCCGCAATATGCGTGAAACATGCTTGTATGAGTCGGCTGACACCCGCACACATCTGCAATTATCCGCAGAGGCACATTTTTTCCATTGACTGGATTTTTGAGCTGCACAAAATTTTGGCTGTGGATGACATCCGCCTTACATACTCAATACATACACAGTACATAATCTATGCGCTGTATATTTGCTGTCATCTGCTGATATCCGCAACTAACAGTGATTTGCGGCTTGGCAGCGGACTGGGACAGTGTGTAAAACGGATATTTTGCATGCCCATCATGTCCACATCACAAACTAAAATAAGTTGTAGCGACTGCATACAGATTGGCCACGAATAAAGCGTTTTTATTACGTCTGCTTTGCATCTTATTTGCGGCGGATGCAAATCAGATGCGCTGTGTTCACAGCTGGACGCCGTTCTTTGTTCTACCGGCTGCCATGCGCTCTGCGCTGGATGTTGCTTATATAAAATAATTATTTTGTGGCGGATTATCGTTTATTCTGCCTTTGAAAATGGCTCTAATCACTTCCTGAATCAAAGCTGCAGCTGGAGCCGTTTGTGCGTGCATTTTGAGCCGTCTAAAAAGGTCATTATTTGACTTGTTTACATTGTCAAGGCTGAAAAACAGTTGTGTGTTTTTTCCTTCTTGTCTGCAGCTGTTACAGTATTTATTCCTGTGTTTATAACAGATTTAACGTCTTATAATCGTTCAGTCGAGCTGCGCTCTGATGCGATCCGTTTACGTCACCACAAATGCTCCAGAGGATGTATTGTTGGTGTGAATAGTGACGCTGAAAGGAGAAAGTGCGCTTCATTTATGACCACAATGCAGATGCCGTGCATGCACAACACGTGCGCGATGCATTCATAATACACCCGTAATACTGCCGTGATAAGCTCAATGCGTCGGATCCGTTTCCTCACTACATGCGTTATACAACCGTGATTGTTCATATTTGCTATACATTATTAATATATCCATAACCTGGTGCAGCAGCAACAACTTGGAGCTCAACGCCCAGAAAACAGTGGAGATGATCGTGGACTTCAGGAAAGCCACAGCCCCCCCACCATCCCTCGCCCTCACCAACAGCCCCATCACCACTGTGGTCTGTCACCGCTTCCTTGGCACCACCATCACCCAGGACCTCAAGTGGGAGTCAACCATCAGCTCTCTCATCAAGAAAGCCCAGCAGAGAATGTACTTCCTGCAGCAGCTGAAGAAGGCCAAGCTGCCTGCCCAGCTTATGGTGCAGTTCTACACGGCCATCATCGAGTCCATCCTCTGCTCCTCCATCACGGTGTGGTACGCCGGGGCCACAGCCAGGGACAGACACAGACTGCAGCGCATTGTGGCCTCTGCTGAGAAGGTGATCGGCTGTAGCCTTCCATCTCTCCACGACCTGCACGTCTCCAGGACTCTGGGCCGAGCAGGTCGGATCACAGCTGACCCTTCTCACCCTGCACACGGTCTGTTCAAACCACTCCCCTCGGGCAGGAGGCTACGGTCCATCCGGACCAGAACCTCCCGCCATAAGAACAGTTTCTTCCCCTCTGCCGTTAGACTCATGAACACCTCATAACTCAGTCACCTTAAGCTTAACTCTGTCACTTTATCATTTTATCACGGGTTACTTTAGACAATGTACTTTGGTTTTTAATTGCACTCCTCCCACTGCACTGTTTTTTCTGTTTCTCTGTTTTTCTGTTGCACACAGCCTTTCATATTTCATATTTCTTTTTTTTATCTTATATTTTATCTTATTTTGACACATATGTTATATTTTATCTTAGCATTTTATCTCTTCTTAATGTTGCACCATTGTACCGAAGCAAATTCCTAGTCTGTGAATCCTGTTCACTGGCAATGGCAATAAACTTCTTCTGATTCTGATTCTGATAATTCATACTGGGACATTTGTCATTTTTGGGCATTTTTGTTGCGGATGACAACGTCCGAGTTTTGTATACTCAATTCATGCGCAATTAATCCTCTCCCCAGTGGGACATGGCCCTTACCGTGTAGGCTCAGGAACACTTCAGAAAACCATTGTCAGTTAACACAGTTTGTTGCTACATCTACAAATGCAAGTTAAAACTCTACCATGCAAAGCGAAAGCCATACATCAACAACATCCAGAAACACCGCCGCCTTTCTGGGCCCAAGCTCATTTGAAATGGACAGAGGCAAAGTGGAAAAGTGTGCTGTGGTCTGATGAGTCCACATTTTAAATTGTTTTTGGAAATCATGGACATCGTGTCCTCCAGACAAAAGAGGAAAAAGACCATCTAGATTGTTACCAGCACAGAGTTCAAAAGCCAGCATCTGTGATGGTATGAGGGTGTGTTAGTGCCCATGGCATGGACAACTGACACATCTGTGATGGCACCAACAATGCTGAAAGGTACATCCAGGTTTTGGGGCAAAACACATGCTGCCATCCAAGTGTTGTCAGAAGGAAAAGTGATGTAACACAGTGGTAAACATACCACTGTCCCAGCGTTTTTGAAATGCGTTGCAGGCATCCGTTTCAAAATGAGCAAATATTTGCACAAAAACAATAGAGTTTATCAGTTTGAACATTAAATATCTTGTCTTTGTGGTGTATTCAATTGAATATAGGTTGAAGAGGATTTGCAAATCATTGTATTCTGTTTTTATTTACATTTTACACAATGTCCCAACTTCATTGGAATTGGGGTTGTAATTAAATGTTTGTAAAATATAATAGCCTTACCTTACTATCTTCACTTAGCTGTCCTACCATTGCTGTTCTTGCTGCCTCAACACTGTCCAAAACAGTGGCGTACCAAGTTGTAAGAAAGGTACGTTCCCTCTTTTATTCTACAGCATGGTCTTTAAGTTTGAGAGCTTGATTTATTAAATTTACTTGTTCTTCTCAGACAAAGGACATTTCTTTCATTCAGAGCTTCTTCTTCTTGTTTGCTTTGGTTGTCGTGCAGCTTAACCCTCTGGAGTCGATTGACGCACCACCGCATAAAAGTTACATGAACTAATTAAGCAGACAGTCCACTCCACTCTGAGTGTCTGTTGAATGTCTGTTGAATGTGTGGAATTCCACAGCACTTTTTAAATTTTGTTAATAGGCCATGTATAACTTGACTTATGATTAAAAATTTACATGAGTTTTGGGGATAAATTCTCATATTCACTGCACATTTTGCAGACACCCGCAGCAAAAATGACTCATTTCCTCATGCAGCTGGAGGAGTGAGAGGGCTGGAATGAAATACGACTCCCTCAACTGCAGCAAGAGTGAGGGGTGTTGACCATTGGTGGAAAACTCAGGAGCTAAGCAATCAAGATCACCAAGTCCACATCGGTTTTGATGACCACCCACAGACCCCCTCGTTGTGTGTGTGTGTGTGTGTGTGTGTGTGTGTGTGTGTGTGTGTGTGTGTGTGTGTGTGTGTGTGTGTGTGTGTGTGTGTGTGTGTGTGTGTGCGCGCTGCGCGCGCTCGTTTTGTGAACGGAACTTTTTTCTGTCTGTCTGTGACACCAAACAAGTAAAAAAAAAAAAAAAAAAAGGCAAATGTTTCTTTATCACTGATGTAAATTACACTCAACAAAAATATAAACGCAACACTTTTGGTTTTGCTCCCATTTTGTATGAGATGAACTCAGAGATCTAAAACTTTTTCCACATACACAATATCACCATTTCCCTCAAATATTGTTCACAAACCAGTCTAAATCTGTGATAGTGAGCACTTCTCCTTTGCTGAGATAATCCATCCCACCTCACAGGTGTGCCATATCAAGATGCTGATTAGACACCATGATTAGTGCACAGGTGTGCCTTAGACTGCCCACAATAAAAGGCCACTCTGAAAGGTGCAGTTTTGTTTTATTGGGGGGGATACCAGTCAGTATCTGGTGTGACCACCATTTGCCTCATGCAGTGCAACACATCTCCTTCGCATAGAGTTGATCAGGTTGTCAATTGTGGCCTGTGGAATGTTGGTCCACTCCTCTTCAATGGCTGTGCGAAGTTGCTGGATATTGGCAGGAACTGGTACACGTTGTCGTATATGCCGGTCCAGAGCGTCCCAAACATGCTCAATGGGTGACATGTCCGGTGAGTATGCCGGCCATGCAAGAACTGGGACATTTTCAGCTTCCAAGAATTGTGTACAGATCCTTGCAACATGGGGCCGTGCATTATCCTGCTGCAACATGAGGTGATGTTCTTGGATCTATGGCACAACAATGGGCCTCAGGATCTCGTCACAGTATCTCTGTGCATTCAAAATGCCATCAATAAAATGCACCTGTGTTCTTCGTCCATAACAGACGCCTGCCCGTACCATAACCCCACCGCCACCATGGGCCACTCGATCCACAACATTGACATCAGAAAACCGCTCACCCACACGACGCCACACGCTGTCTGCCATCTGCCCTGAACAGTGTGAACCGGGATTCATCCGTGAAGAGAACACCTCTCCAACGTGCCAAACGCCAGCGAATGTGAGCATTTGCCCACTCAAGTCGGTTACGACGACGAACTGGAGTCAGGTCGAGACCCCGATGAGGACGACGAGCATGCAGATGAGATTCCCTGAGACGGTTTCTGACAGTTTGTGCAGAAATTCTTTGGTTATGCAAACCGATTGTTTCAGCAGCTGTCTGAGTGGCTGGTCTCAGACGATCTTGGAGGTGAACATGCTGGATGTGGAGGTCCTGGGCTGGTGTGGTTACACGTGGTCTGAGGTTGTGAGGCTGGTTGGATGTACTGCCAATTTCTCTGAGTTCATCTCATACAAAATGGGAGCAAAACCAAAAGTGTTGCGTTTATATTTTGTTGAGTGTATATTACCAAATAAACAATGATCCCCAATCCACGTAATTTGCTTGCTGAGAAAGGAAAAGTGTGGTTTTGTGTGGGGCAAAAAGCAAACGGCAATCAGTTTTGAAAGTTGTGTGGTATTTGCCATGCTTGGAGTGTGTTTTTAGTGTGTGTGGTGGAGTGTTTTAGCATGTGTGGTTACTGTGTAGTGTAGTTATTTTATTTATTTAGTGCGTCAAAATAATCAACTGTCTGGAACAGCACATCAAGTCTGTCTTCTCTCTGCCCCCCACCCCCCAAGTCCAAAACACCTTTTTCTATTTTTTTTTTTGTCCACTAACATAGTCAGGACAGTCTGTACCAACACCAGTAAAAATGCTACAAAAACATTGACTTAGGGAAAAATACACATGGATATTGAGATGGAATATCTACAACTTTTTGGGTTTCTGATGTGCATTGGATAGGAATTGCTTTTTCTGAGTGGCACAAATATAACTTGTGTGGCATCTTATTGCAAGTAAATAGCCACAAAAAACGCCTGAAACATTTCCTGCATTTTAATGTGGATTGTTGTATATAACTTTGTGTATTTTGAAATTTACAATTTATATTTGCATTCTACGTTATAAAAATGGTTCGTTTAACATATTTCTGGTTTTCAGAGTTTAAAAAAAACGTAACTTTTTCTGATTCGAATTATAGGTTTGGGGGTGACTTTAGAGTCACTGTTTTAATGGAGTATGTCAGAATGAAAGAAAAACTGTAAAGTCACACAGGTGAGGTTGTGGAAAAAAATGACACCAAACAAGGCCAGGTAAACATTTTTGTAAGGTAAATTATGAAGGTAAAACCAAAAGTAGTCATAAATGCCCAAAAATAGCCAAGACTCCAGAGGATTAATGGGGCCTTACCTTCAACCTTCTGCTCCATAGTGAATTACAGTACCTCATTCAATATACAGGAGCAACTTGTACCTGTCTACACGTATTTAGACAGGTGTCATTTGGTCGCCAGAAATGACAATGCAGTATTTTTCCATTTATATAAGTTGCAGTACCTCCCAAACTAGTCCAAAAAAACAGTGACACATAGTCCAGAAAATATAGTACTGTCTTTGCAAGTAGCCTTACATGTTTCAGAGTGAACATGACATGATTATAGAGAACGATCCCTGCAAATTCCAAGCATGTAGCATAAATACGAGGTATGTCCAAAAACTAACGGACCTTTTTATTTTTTCAAAAACTATATGGATTTGAATCACGTGTGATTGCATCAGCCAAGCTTGAACCTTCGTGCGCATGCATGAGTTTTTTCACACCTGTCGGTTGCGCCATTCACCTGTGAGCACGCCTGAGTGCTCCACCCCCCCTCGTCGGATTTTTTTTTTTGTGAGGAAAATGGCCGAACGCTTGGAGCAGCGCTATTGCATTAAATTCTGCTACAAACTGGGCGACAGCTAGGTGGAAACGATTCGGAAAATCCAGACGGCTTTCGGAGATGAAGCTATGAACACCACACGGATTAAGGAGTGGTATAACCGGTTTAAAGACGGCCGCGTAATGGTGGAGAACGCACCGCGCTCCGGTCGGCCTTCAACATGCCGAAATGACGAGATCATTTCCAAAGTGCACGCTGTGGTTATGCTGGATCGTCATGTGACTGTCCAAGAAATTGCAGAAGAGGTGGACATTAGCAGGACTTCGGCACATTCCATCGTGACAGAAGATTTGGGCATGAAACGAGTGGCGGTGAAGTTCGTGCCAAAGTTGCTGACGGTGGAGCAAAAGCAACGTCGTGTTGAAGTCTCACAGGACATGCTTGACTCCATTCAAACTGATCCCAGCTTTATGGACACCATAATCACCGATGATGAGTCCTGGGTGTACGGGTACAACCCGGAAACCAAATTCCAGTCGTCACAGTGGAAGCATTCCACGTCGCCAAGACCGAAGAAGGCACGCCAAATGCGCAGCAACATTAAGGTGATGCTGACTGTTTTTTTTTACTCCCATGGTGTGGTACACCACGAGTACGTACCACAGGGTCAAACAATAACAAAGGACAGGGATGTCCTCCGTCGTCTACGTGATGGTGTGCGGCGCAAAAGACGGGAGTTGTGGGCCATAGGAAATTGGCGCATCCACCACGACAATGCTCCAGCTCATTCCTCTCATTTAATTCAGACTTATTTGATGAAAAACCTGACTCCGGTGGTTCAACAGGTGCCTTACTCTCCTGACATGGCCCCTTGCGACTTCTGGCTCTTCCCAAAACTTAAAATACCATTAAAAGGAACGCGATTTGAGACAAGAGAGGACATTATGGCTGCAACGACGGCGGAGCTGCACTCCATTCCAAAAGAGGCTTTCTTGGAATGCTTCCAACAGTGGCGACACCGCTGGGAGAAGTGTGTGGAGTCCCAAGGAGACTACTTCGAGGGTGATTAGGTTTCCAACGCTCCAGGTATGTTGTGTGGGCCGCTGAAGAGGAGGTACTGCTGGCCCACCACCACCAGAGGGCGCCCTGCCTGGAGTGCGGGCTCCAGGCACCAGAGGGCGCCGCCGCCCCACAGGAGCAGCCTCGGTAACAGCTGTCACCCATCACCTGAGACAGCTGACGGCAATTATCACTGGGGTATATCAGCAGGACGGCATCTCCACCTCATCGCCGAGATATCGTTTCTACCAGAGAGGTAACGTATCAAAGCTACGGAGTGTATCTTTTTGGATTTGTGCTTAGTTTGTGGATTACTGTTCCAACGAGAGGTGGAGGTAACTTCCCTGCTGTTCGGAGTCCTGGGTGCAGACGCGCCCCCATCTAACTGTCCTTTGTTCCTCGCCAGCAGTACCAGGTCCGACACGCGGAGGCAGTGGCCACCTGGGAGTTCGGGACTTGGCGGCTCCAGTATTCCCGGGGTCCTGTGGCGGAGGAAGCCGTGTGGTTCCGGTCTTACCTTGGAGAGGCGTCTCCTATCTTCGAGCCTGCCCACACGACACTTTTGTGAATTGACTGTTGTCCATTGCTGTGATTGGTTGTATTCGTTGTGCACATTCACAACAGTAAAGCTTGTTATTTTGACTTACTCCATTGTCCGTTCATTTGCGCCCCCTGTTGTGGGTCCGTGTTCCTACACTTTCCCAACAAGGTAAGCCAGTTTTTTTTCCCAGCCAAAGGTCCAATACCTTTTGGACAGACCTCGTAGTTCACAAGTACTGACTTATGGAACTTTGAAGTTTTTCAGCAACACTGTTTTATTGGGGCCACAATTCCTTTTTATTTAAACAACCACATCTCAGAAAAGAAAGTAAAAACAAGCCATAAATTTTGTTCAATAGTTGTTGGGCACAGTGACAAAATTCACATGAAGTGTGAAGTAAATCCAAGGTGGTCAGTCAGGAGACCTCTGTTGATTTGACATGGAATGATCCCTCAACATTCATTAAAATACACATTGTTTTGTGAGTCTAGAGGGGAAACCATTCTTATTTGCGGAGTAGTGTGTCTGACACTGATGTAATTGTAATTTGCATCTGCATTCAAACAGTTTTGTTTTTTTTTTATAAATCACTTTATGCAATGCTTCCTGATTGCAGTTTATGTGAAAAACACAATACCTACTTATAGGAGACTGTTTCTACTTGTATTTAGGGAATAACCCTGTTGTGTCTGATGATTTGCAGACGTTCATGCTGGATTTTACTGTTGCAAATTGAGTTTTACCGGCGACGTGTTAGCTGAGCAGGTAAAACAGATATTTGTGAGCGTAATCCAGTCAGTGGTGGGCACAGTTCCGCTAATCCACTAATTATCGAAGCTGATGTTTTCATTATCGGATTAGCTTTTCAGATAATTTTGAAAACCATCAGTGGACTAATTATCTTCAGATAACTTTTGGTCTGATAATTTTTAGACCGCTAACATTTATAAAGTCTGACATCAAAGATTTGAGTGTAGTAGATGGGCAGTTCTATCCTCTGCAAACAGAGGAGAGCTAGTTTCAGAAGAAAATGCTCTATCCTCTGCAGAGAAAGGAGAACTGCTCACAGGAAAAAGAAAAAACCTAATTTCTTTTGACCCCATACTACAACCCCTGGCAATAATTATGGAATCACCGGCCTCGGAGGATGTTCATTCAGTTGTTTAATTTTGTAGAAAAAAAGCAGATCACAGACATGACACAAAACTAAAGTCATTTCAAATGGCAACTTTCTGGCTTTAAGAAACACTATAAGAAATCAGGAAAAAAAGATTGTAGCAGTCAGTAACGGTTACTTTTTTAGACCAAGCAGAGGAAAAAAATATGGAATCACTCAATTCTGAGGAAAAAATTATGGAATCACCCTGTAAATTTTCATCCCCAAAACTAACACCTGCATCATATCAGATCTGCTCGTTAGTCTGCATCTAAAAAGGAGTGAACACACCTTGGAGAGCTGTTGCACCAAGTGGACTGACATGAATCATGGCTCCAACACAAGAGATGTCAATTGAAACAAAGGAGAGGATTATCAAACTCTTAAAAGAGGGTAAATCATCATGCAATGTTGCAAAAGATGTTGGTTGTTCACAGTCAGCTGTGTCTAAACTCTGGACCAAATACAAACAACATGGGAAGGTTGTTAAAGGCAAACATACTGGTAGACCAAGGAAGACATCAAAGCGTCAAGACAGAAAACTTAAAGCAGTATGTCTCAAAAATCGAAAATGCACAACAAAACAAATGAGGAACGAATGGGAGGAAACTGGAGTCAACGTCTGTGACCGAACTGTAAGAAACCGCCTAAAGGAAATGGGATTTACATACAGAAAAGCTAAACGAAAGCCATCATTAACACCTAAACAGAAAAAAACAAGGTTACAATGGGCTAAGGAAAAGCAATCGTGGACTGTGGATGACTGGATGAAAGTCATATTCAGTGATGAATCTCGAATCTGCATTGGGCAAGGTGATAATGCTGGAACTTTTGTTTGGTGCCGTTCCAATGAGATTCATAAAGATGACTGCCTGAAGAGAACATGTAAATTTCCACTGTCATTGATGATATGGGGCTGCATGTCAGGTAAAGGCACTGGGGAGATGGCTGTCATTACATCATCAATAAATGCACAAACAACATTTTTTGTGTACTAAAAGTAGGCTTTACAGGTTTTCTATGTCAGGGGGTCAAAGAGCTTTTTTTTATCATTCACCCGCTCTGTGGAACGGTCTTCCTGCGACCGTGAGGCAGCCGGAGTCCATGGATATTTTTAAGTCAAGACTTAAAACCTATTTTTATTCTATTTATTATGAATAGTTTTTATTTTTTATCTGTTTTTTCTTCTTTCTTTTTTTTATTTATTTATTGTCTTTTAACAAAAAGGGCAATCCAGCACAGCATAGTCAGTGTGAAACTAACTAATACAATGAATACAGAGTCTGCATGTGAGCCAAGATGTCAAGAAAATACACAGCCAGGAGCTGGGCGATTTGTCATGGAATTAAGAATTGGTTAAAAAGTCGGTCAGAGTGAGTGAGTAAAATTTTGGTTATTGTTATTTTTATTCTCCAATCGCCCAACTGTAACAGAGCAGTTATTAATTGTGTTTAAAGACAAAATTTGAGCCACCTTTGCAGAGTGTATCAGTTAGGTCCTGAGGGAAATGATCCAAGAGCGGTTGCCATATTTTATAGAAGGTGTCTGAGCTGCCTTTCAAAAGTGCACTTAAGCGTTCCATTGGAAAAACTCTAAATGTTTCTCTGTACCATTGTGTAACGGATGGGGGTTGTGCCTGTATCCATTGAAGCAGGACTGTTTTTTCTTTTACTTTTGTTTTTAGTTATGTATTTGAATTTTTAAATTTTTATTTATTTATTTTAATTTTATATGTTGACCTTTTCTGTGTGAGGCACCTTGAGATGGCTTTCGTTGTGATTTGGCGCGTTATAAGCTGATTAAATTGAAATTGAATTGAAATTGAACAACATTTTATTGAGTCTTAAAGTAAATAAATATGAAATTGGTTACTGGATCCTTAAACTCTGGACATAATAAACTCTACATGATGGATCCTTGATCTCTGGACATAAATAGAAATAAACAAAATCTGTAGTTTTGTCAAAAGAATTTCCTTTCAAACATTATTGGCATGAATGTCTTTCTATAAGTCTGAGCTGAGCTCTTACAGCTGGCTGTGATGCTCGTCAGGCTTTAATTTATAAAGAAAGTAGGACGTCTCATTCTGGGAGGAAAAAAACATTTTAGTCTATTGTAGTTTCTTGTCTGTATTACAGCGTTTGGAAAGAGGTGTCATTTTATTTAAAACGCCAATTCATTTTGAAGTTATTAATTCTTACCGGACTCTGTCTCGGCAGAGCCGTGCAGCGTTTGGAGCTGTGCCAACGGAATGAGGACGATTCTCGTTTCTTGACTACAACAAAACAGGAGTTCCAGTTAGTGACTTTAATACACACAGAAGTGACTCACAATATTTGAATGGCCTTGAGAGGGGTTAAGAAGCGGACTTATCGCTTCTGAAGAACAGCAAATCAAAGAACCAACAAGCCAGTGGATCGAAGCATTGCTTCATTGGTTCACGCTTCACAGTGCAGTTGCGCTGCAGAAACGGCTCCACTACAGGCTCTGTAATCAACGAAGAAAAATTATCATTTTCTCAACAAACACCCTCAAAAACAACAGCCACTCTGAAGAACTGATTAGGGAATCGTTAACCACAAAGGCTATTGATGTCAGTGGATCAAATAATTTCTTAACAATACTCAAAAAGAACCAGTTTGCGATACCCAACGGTAAATATCACCCAAGTCATCCAGAGGCATACAGTTTTAACTTATGGTTAAAATTTCAACCAAACTAATTTCAGACAAGTTATTTAAATTAACGTCACGTCTGAAGTTTTATGAAGTGAAAATGTCAGATATATGTTTTAAAGTAATGCACTAATTTTGAAGGTTTTAGTGTGGACATGCTGTGTCCAGGTGCATTATGGGTAATCTCAGTACATTCATGACAGAAGAAATGCATTTGAGACGCTCTGATCAGGCTCCACCCAGACAACAGCATTAAACCCTTTGTATATTGTGCCTAAAACTCTCGTGAATATATTTCTGGGTTTATAGACATTGTTATTATGTTTGTTTTATGTAAAAATGCCAGAAGCAGCCCAGGTTGCTTCTCCTTTATTTTCAATTGGAATCACTGCATTCGATTCCTGTTTGCTCTTTAGAGTCCTGCTTATGTCAAACACTGTCTGTCATCATTGTTCCAGAGTAATATATGTAAGATGTCTGAAATTCACTTTGCGTTTATTAAGCTCCACGCATCTTAAACGTAGCAGACACAGATTACCTGGAATTTTGTTTTGGCAAGTTTCCAGGGTCTCTACTGCCATCTACTGGCCAGTAGTGTTCATGGCAGTATTCGCCCTAAGTAGTGAGCGTCTGGGCACCAGTAGATGGCAGTGTTCTATTTATTTTGACACCGGTTATATCAGACAGTTGTCTAATTACAACTTGGCTTTGTTTTGTAAATGCCTTTTTTAACAAATAAAAAAGGCATATTTTACAAAAGCACATTTATATGTAAACACAAACATACACCTCACATTAACGTGTTGGTTTTTACATAGAATGAATGAGTCAACCAATCAGTTTTAGCGGAGGCACATTTTACCCATAATCCCTTTGGCATCTGTCTGTGTTTGTTACAAAACTTCAGAATTAGTGCATTATTTAACATTAAAAGATATATGTTATATTTTAACTTTGTACAAATGACAGAATTGACATTAGTGGAGTTATTCTATCGGTATTAATTTTATTTATAACTCAAAACCATAAGTCAGCACTGCTTAATTTTCCAAGACCTCTGCCTCATGGCGACGCTGTTATTGAGTGGAGTGCTCCTCTCAACTCCTTCACTGCTGCAAAATATGTAATAAACTGGAGCTTCCAGCTGTGGGCAGGGCGCACAAAGACAAGTGCTGGTTCATTGTTTGGGTCTGTGGTCGCCTTTGATGCTACCAGAAGCGATCGTGGTGTTAAAACTCAAAATCAGCTTGTTAGTATACTCAACAAAAATATAAACGCAACACTTTTGGTTTTGCTCCCATTTTGTATGAGATGAACTCAAAGATCTAAAACTTTTTCCACATACACAATATCACCATTTCCCTCAAATATTGTTCACAAACCAGTCTAATCTGTGATAGTGAGCACTTCTCCTTTGCTGAGATAATCCATCCCACCTCACAGGTGTGCCATATCAAGATGCTGATTAGACACCATGATTAGTGCACAGGTGTGCCTTAGACTGCCCACAATAAAAGGCCACTCTGAAAGGTGCAGTTTTGTTTTATTGGGGGGGGGATACCAGTCAGTATCTGGTGTGACCACCATTTGCCTCATGCAGTGCAACACATCTCCTTCGCATCATCCGTGAAGAGAACACCTCTCCAACGTGCCAAACACCAGCGAATGTGAGCATTTGCCCACTCAAGTCGGTTACGACGACGAACTGGAGTCAGGTCGAGACCCCGATGAGGACGACGAGCATGCAGATGAGCTCCCTGAGATGGTTTCTGACAGTTTGTGCAGAAATTCTTTGGTTATGCAAACCGATTGTTCAGCAGCTGTCCGAGTGGCTGGTCTCAGACGATCTTGGAGGTGAACATGTTGGATGTGGAGGTCCTGGACTGGTGTGGTTACACGTGGTCTGCGGTTGTGAGGCTGGTTGGATGTACTGCCAAATTCTCTGAAACGCCTTTGGAGATGGCTTATGGTAGAGAAATGAACATTCAATACACGAGCAACAGCTCTGGTTGACATTCCTGCTGTCAGCATGCCAATTGCACGCTCCCTCAAATCTTGCGACATCTGTGGCATTGTGCTGTGTGATAAAACTGCACCTTTCAGAGTGGCCTTTTATTGTGGACAGTCTAAGGCACACCTGTGCACTAATCATGGTGCCTAATCAGCATCTTGATATGGCACACCTGTGAGGTGGGATGGATTATCTCAGCAAAGGAGAAGTGCTCACTATCACAGATTTAGACTGGTTTGTGAACAATATTTGAGAGAAATGGTGATATTGTGTATGTGGAAAAAGTTTTAGATCTTTTGAGTTCATCTCGTACAAAATGGGAGCAAAACCAAAAGTGTTGCGTTTATATTTTTGTTGAGTGTAGTTGCAAGTGTACCGGAGACAATACTGGAAGTTATCGGTTAGCTGTAGCTTCCGATAAATTTTTGGGTGGTTTATCGGTTTAGCTTTATAAAAGATAACTTTTCAGTTAGCCGATTATCTGTTATCGAAGCTAACTTTTTGGTGAGCGGTGCCCACCACTGAATCCAGAATGAACCTCCGCAAATCATCAGACTCAAGTGGGTTATTCCCATTCTAATCCAATTCCATCGTTTGCACGGTTTATTTTTCTGTGAGTAATTCAATCAGCCAATCATTTTGATAGGGTGTGGTCGGCTCGTCAAAGCTTACTGTCTCAACAGCGTCTTCATGCCAAACTGGAAATTCTGTGAGCAGATCCACAGATTTCTCCATCTCGTCAGCTGCATTGAGTTAAATCCATCAGTGAATCCACTTAAATCCATTAAATCCACGCATTTCGGGATCGTTGTCGCTGCACTAGTTTCTGTCGGTCTCAAGTGACAGCGTCATTGTTGACACCTGAACAGCAAAGCGGTCAGGGGGCAGAGTAACATGTGAAATGTGAAACGGTTTTAATATTTTGCCACCATCCACACAATAGTTTATGATCTGAAATCTCACACGATTAACCAATCAGATTCACGGAAAAAATGTAATTGGATTCAAATTAGGTTTATACGACTGACAAGAAGTGACAAGTTCAATATATGGGGCACCGTCGCTGAATGTTTCATCTTACTAGTCCAAGTGTTAACTCACCATTTCTGTACATCCTCAGTTGTCGTAATGTCTCACCCTTTAACCACCAGTTAACCACCCTGTCATTTCTCTCTTTCTCTTTTGCTGTTTCCACAACCTGACCATGGTCTGTTCGCTCTCTTTGGCATGTTGTTCTCTGAAGGAGAGGAGCTCTTGGGGACAGAAGGGGCCAGGTACATGAAGATGGATGACATGAAAGACCATGATGACGATTTCCTCTCCCCCAAGAAATCACTGGAGTACGAGAGAGGGCTGGGCACAGCGTAAGGGGGCTGGGCTGGAAAGCAGGGGGAGAGTTGAGCTGATAGTAGTAACAAGCCAGAAGGGGACACACCATAGATCAGCGCTCTCCAAACACGCTGCACAGGTTCAAGAGGGTGTCAGCCATTATTGCAACCATCAGCTGATGGTTAAACATTATTTTGAGCAGAGGTGCACATTCTGTTTGTGATTACGATTAAATCCACCACCCTCTTGGACCTTGTTGGCACCTGGGTGGAGACCATTGTCAGGGATGAGTACTTGGGAGGAGCAGAGATGTAGAAGATTTGCAGCAATCTGACTTTTTCCTTTTTTTCATACAACAGAAACTACTCACCAGCCATTCCCAGAATCCCTCGCGTTTCTCCAGAGACAGTCATCCTGAGAGAACACCAGCTCGATCAGGTACCCTGCAGACTGAGACACTGAACAATGTACAACCTTCCACCTACATCAAACACAGCAAATTTTCATTCATTCATTCATTCGGTCATTTTCTACAGTGGTTTGCAAAAGTATTCAGCCCCTTGGTATTTCATGCATTTTAATTTGTTTATGGCATTTCAGATACAAAAAGTAGATCAGGCTTCTCAATATAAAAATTTATAAAATTATCTTCCTTAGACTCAAACTGAAAGTAAATCTGTACAACGTGATGTAAATTAATTAAAAATATAAAAGCCAAAG
Organism: Thalassophryne amazonica; assembly: GCF_902500255.1. Classification (NCBI taxonomy): domain Eukaryota; kingdom Metazoa; phylum Chordata; class Actinopteri; order Batrachoidiformes; family Batrachoididae; genus Thalassophryne; species Thalassophryne amazonica. The sequence continues at coordinate 55,997,060 of NC_047107.1, read as the reverse complement.
TAATGGGTTGCATAAGTAATCAGCCCCTTTTGTATAATACCTGTAAATAATCAGTTTTATTGCCAGTTTTCTTCAGACAAGTCAGGGGATGGATACATGAACATTTCCAAGTCACTGAATGTCTTGACTTTATTTACATCAGTTATGAAGAAATACAAACAGTATGGCACTCTATGGTAAATCTGTGTGGAGTAGACAGTTCTTAAAAACTGAGTGACTGTGCAAGAAGGAGCAGAGTGAGGAAAGCCTCCAAGACACCCAGACAGCCCAGAAGAAGTTACAGGCTTCTGTGGCTGTGATTGGAGAAATTGTGCATGGTGCATGTTTTGCATTTTGTGTCCCCAAGTTATACAGCTTCATGATGAAGTGGTACAGAGGAGGGTTTTCTTTGACCAAAACATTAAATCTAGGCTTACATCTCAGATGTGCCTTCTGGCAGATTGCAGCTGAACTTTGAGGTCTTTTTTTTTTTTTTTTTAAACCTTCTCTATGTAAAACACAGATGCTTAATTAAAAACCACATCTGTGCCTGATCCTGCTGCCTGATGTCTTCACCCACGTGTTCTCCAGTCCTGGCAGGGGTCTGTAATGTCAAACTTCAGAGTATAGTCCCCTGCATTAGTAAATCTGTGACCTGCTTTTTCAGATCTGTACTAAGATTCTTGAACATCCCCTGTGTACTGTGTGTTGGCCAATCCAGTAACTGCTATATATATATATATATATATATATATATATATATATATATATATATATATATATATATATATATATATATATATATATATATATATATATATATATATATATATATATATATATATATATAAATTTTGGTCCTGTGTTGAGTTCAGAAAATAAGTAAAATAGAATAAAATTTTTGCACTAAATTAGTTTTGTGGGTTCCTATTAAAACTATACAGAATGTTTCACATTCATTATGCCCTAAAAAAAAGAAGAGTTCAAAGAAACACTGAAAACCCAATGCTGCCATAACATTCATGTCCATGATGGTTGGGTGTAAACTTATAAAAGCAACTCTATGCTGTTTGAATTTTCATTGGAAATGGTAAAACTGAAGAAATAGCCATAATTTTACATAATGGCCCCTCCTTCTATATTCAAATAATGTAAATAATGAATGTGGAAAGCGGGCAGCACGGTGGCTTAGTGGTTAGCACTGTTGCCTCACAGCGAGAAGGTCAGGGGTTCGATTCCCACCTGTGGCCTTTCTGTGTGGAGTTTGCGTGTTCTCCTTGTAGTTTGCATGGGTTCTCTCCGGGTGCTCCGGCTTCCTCCCACATCCAAATACATGCAGGTTTGGTGGATTGGAAACTTTAGATTGTCCGTAGGTGTGTGTGTTTGTTTGTCTATATGTGGCCAGACTGTGAACAGACTGACGTCCTGTCCAATCCCACCTTGCTCTATAACTGCTGGGATAGCCTCCAGCCCCCCGCAACCCTTAATTGGACTGAGCGGTGAAGATGAGTGAGTATGAATGTGGAAAGCATTGTGCCAGAACAACAATGTGCTCTTTCTGTTTTGTAGCAGCACACTCCACTTCCACTGCCAAAAGAGTATGATGATGACTCACTAATTCCTAGCAGCCCGGCAACTGAGACGTCGGACAATGTCAGCCCGGTCGCCAGCCCCATACATACAGGGTCAGCACAATTAACAATCCAGTGTAATTCAGATTACAGTGATATCTCAACCAGAAGGTGATTGTGATTATTTTCCAAAAACAGGTTCCTGGTCAGTTTTATGGTGGATGCTCGGGGCGGCTCAATGCGAGGCAGCCGACACAATGGTCTGCGTGTCATCATACCCCCACGGACCTGTGCGGCACCCACACGCATCACGTGCCGTCTGGTGAAGCCGCAAAAGCTGACCAGCCCTCCTCCACTGGTGGAGGGAGAGGGGTTGGCTAGTCGAATCATCTCTCTTGGTCCAGCCGGCATGCAGTTTTTGGGGTGAGGAAGCATCAGAAAATTTTTTTGTTTCACTGAAATATGCTGAAGAAAACACTCACAAGTATTGATTAATGTGGTGTCACTTTAACATTGTCACTGATTTTGCGCGCGAGCGTGTGTGTGGTTCCAATTTCTGTACAGTAATTTTTGTCTTTGATAGAATTCTTTACTATTGAGGGTGACACTATCAGTGTCGTGTCTAAACCCAGAGTTTAAAAAATTGCTTTTGTATTTAATTGAGTTTATTGCTTTGCTTTAACATCTTAAAAGATATGCTGTACATTCCTAGATGACTTATTGTGTTCTGTGCAGCCGTTGACTGGATTGGTGACTCCAGATGGCAGGATGCCTTAAAGGAATATTAACTGAGTCGGTTTGGCAAAGTATTACATTTAAGCCCTGTTTACACATAGACGGTAAGAGCTCCCGGAAGCGTCCTGGAAGAGTTTTTGGCCGTCTAAAGGATCACACGCCGTTGTTAACGCCGGCACTAGGGGGCGTGGCTTAGTTCCGGCTTTACCGGGAATCGTCGAAAAAATTATTCAACATGTCGAATAATTCTGGGAGCGCTACCGGAGAATTCGCGTGACGACGGAGACAACACGAACATCGGCGTTTGATACTTTTTAATCGCCGTTTCATCCTGCCCCTTCCTGTAGTGCCGCAGTTTACACCGCCGTAATTGGCGGCCGGCGTTGTATCCCTAATTAACGGCGTGTAAAACGGCGATAGAGCCCACATCGGCGTCCTCAAGGGCATTTTAACCGGCAACAGAGGCAGACAAAACAGCAGCGCTAGTGGACAGTACGCCGTTCTAAACGCCACCTCCCGGTTAACGGCGTTCCAAACGGCTGATAGGCGGCAGTCAGTATAAAAACGCTAGCGCGCTGCATGCAGGCCTCTCACTCGCGGCCAGCTCCAGATATTTTTGCAGAGAAGCTCCAGTATGCTCCTAAAAAAAATTGGCAGCGGCAAGGACTTACCAAGAGGTCTGGTTCAGAAGCAGAGGGTAGCCCTGTGGTGGAGACGGAGAGCACGCAACCGTTGAGGAGGGTAAAAGGAAGGAGAATAAAAGGCTGAGGATGATCTCCCTCACCCTGCAGTGACAGAGGCATGTATTCCTGCTGCTTCAGCCTATTATACTCTGGGGGCGGTGCCTATATGCAAAGGTTCCTGGAGTAATGCAGGATTTGCCTGGATAAATCCAAAGGTACACAGGGCATTATCGGCGGCGGCAGAACACCGCCGTTCTCACGCGCGTCTTAACCTGCGATTGTAAAGGAGTAGAACTGGGTATTAACCCCCGTTGCCTGACGTGTGCCGGATGCTACGGCATCAAAACGCTGCTTTATTCGGCAGATTTAGCGGCGTTTTATCCGCGTATTTGCGGATAGTACGGCGGCCAAAATGCCGGCGAAATGCTCCGCCCCTTTCCACCACGAAAACAGCCAGAACTACCGCGAACTTCGGTCTATGTACTGCCTGCCGACAAAACCGTCTATGTGTAAACTAGGCTTTAGTTTGTCCCCCAAGTGCAAGTAGAATCCTTGCTCTTCATAAAATGTCCTACAGTTACAAAACATGGGAGTTCACTTTGGTGCTGTATAACGTGTATGTACACTCTAATCTCCTTCACGTACTCTCCAGCACCCTCAAAATGTCCCATGGACCTAGTCCTTCAACGTATCCAGATAAAAAAAGAAAAGAAATCGGTGATTGTAGTTGCAAAACCGATGGAGGAGCTATGGAACAGTTCAAGACATGAAAAATTGCCATAAATGTATTGATCATTGTACAGTCTTCTTATTTTGTGTACAATATGTGCATTGAGAAAACTATGACAATAATCTGTAAGAATGGGTGTAAACCTTAGTCTCCTCACTATACAGTTTGTCTGTTCAGTCTGTACATAAAAAAATCATATATATACAGTGAGGAAAATAAGTATTTGAACACCCTGCAACTTTGCAATTTCTCCCACTTTGAAATCATGGAGGGGTCTGAAATTTTCATCTTATGCGCACGTCCACTGTGAGAGACATAATCTAAAAAAATAAAAATCCGGAAATCACAATGTATGATTTTTTTTAAAATAATTTATTTGTATGTTACTGCTGCAAATAAGTATTTGAACACCTGTGAAAATCAGTGTTAATATTTGGTACAGTAGCCTTTGTTTGCAATTATAGAGGTCAAATGTTTCCTGTAGTTTTTCACCAGGTTTGCACACACTGCAGCAAGGATTTTGGTCCACTCCTCCATACAGTTCTTCTCTAGATCTTTCAGGTTTGGAGTTTCAGCTCCCTCCAAAGATTTTCTATTGAGTTCAGGTCTGGAGACTGGCCAAGCCACTCCAGGACCTTGAAATGCTTCTTACGGAGCCCCTCCTTAGTTGCCCTGGCTATGTGTTTGGGGTCAGTGTCATGCTGGAAGACCCAGCCATGACCCATCTTCAAAGCTCTTACTGAGGGAAGGAGGTTGTTTGCCAAAATCTTGCAATACATGACCCCATCCATCCTCCCTTCAATACGGTGCAGTCGTCCTGTCCACTTTGCAGAAGAGCACCCCCAGAGTATGATATTTCCACCCCCATGCTTCACGGTTGGGATGGTTTTCTTGGAGTTGTTCTTATCCTCTAAACATGGTAAGTGGAGTTGATTCCAAAAAGCTCTATTCTATCCAGATGGTCACTGGTGAACTTCAAACGGGCCTGGACATGTGCTGGCTTGAGCAGGGGGACCTTGCTGCCCTGCAGGATTTTAAACCATGACAGCATCATGTGTTACTAATGTAATATTTGTGACTATGGTCCCAGCTCTCTTCAGGTCATTGACCAGGTCCTCCTGTGTAGTTCTGAGCTTTCTCAGAATCATCCTTACCCCTCAAAGTGAGATTTTTCATGGAATCCCAGACCGAGAGAGATTGACAGTCATCTTGTGTTTCTTTCACTTTCTAATAAATAATCATAACAGTTGTTGTCTTCTACCAAGCTGCTTGCCTGTTGTCCTGTAGTCCATCCCAGCCTTGTGCAGGTCTACAGTTTTGTCCCTGGTGTCCTTAGACAGCTCTTTGGTCTTGGCTGTGGTGGACAGGTTGGAGTGTGGTTAATTGAGTGTGTGAACAGGTGTCTTTTATACAGGTAACAAGTTCAAACAGGTGCAATTAATACAGGTAAAGCATGCAGAATTGTTGGTGAAAGTGTAGTGACACGGACCCACAACAGGGGGCGCAAATGAATGGTCAATAGATGAGCCAAAAGGTAACAATTTAATGTTGTGAATGTGCACAACGATTATACAGACAATCACAGAATCTGATAGCAGTCAATACACCAAGGTGACGTGTGGGCAGGCTCGAGGATAGAAGACGTCTGTCCTGAGAAGAGCCGGGACCACACGATTTCCACCGCCACAGAACCTGGTGAATACTGAAGCCGCCAAGTCCCGAATTCCCAGGTGATCACCGTCCCCGACTGTCGGATCTGGTACTGCTGGCGAGGAGCACAAACAGTGAGATGTGGGTGTGTGCACATCCAGTAACAAAAACAGTCAGAAGGTGGAAAGTCACCTCCACCTCTAATCACACACTCGTGCAGCTCCTGGTAAACCACTTATCTGGTTTGCGTGTGAAGCGAAGCCGTCGCTGTTCACACCAAACGCCAATCCAGCAGATAAGGCACACCACAGGAAAACGGCTGCAAAAGAGTTCAGACTATGACACAGTTTTAGATACAGCAGAGAATTACCTTCACAGGTAGATGATATCTCGGCAACGAGGTGGAGATGACGTCCGGTCTTTATGGAGTGAGATGATGTAGTGTAGATGGGTGACAGCTGTCAAGAGATAATGAGTGACAGCTGTCACCCCCGGCTGTGTCCGTGGCGGCAGCGCCCTCTCGTGCCTGAAGCCCGCACTTCAGGCAGGGCGCCCTCTGGTGGTGGGCCAGCAGTACCTCCTCTTCTGGCGGCCCACACAACACAGAATAAGAGGGCTTCTTAAAAAAAAAATTAACAGGTCTGTGAGAGCCAGAATTCTTGCTGGTTGGTAGGGGATCGAATACTTATTTGCAGCAGTAACATACAAATAAATTATTAAAAAATCATACATTGTGATTTCCGGATTTTTTTTTTTTTTAGATTATGTCTCTCACAGTGGACATACACCTAAGATGAAAATTTCAGACTCCTCCATGATTTCTAAGTGGGAGAACTTGCAAAATTGCAGTGTGTTCAAATACTTATTTTCCTCACTGTGTGTGTATATATATATATATATATAGATAGATAGATAGATAGATTTCATCTTGTTTTGAAACCCGATCACACAAATGATGTGCATTTGCTTGTGTGTTTTTGTTCATTCATTCATTCATTCATTCATTTTCATGGCAGACCGGTGATTGTGGAGATCCCTCACTTCGCTGCTCTGGGTCGGGGAGATCGGGAGTTGGTGGTGCTACGGAGCGAGAACGGCTCCGTCTGGAAGGAGCATCGTAATCGATATGGTGACGAAGTGTTAGAAACGATCCTCAACGGGATGGATGAGGGTATGACTTTGACTGTGTAACGTTATCTCAGTGTGAGGGGACACTACCAGAGTATGTGACCTGCTATGATCTCCTCAGACCTAGAAAGTCAAGAGGAGCTTGGGAAGAAGCGAATTCGACGAATCATCTCCACTGACTTCCCCCTTTACTTTGCTGTCGTCTCACGAGTCCAGCAAGAGAGTGACCTCATTGGTCCAGAAGGGGGTTCGCTCACAAGCAAGTTGGTGCCAATGGTCCAGGCCACATTTCCTGAGACAGCAGTCACCAAACGAGTCCGTCTGGGGCTGCAGGTGAGATGGAGCGATGAGGAGGAGGAGGAGGAAGGAGAAAGAAGACAGAGCCATTAATGTCTGTGTTACGTGGGGAGAAAAGAAAGAGCTTGGTGGATGTACTGATTGACCTCATTGTACCTGTTTATTAACACATACCAAGTTTTGATGGGGTGGGGGGGTTGGGAATCCTCAATGTTTGCTTTGCAATTTATCCAGTGCGTGCACACTGCACCTTCATACACACGTGAGCTCATTTAGTCAATTTATTTTCTTAAATGTTATCGGCAAACACTAGAACGACTCTATTTACTATTTTTAAGGTTCATTTATCTTGATAGAATTAATCAAAATTACTTCAAGGATTTTGTTGGTGAATGTTTTGCATTCTTGGTTTAGCCAAGAGAAAGAAACAAAAGAGATGTGCTTATCGTCCAAGGGACTAGGACCTTCATTCATGTACAGAAAGGTGTCTTATTACAACCCCAATTCCAATGAAGTTGGGGCGTTGTGTAAAATGTCCATAAAAACAGAATACAATGATTTGCAAATCCTCTTCAACCTATATTCAGTTGAATACACCACAAAGACAAGATATTTAATGTTCAGACTGATAGACTTTATTGTTTTTGTGCAAATATTTGCTCATTTTGAAATGGATCCCTGCAACGCGTTTCAAAAAAGCTGGGACAGTGGTATGTTTACCACTGTGTTACATCACCTTTCCTTCTAACAACACTTTATAAGCATTTGGGAACTGAGGACACTAATTGTTGAAGATTTGTAGGTGGAATTCTTTCCCATTTTTGCTTGATGTGCAACTTCAATTCTTCAACAGTCCAGGGTCTCCGTTGTCGTATTTTGCACTTCATAATGCACCGCACATTTTCAATGGCTACAGGTCTGGACTGCAGGCAGGCCAGTCTAGTACCCGCACTCTTTTACTATGAAGCCACGCTGTTGTAACGTGCAGAATGTGGCTTGGCATTGTCTTGCTGAAATAAGCAGGGACGTCCCTGAAAAAGACGTTGCTTAGATGACAGCATGTGTTGCTCCAAAACCTGGATGTACCTTTCAGCATTGATGGTGCCATCACAGATGTGTAAGTTGCACATGCCATGGGCACTAACACACCCCCATACCATCACAGATGCTGGCTTTTGAACTTTGCGCTGGTAACAATCTGGATGGTCTTTTTCCTCTTTTGTCCGGAAGACACAACATCCATGATTTCCAAAAACAATTTAAAATGTGGACTGATCAGACCACAGCACACTTTTCCACTTTGTGTCTGTCCATTTCAAGTGAGCTCAGGCCCAGAGAAGGCAGCGGCGTTTCTGGATGTTATTGATGTATGGCTTTCGCTTTGCATGGTAGAGTTTTAACTTGCACTTGTAGATGTCGCGATGAACTGTGTTAACTGACAGTGGTTTTCTGAACTGTTCCTGAACCCAGTAGTGATCCATGCTCCATCTTTGCTTGTGAATGGCTGAGCCTTTTGGGGATGCTCCTTTTATACCCAATCATGACACTCACCTGTTTCCATTTTAACTGTTCACCTGTGGAATGTTCCAAACAGGTGTTCTTTGAGCATTCATCAACTTTCCCAGTCTTTTGTCCCAGCTTTTTTGAAATGTGTTGCAGGCATCCATTTCAAAATGAGCAAATATTTGCACAAAACAATAAAGTTCATCAGTTTGAACATTAAATATCTTGTCTTTGTGGTGTTTTCAATTGAATATAGGTTGAAGAGGATTTACAAATCATTGTATTCTGTTTTTATTTACATTTCACACAACGTCCCAACTTAGAGTTGGGGTTATAGTTTTAAACTACAGTATGTAGGGTTTATTGTCACTGAGTGGTGAGGTCACAGATTGCTTCGTGTCGCCAATCGTCAGGGAAGAAACCGCTGATTCTCCCTGTTTTTTCTTCAGTCGCGTACTGCTCTATGAGCAGGTTGGAGCAGCACACTGGCCTCTGTGAGGGGGTCTGCTCCCACGTGGATACAACCCCAATTCCAATGAAGTTGGGACGTTGTGTAAAATGTAAATAAAAACAGAATACAATGATTTCCAAATCATCTTCATCCTATATTCAATTGAATACGACGTCTATTAGAAAAGTATCCGACCTTATTATTTTTTTCAAAAACCATATGGATTTGAATCACGTATGATTGCGTCAGACAAGCTTGAACCCTCGTGCGTATGCGTGAGTTTTTCCACGCCTGTCGGTTGCGTCATTCACCTGTGAGCAGGCTTTGAGTGAGGAGTGGTCCAGCCCCCTCGTCGGATTTTCATTGTCAGGAAATGGCGGAATAGACCTCGTACACCACAAAGACAAGATATTTAATGTTCAGACTGATAAACTATATTATCTAAATATTTGGTCATTTTGAAAATGATGCCTGCAACACACAATCTACTTAGGTTTTCAGCCTGTATTTTGCTTGCCACTAGCAGTTTCAGATTCTTCTCATACATATTCACCAAAGATGAGAAAATCACTTTTTTAGCACACTGTCTCTTTCTCATTTGAAAGTAATTTCTTTTGGGTGTTCAGTCAGGAAGAGTGTCCTTGGAAAAGTGGGACTCAGGCTGTCTCAGACCCGGGACCTCCTGTCTGTATTATGCAAAGGAGTTTTATTTATTTCTTTTTTTTTTTTGAAATAATGAATCAACAGCAAACGCCAGTTCTTGAATTGTTTCAGACCTTGTGATATTAATCATCCTTTCTTGTTTCAAATAAACATTTTAAAAATTTACTAAAACTCTAAATTTTTATATACATTCACAATAGTCTATGTAATGTATTTAAATATATCATTTTTATGTCACGTACGTGGAATAGAAAGTTCCATTTTCTTGTGTTTTACTGGGACTTGTACATGACTTTGACTGTGCACTCAAAAAACGGATTCATTCTCAAACTCGATTCAGTTATGAGCAAGATTTCCATCTAATACGTATATGTATTCTCAACTAAATTAAATTAAATTTTCTTACATGGCTGTGCTTTATTTGAGTTGGGGTACATACAGTAGTGTTCAGAATAATAGTAGTGCTATGTGACTAAAAAGATTAATCCAGGTTTTGAGTATATTTCTTATTGTTACATGGGAAACAAGGTACCAGTAGATTCAGTAGATTCACTCAGTAGACTCACAAATCCAACAAGACTAAGCATTCATGATATGTACACTCTTAAGGCTATGAAATTGGGCTATTAGTAAAGAAAAGTAGAAAAGGGGGTGTTCACAATAATAGTAGTGTGGCAATCAATCAGTGAGTTCGTTAATTTTGTGGAACAAACAGGTGTGAATCAGGTGTCCCCTATATAAGAATGAAGCCAGCACCTGTTGAACATGCTTTTCTCTTTGAAAGCCTGATGAAAATGGGACGTTCAAGACATTGTTCAGAAGAACAGCGTAGTTTGAATAAAAAATTGATTGGAGAGAGTAAAACTTATACGCAGGTGCAAAAAATTATAGGCTGTTCATCTACAATGATCTCCAATGCTTTAAAATGGACAAAAAAAACCAGAGACGCATGGAAGAAAATGGAAAACAACCATCAAAATGGATAGAAGAATAACCAGAATTGCAAAGGCTCACCCATTGATCAGCTCCAGGATGATCAAAGACAGTCTGGAGTTACCTGTAAGTGCTGTGACAGTTAGAAGACGCCTGTGTGAAGCTAATTTATTTGCAAGAATCCCCTGCAAAGTCCCTCTGTTAAATAAAAGACGTGCAGAAGAGGTTACAATTTGCCAAAGAACACATCAACTGGCCTAAAGAGAAATGGAGGAATATTTTGTGGACTGATGAGAGTAAAATTGTTCTTTTTGGTTCCAAGGGCTGCAGACAGTTTGTGAGACGACCCCCAAACTCTGAATTCAAGCCACAGTTCACAGTGAAGACAGTGAAGCATGGTGGTGCAAGCATCATGATATGGGCATGTTTCTCCTACTATGGTGTTGGGCCTATATATCGCATACCAGGTATCATGGATCAGTTTGGATATGTCAAAATACTTGAAGAGGTCATGTTGCCTTATGTTGAAGAGGACATGCCCTTGAAATGGGTGTTTCAACAAGACGATGACCCCAAGCACACTAGTAAACGAGCAAAATCTTGGTTCCAAACCAACAAAATTAATGCCTCACAGATGTGAAGAAATCATGAAAAACTGTGGTTATACAACTAAATACTAGTTTAGTGATTCACAGGATTGCCAAAAAAGCAGTTTGAACATAATAGTTTTGAGTTTGTAGCATCAACAGCAGATGCTACTATTATTGTGAACACCCCCTTTTCTACTTTTTTTTTTTTTTAACTAATAGCCCAATTTCATAGCCTTAAGAGTGTGCATATCATGAATGCTTGGTCTTGTTGGATTTGTGAGAATCTACTGAATCTACTGAGTACCTTGTTTCACATGTAACAATAAGAAATATACTCAAAACCTGAATTAATCTTTTTAGTCACATAGCACTACTATTATTCTGAACACTACTGTATATGTATTAGATGGAAATTCTGCTCATAATTAAATTGAGTTCATCCAATGAGACTTTTTTTTCACATTTTTAACACATTTGGGGAAAAAATGCATATTTGCAAAGTCTTTGTTCCACAAATTGTGAATTTGAAATGTCAGACATAGAGATGCAGTTTCAGTAAAGCAGAGTTAGGTGACTTTAAATTCCCTTACCTCACGTAGCTGAGGAGTGCCTTTCAGACACAGCAGTGAATGAATGAATGCAAAAGTTTCCAAGCTGAGGTTTTGGTCTCACTGTAGAAATGAGTGTGAAATACTTGAATTGCAACAGCTGAATGAATCTGACGTATGTGGACAACAGGATTGCTCCATACTGTTTTTTTTTTTTCTTTTTACCTTTGTTCTTTCAAAGGGACATGTTATGGAAAATGTTTCTGAAGCACTGACAGCATCAAGCCATGTCAGGGGAAGTAACCTGCATTTGACTGGTGACCCATCTGAGGTGGGGGGGTGTCATGGACTCTTATCTGGTTCACACAGCAAAATCTAGGGATAAACATCGGGCCTTTGGGCCTGTGTAGGATTTACTTCTTCTTGTATTCTATCTAACATGCTGCCTTAACCACTAATGAAAATAGTGAATGCACAATGCACAGTAAATAAATTAGATACGGTTATATTCTGCATTTCCCTATATGGCTGTATTTGTATTGTTGCTTATGTCTTAGGAACATATCTGTTTAAGTATAGGATTGTTGTATTAATCATATCATAAATGTTATGAAAAAAATGCAGTGCCTTTTGTTCTTTACTATCTATGGTATTTTGCCCTAATGTTTGTTAACACAGTTTATAATAAACAATATTTAGTAAAGTCATAAAAAAAAAACTGTGGTGCTGGTGTCTTTTCATAATGATCAGTGTATATTAATCACCTTGGACTCCTCTTTCTCTCCTCTTCATCTTCAATTTTGACCCTTCTGGTTTTCGTCCTGTCCTTTTGTTCCACATCACTTTGTCTCTCTTTTTATTGTGTACTGTCTTTGGCCAATTCACCTTTCTGTTTAATTTGCTTCCACTTTTTTTTTTTAATCATCAAATCTGGGTCCATGCTATGTATCCCTCTTTCATTATTTGCACCCATCCTTAGGCTCAGCCTGTCCCGGATGAGCTAGTTGCCAAACTGCTGGGTAACCAGGCTAATTTTAGCCCTGTGGTGACTGTGGAGCCTCGGCGACGCAAGTTTCACCGACCCATTGGTCTGCGTATACCCCTGCCTCCGTCATGGAGGGAGAGCCCCCGAGACTCCGGGGAGGGTGATACCACTAGCCTCCGCCTCCTTTGCTCTGTCATAGGTACTGCAGTGCATGTCATGCCTGTAGAAGGTGTTGGATATCAGAAATGTTTGATGCAGTCATTGACACTGATATTTAGTGTTTTATATCCATGCTAAAACCATGATTCTCCACTAATTCCCAGGTGGCACAGCCCCGGCCCAATGGGAAGACATCACTGGCACCACCAAACTTATTTATGCCAATGACTGTGCCAGTTTCACAACAAATGTGTCAGCACGGTAAGGTTGTTTGGTACCAAATAAAGTGACCACAAAAATAGGCACCCATATTCCACTGAAACAAAGTGTTTTTCCCCATCTCATTTACATGTACAGATTAGATCAATGTAAGGTAAGTATTGTAAGACTGCTGCTGCATTTCATTACACTGAACAGGAGCATGTTTTTTGTGGTCACTGAATTCACATTTGTGCAGCAGATGACAGAATATTGGCAGAGGAATCCTTCAAATCCAGAAACAAGCACCAAAATGTGACTGTGTATACCTTTTGGTACACATTTTAGAAAAATGTTAGCCATTTGAA